>NW_007360984.1:916781-1467260 GCF_000409485.1 Glarea lozoyensis ATCC 20868
GTTTGAATAGACATTACATTGCAAGAGCCGGTTCCTGTCCCTGAGTTTCCTCCGCGGCCAGCTTGGTTAATGTTAGTAGAGGGTTCAGTGCAAGGGCCTGTGCCTGAACCAGCTTGATCGCTGTGTCCGGCATCGATACGCTTGGGGGGTATTACATTGAGAAGATCTGTTTCTGTACCTTGACTCTTAGCTTGGTCAAGCTTAGTAGACATGACGGTGCAGCCGCCTCCCTTCTTCATAGTAGTGCGTCCACCGCCTTTCATCGTGGTACATCCACCGTTCTGCATCACGGTGCATCCGCCGCTCTGCATTGTAGTGCATCCGCCGCTCTGCATCGTGGTACATCCTCCAGTCTGCATCGTGGTACATCCACCGGTCTGCATCGTGGTACATCCACCGGTCTGCATTGTAGTGCATCCGCCGCTCTGCATTACGGTGCATCCTCCCCCCTTCATCATGGTGCATCCTCCCCCCTTCATCATGGTGCATCCACCACCAGCTTGATTGCCAACTGCTTCGTCAGTTGGTGCTCCATGAGGCCAGAACTCGTCGATGACATTATCCCATGCCTCACTAAGCCAGGATTGAGCGTAGGTGTTGATCTCCTCAGTCTGCTCGCGAACAGCATGAAGTTTCTCAACCTCACGTCTTAATTCTTCCGTCTCATCTCTCGTGGCATTGACGGCTTCCTCAACATTGGAGAGCTTCCTCACATACTCTCGATGATGGTCGGCGGAATCGTCAGCCAATTGCCAAAGACCAAGACGTGTGGCAGCGGCTTGTTTAGGCGAAACCGCATTTTCGCCATATACGGCACCGTGTATGTCCTTCGTAATAAGGGCGTGCATCTCGACGGCTTCGAGAATGGCTTGATGATTGTTTTGTTTGATTGACGCTTCGATGTCGTCGAGTCGTTTGAGGATGTGTGTGTATTGCTCGTGAGCAATATTTATCGCTGGGGGTAGTTTGGAAGATTCTTCTTCAACGCTTGACGGTAACTTGTTTACCCTTTCTGATGAGATCGAGATTGAGTTTTTTATTCTGGGTTTTAACTTAAATTGTCGAATAGAAGTCGTACTAGAAGTGCTTCTAGAAGACGCGATTTCGCCGGAAGCGTGTGGTTCTATATAAGTCAGCTTCATATTGTTACCATTTTAGACAAAGCGCCAAAAGAAAGTACAATATCAAGAATCTTACCAACAATAGGAAGCAAGTCATCAACAATACCAAGATGCTCGACATCCTCTACTTCGACTCGGTTAATATTATTCTTTGTCTCGTCGTCTCCTTCGGCCAACTTTTGTGGAGTAAGTATTTCTTCTGGTGCAATATACTCCATACTCTCATCGCTCTCCAGAGATTGATTGTCTACGGGCTTTCTTCGTGTGGCATTAGATGAAGCCCATTTTCTTGCACCCAAATCTTTGTTCATCAAGATCTCCCACTCCCTGCAAAACTCCAGACTTAATTCGCTCATCTCCAGAGCGCCTCGGACCCAGCCACCACCTTCAGCGACTTCTTTGCTGAGGTTCAGTAAGATTGCATGCATACAATCCACCTTCTCTCCAAGCGTTATTCCAGCAGGTTTCCTTCTTAGATTCTCCTCTAGCCCTCCCCATGCTCGAACTATCTCTTTGTTGGCGTCGATGAAGAGCTTGAATGCCTTGTCGCTATCGAAAGTATCCGTGCCGTGTTGAACACTTTGCATAAATTTGATGATTTGCTTGACACCGAGATCGATCTTTGCCTCCGGCGATGAGGCATCTGCTTTCCATGAAGGGGCTCTCTGCTTGGGGGGTCGGGGATAATAGGTAGAGCTGAATCTCGCGAAGCGGTTTTGAATTGCATTGGTGCCACTGCTAACTTTACCCAGGCCAACACCAGAATGTGAGAACACATCGTCGTCCTTGGCGGCCGAATCGCTATGACTTTGTGCTGATCCAGAGATGTTTTCCGAATTGGCCGCTGGAGAAGCCGTTGCCTCCGCATCGTCGTCCCACGGTTTGTTCGAGGGACTTCTCAGATCCGATGTTTCGCTACTGGTTGACGGCCGTCGAACGACCTCCCTCGTATATTCTGCCATGTTTGATTCTGCGATGTTCTCATTCTGTGCCATATTCGTATTCAACTTCGGTATATCGCGGAGCGAAACAATATACTGCGCGGGCCTGTCCCAGAAACCAATTTGATTCACTCTAGGACCGCGTGGAGCAGCTGGTTTGGTGAGTTTGACTGTCGGATGTTGGTGCTGAGGAGACTCATGACTGTATGAAAGGTTGAGATCTTTGGGTCGTAGATCGAATCGTTGAGAGTCATGACCGAAAGATCTCTCGCCGAAAGGTGAACCTCTAAGTGACTGGACCATAATTTTGTTCGTTTCGCTAATGTCATAAATGCAAAATATACACTTACAAATTGCAAATTCTGTAATATTTTCCGGAAGTCGAAGGTGACAAGACGCCTGGAATTCACCGAGGAAGATACGTTTATGCCTATGATCGTGGCTTCCTCACCGACCAGATATACTTACTCTCTTAGCGGCTAAATGAGAAGAAACTCATCACAGCACGCCGTCACGTCTTCACGCTGCCACCTCAGAGAGAGGGGTTGTTCAATCGTGCCTCATCATTAACGGACTGGCCTAATTCTAGCTTACAAGTCACATATTCTCCTGTTTCCCAACTCAATCTACCTATCTACAATCCTAACGAGCCTGAAACCAAAAATGCTCTGTAAGAATAACGGAATTCGTAACACGACTTAAAGAAACTACCGGCCTATGAAGGCTCTGTGGGGTTTAAACGACACAAAGAAACAGACGCTAAAAAAGAAATTGTCGCTGAACGCGAATGGTATCATGAATGCTCTCCCACTTTCAACATCTACCCCATTTTCAACGATCCTTTTGCCGTTGCTGTATACTTTCAATAAGCATCAGGCCAGTTTATATGCTCACCGAAAAGAAAAGAACGAATCTTTCTCTTGCTTTTCCACCGGACTCGTTACTGGCGGTAATGGAGGTAACTTTTTGTCCAGACTGCTCCTGTTCACAGTCGTCTTGGACACATCTCCATGGCCGTAGCCATTGCCATTAGGACTATAGTCTTTCGGCGGCGTCAAAGGACGGCCATCTACGTAGTCCTTGGCAGGTGTACGCGGCCGTCTGTCTCCATCGTCATTCTCTTCTCGGCTGTGGCCACTTCTTCCACCGGTGCTGCTTGCTTCTCCAAGCTCCTCAACCACAGGTAAAGTCTGACCCTGAAGCCCACCACTGCGGTCAGCACTTGGACTTCGAACAACACTGATAATTCTCGGATCTGGTCGATGGGCTTCATCGTCACCTCGTCGTTCGGCATTGACAGCCTCTTGTTCATTTCTCTGAAGCGTACTATTTGGATTGCTTGATCGATGCATAGGCTGACTGTTCGACCTTCGACGTCCCGAGTCCACAGAATTGGGATTTCGCCCACGGTCGGAGAACGTGTTGGAATTAGTATGCGGAATTGGGGAAGTAGCCTGCGCCTCCTTTTCACGAGCCGCTTCCTCCGGACTCTTGGTTATGCCTTCAATGAACTGGATAAAGCGTTCGCCGTAAGGCTCGGGAGAAATCGGCGATATTTGTTTTTTGTCCTGACTTAGACCCTCTGTGAAATATTAGCATGCGACGTGGAAGAATATACCAAGGTTAAACTCACTCCAGAAATGTTCCAATTTTTTTACCGTTCCATAATGGGTTAGACAGTCGATGATTGACAAGAAAAATATCTCTTCTCCAGGACTATTGTCCTCATGAGTAGCTTGGAAACCACCGTCATCGCTATAGAAGATAAAGTCCCGCTTCGTTGTGTTCTCTTCCAGCGTGTCCGGCATTCGTGAGCTGCTCTGACCCATTGGAATCGGTTTCTCCTGTTTGATTATTTGCCGAAGCTCCCTAGCCTTGCGGGCGTTCTCCAGCTTGCTTGGTGTACGCATCAAGAGGCCTCTTCCATCAGGACCGGAATCCTCTGTTGGAGCGTCGCCACCAGGTTGAAAGACTTGAAGCGTTTTGTCGCGTAAGTTTTCTTGGTTGCCTTTTTGGAGGTCGTGAACTCCCACAAGCATACTGTAGTCCATTATTTTGAGCCTTTGCAACAAATGCACGTCACGCTCCATCTGTTCAAAGAACAAGGTTCTTTTCTCGGGTCCGAACTCCAAATGTTTTTCTCGGCGCAGCCAGTTCAAATCTTTTAGGGTCGCGCGTGGATTTTTCTCCAAATCCTCTTCTTTGAAATCTCGCCCTATTGTAGAGCCCTTCAGATCGAAGGTCTGATGTATGTCTCGGTGTGGCGGGAAAAGATTGTTCATTACCACGAAGTGGATCTTCCTTCCATAAGGTATCTTCACTCGGTGTAGTCCATAGAACTGGGAGAGAAGGGTGTTCGGGTTGTCTTCGATATGCTTCCAATAATCCTTCAGTATTTTCCGCAGGAATTTGTGCTCGGCGTGGTGGATAGTTTTGATGATGTATTTATAATCCCGAGAAAAGTAGAAGAAACTTCCACTCTTCCCAGGAGATCCAAGTTCCGAGAGAATATACTTGCTTGTCAGCGACATCAAGTAATCGGCCGGATCGAGCTTGAATTTAGCTCGCAGATGTCGAAAGACCCACGGCGCATAATCTTTGAATTTGAAGTCGTATTTCGCGGATGGTGTCAATTCGTTCCCAGTACTAGCACAAGTCAATATTAAGTTTCCTCCAAGCTGCTGTCAACTTACATATCAAAAGAGAATTTATGTTTGGCGTCAAAATCCGCATCAGTCAGGGGTCGATCCAGTTTCGCATTGGTTCTTGAGACAGTAAAGCGAATGCCCGTCAACATGTTGTAAGCTGTAACCCAATTGACGTGGTTTTGGTCAACCTTGGTCCCTACCACAACCCGATCGTCATCCTCCTCATCTTTTCTCCGTCGCTTGCTGGCTCGCTTTTGTCTGACTGCTTCAGCCCACCGAATAGCATCTTCGTCGGGAGGTATCTCCTCATGTGGCATATTTGAGTGTATCGACTGTGTGTTCCTTCGATTAAGGCTCAGCGACCCTCTCCTAACGCTCGAAGCCACAGCGGTAGGCGAAAATCTTCCGGAACTGTGGATGGCTTCATCGCCGTCGCGAGAATTTCTGGTGGGCGTTACCTTCGGAACTTGTAATGTGTGTCGGTGCTTCAATTGACTTGTGCCTGGATGCGGATTGTTGGCGTTATTGTTGTTTGCTGAAGATGGTATCGGCGGGGCAGGATAAGCCGGAGGGGAGGAATATCGATGAGGAGATGCTGTCGCTGCGCGCTGAGGAGTTTCGGGCGTGACAGGTGTTGCTGGTAGCAATGAGGTAGTGTATGTCAAGGGACCAGTGCTTTGGGGACTCGTAGAGATGGCGGAGGGCACAAGATCGGGTTTATGCGGTTCACTGTCGCCGTTGGTTTGAGTTGCGGATTGAGTGTTGGAATGATGCCCGTTTCCATTCGTAGATGCGATCGAGTTACGGTCTCCAGTGCCATTCGATGTTCTTGCCATGCCATTCTGCGGTCCCGGGCTCCTCCTGCCATTTTCGGTTCCCCCATTAACAGACAAAGTGCTTCCATTCCGTGATGACTTATGGTCCCAACTGCTCCCACTAGCCCTCCCGTTCGGAACTTGGTTCAGAGCCCCATCTTGCAACATGTCGCCATTCGCAAATGTCCGTCCATTGGTAAGCACACTGTGGGCGTTTTCCATGTACATGTCTGCGACTTCTCCAGGCCCGCCTCTTATGGATGTGTATGACAATGTCTTCGTATTTCCATTGGTTTTCTCGTGCGAATTTCGAGAAGGATGAGAGACTTCATAGGGAGACCGACTCGCCGATACTGGTGGTCCCGTATCGCCGGTCAGGAACGATGGCATATCAACAGCGTGTGGCATCGAAGAATGCAAAGCTGTCGCAGATGCTCCTATTACCACCTTATCGTGTCCGTCGTAACTTGAAGCTGTGTCCGGGTCGAAAGGAGATGTGATCTGCGAAGCTGGCAGGATCGCTTGGCAATTCGAGCTTCTTGGTGGATGGGAGGTTTCCCTTTGTGACGACTGCGAAAGGGAAATCAATTGTTCTGGATAGTATATGCATAACTCTACCCTCGGAAGGGGCTGAGCGTGGTATCGGAGCCGGATTGTTATTGTTGGTTCAAGTGAGGATACACATAAATGAGTCTCCATTCTAAATTAGCGTGGCTTGTGCTTCGCGCGGAGCGGACAGCGCATTGCGGTCGGAGCAGAACGATAAGTCCGTACGGTATCCCTTTAGTGATTGAGAGAATATCAATATTCCAATTAAATATTAGATATTTCTACGGGCAATTGAAAATGATTATATACAGGTTCTAATGCCAACTCTTCGTAAATCTGCTTATCTTACTATTCCTTGAATTCCGATTCTTGCTCCCGAGTTGTCGCAAGCAAGAACCAGTGAGTAGAACTACTGGCTCTGACCTAGCTATTTTAAGAGTGTTCTCGGGTTTAATTTAATCCGGGTCCTTCCGGAAACTCTTTGTCGGGAATCAGACTCGTACATCGTATTTCGCACCTCTGTCGCTCTGGTAAAGACTGTACAGTCCACAGACACATCATCGGCATCAGCATCATTCACTCCATACATTTATTTCATAGGCTGATTCACAGTTGTTTTCATGTCCCAATCGTCAAGAACTCTCTATTCCTTATCATCCCGTGCCAAATTCCACAAGTTCCGTCCTGGAAAACTGATATGAATAGTATCGGCCCCTATTAGGCTGCTCACAGAGTACCTAGGTAGGTACAGCACATATGACATGACGTAAGTCACTTGGGTTGCCAATTCACTTTCTTTAAAAGAAGTCGATATGAATCAATCATTGTGGAAGCAGCAACTTTTGGTCTAGCAACACCTTTTCTCTGGTCGTGGCTAATAAATTAGCGACCATCATTTGTCCGGCTTGCACACTACGCGGTCTAGTGTCAAGCTTCTGGGCTAGAGGAGGACCCTTGCATATGGGTTTAGTGGCTCTGTAGTCCATTGTTTGACCGTTTCCCACAGCAACGCTTAGGTTGGTTCAAGTTGACATCCTCGCAAAGAATACAGGTTTTTCTTTAGCATCACATTCAAATTGCTCGACAGCATTTTATAACTGACACTAGATCTTGCTCAATCTGGTTTTATGAACTTTTATCTTCATGGCTTTTAAAGGCTGGGAGGAAGGTCGTATTCAGCTTGGAGATGCAATTGGCAGGTGATTAGGTCCCATTTCTTAACACAAAGATATCTATGAATATACTGGCTACAAGGCTTCTACTTTGAGAATGTCTTAGCAGCCAAGCGAATTGAACCTGATCTCGATCCACGTAACTTCCTTTTCTTCTCCTCCCTAAATCTTGCAAGATGATAATCTCTCAACTCGGCTCGTCAACACTTGACTTAAGCGGTTATTTGATAAGTGTCAAGACGGTTACCTGCGCCGCAGAATTCAGCAGGAGAACCAGCGCAGAGCATGTTACAGTCAGTATCAGGCGCGAGGGTCGACCCGGATGCTGCAAATGAGGCCGCGCTACCGCAATAGCATTCTCCTCCATACTCTACACCCATCACGGCATAAGATCCCGCTGCGCAGAAGGTGGCACACTTTTCGACTGTCTGGCTTGCGTAGTTGATGTCTTGGGCTCCTGACAATGCCCGAGTACCGTTGCCTTCAGTGTAACATCCAATTCTGGTGTATGGCCCAGCTGTCAGAACGTGTTGAGGAGCTGCTGGAGGGGCAGGGGCTGTCGAGTACACATTCAGTCTGTTTCCAGCACCTATATATTACATGTCAGTCTCATTTGAAGATCACATAATACTACCAGTTCAAGCCAGTATTTTCTCTTTTGCTTACCGCATGTTTCAGTTGCATTGCCAGGGCATGGGAACGAGCAGTCAGTTTCTGGTGCAGAAACGCTGCCTGTACCAAAGACATTGGCACACCAACATTCTCCTCCATACTCCAACCCAAATAGAGTATAAGTGGAGGTGCAAAGTCCCGCACATAGTTCAACAGTCATTGTTGTATGGTTGACGCTGTTGAAAGACCCCAAAGCTCTGACACCGGTGCCCTCAGTATAGCAACCCAAGTATGAGTATGCAGGCGCTGTTATCCAAGTTAAAATCTGCAAATAATGCCAACTGGTTCCGCGGAACACTGACCTTGACGGCGAGATAGACTGCTATCTTGAGCAACAAGACCATAACTTGTGGATGCTAGTAGTCCTAGGGCCAGAGCAGATGAAGACATGATTACGGATCTCATGTTGTCGTCTTAGGCTTTGACTAGTGAGAACTGTTGTTGAGAAGGTGCAGCAAGTCTCAATGAGTTGAATGAGTGAAGTGAGGAACTGCTGTTGATGGTTCTTTCCTCCACGGAGGGATCTCATTCTAGTTATAGATGCCTCCATGAATATTCTTCAACAGCGGAAGGCTTCAGTATCTCAAATCTCCACAACATTTCGCTGACTGCATTTGATTTTTCCATATTCGTTAATGTGGTTGCACTCTGCTGGATGGTACGAAAGCCTCGTATATTGATCAATTGACTTATGCACGACCCCGAGGTTCTGCGCATACATGATACGACATTTGGAGGACGGCGAGTTCTTGTAAGACTGTAACTCATGGCTTGGAGCCTCATCATACCTTCTTCCGGATCTCTTCATACCGTTCCGGCCTTTTCTACGGCTGCACGTATAGGTTACATGCATATTAAGGTTCCATTGTCAAGGAAAGTAATTCCAGCTAAACAAGAAATTGAAGACATTGATGGCTTCCGCTGGAAATTCCCGAAACCTTTACCGCGACACTGCAGTGCGAAGCAACACTACCTGCTGCCTTTAAATGCAGCCCCGGAGCGTTTCTCAACGGCAGTACGACTCAATACATCAATGTAATGCACCTCCATACTTCGACTGCATGAATGTTAAGTGGCTGCATTGGAGACGAATGCCACGCCCACAGGCTAAATGAAAGTATTGGACTTCTGCAGCGACGACTCCTACGAACATCTGGAAGCCCCAGTCTTTGCGTACGCGCCGGCCGATTGTCGATGCAACAATCTGTACGAGTTGACGAAAAAAATTCAATACTGTATCGACGAAAGCCACGGGCCAAGAACCTGCAGGAACCAGGACTTTAAAGTAAAGGGTCCAATAATGCATGCAAGCAAACGTCGTGTAACGGTCAGCCCCTTCAAATAATAATTCCGATTAGATAGGCGCAACCAAAAAAAGAAACACCCAAGGGTTTCTTGTATAATGTAACAGTTTTTGGTGAGTAACATTGTACTCCGACATCTAGAGTTACAGTATACGTAATAGATTAGTGCTCATCATCTATGAGGTCGCCAGAAGGGTTCGACCAGTCTAAGCCGTTCATCCATCCTCGTGGCCAGAACGTGATGGTAACCAGAGCTCAGTTTCACCTCTGTTATACAGTCACAGTACAATTTGACTTTGTGACAGGCACTCCATGTATTTGATGAAATCCCGACTTGGTCTATACTATCACTTACATGTTTGCTAGTAACCTCGACTGACAAAACTGACAAAAGTGCAGCTTACATCCGACACACTGCTTGAAAGCCTAACGGCTCAGCTCACTGTTATCAGCCACCAGGTTGCTTCTAGACAGCCTCGTGGCAGCACTTTTTTGACAGGACAACTTAGTATAGTGTATGCTCCAATTCCAAGGCGAGAGCTAGCTTGGCGATCGTTTGTCTACCATCAGCTTTCCTGTTATCGTGATTTTCTGGGCTATAGAAATCAATCCAAACTCGGTCATAATCGTAGGGGATTCAGTAGTAACATATGACAAAAAGGAGATGGTGTTTTGGACTGTTACACGTTTAAAAATCACTGAAACGGGGACGGGTTCATCCAAAACACTTCCATATTTTTCACACATTGTTTCTCTACCAATGACACTTTCTAGTGTTCCTATCAGCTTACTAATGTAACATTATCCTCTTACTTCAACTCACAAATCGAATCAATCATTACACCACATGTTCTAACACGGAAATTTGGAGTACATCCAGGGTCCGCACGAAAGTTCAATCACAGAAACGAGTATGAGCGAGTATCTTCTCGGTGGCTTTTTGTAATTACGTTACCATTGTTCTCTTACTGTCCAATTCGTTCAGAACTATGAATTTCACATGGCTTCTGCAATGCCTGTTACTTGCCGCAATGCCAAACAACTGCTATTCATCGCACGCCTGGCCTTTTCTCGAGCTGCAAGTTCCATCAAAATTAGTTAGATCTATTAGATATCAATGAGGAATACTTTGCCTGAGTCATGAACCATTACGACACCTAAATATATAAAATTCCCGGGAAAACCGAAGTGACACCACAAAATTGAAACCTCTCTTCCCGACACAATCACACCAAAACCCATCCCAAATCAAACCCATTCCCTTTCCATAGTCCAACAACCTCTAGCAAACTCCCCGAATTACACTCCATAGCCCACAAACCCACCCCAAGCCATTCAAACCCCAAAGCGTTCCCATAATGCCCAATACTTACACCTTCAAACCATCGTCTGCCGTCATCACAGATCGCTAAATTTGAGCCGCCATACATACATACAGGAAATGTCCCGCTGCTGTACCTGCATCGTCACACGACATGGGATGTTGCGTAACTGGAGAAAGAACGTCTGGATTTGGTAAGGAAAGACGTCGGGAGGTAGCAGGTTCCGGGGACGGGAAGGGTTGTGATGTCTTGGATTCTTGGACGGGTACAGGGAATGGAGTATGATTGAGGTGCCGCGGATGATGGAAAGCGGGATTTGCGTATAGAGAGTGGTGATGGGGTGCGTTGGTGGAGTTCGGGTGAGGTTAAGATTGTGGGTTGAGGAAGTTTGGGTGGCACGGCACAAAAAGCTGGCACGCAGCAAGTAACTAAATTGCTACTTTCAACTAAGCAAGTAGTTTCAAAATCGCTCATTCGCGGAAGTGCTTCAACTGATCGATCGATTAATGTCCTTATTCTTTTCGCCCACCAATGCTGACGGGACGTTTCTTTAGGGTACACTGACGATGTTTTCTGCCCGAAAAGCTACATCGACCCCATTAGTTTGAGAAAATACAGCATATTGTCTATTTATATCAGGCCAATATGCTACTGAATTCAGGGACACGAAAAGTTCTTTTTATCATTATTGTACCGGACCTCAATCTTCCGATACACGGGATCTACACCAGTCATGATTGTTTGTTCTATTCCGCATATCAAAAGGTATGAAGACAGTGACAACTATCTGCATCTTACTTGTCGTTGAAGAAAACTTCGTCAAATGACCCTCACTTGGCAAATACAGTTCGTCTTTATTGTCGAAGGTAAATTGTCCTCGTGCTGAAGGGAATTTGACTAAGCATTTTCTGACGGCCGAAAGATCTGCTGACTGTCTACTGGACATGCTAAAAATGCAATTGAGGTACAATCTTGAAAAATAGGCTCGCTCGTGTCTGTTAATGAAAACAGTACTTGAACTTTGTTATACAAAATTTGCAAACGACGTAGCAGAGGGACCACATGCGAGAGAGAGTAGATGGATAGCCGTTAAGAGCACTTGCACATGCAACGAAAGTCAATGAACTCCTAAATAACAAGTCTCATGATTAAGTGTTTTTACTACTAGAACATTCATAAAGTCTAAAGATAATAGAAAGAACTGGAAAAAGCAAAATATATATACTGTTACTTATCAACAAATATCCATCCATCCGTAAAAGCCTCCACAAGTGAGAGTAAAGAAAAGAGAGGCAGTAACATGAACGCATATATGTGCCGCATAATAATATGTCATAATTTTTTGTGCATAGCGTGCGCCCTGCGCTGAACATCTGTGTATCAGGTTCTACACATAAATTCCCGAGACCTTCTCTTTCGACGGAAACTCGAAAAGATTTCTATCCGAGACACTTCGCACCATCCTCATAGAAGAATAAAAGGGCGAAGTAAGAATGATTGAAGGCTGTCCGCAAGGTACCCAAGTAGACCTAGAAATTTTCTTTACCCCACGCGAAAGAGAAACCTGAATTAAAATTAGTGGCAAGAAAGAGACAATGATTGAGAGGAAACTTACCCGGTTCGCTATACAAATTACACTTAATATGCAACACACTACCCAACACCTTCGGTCCACAGAAGAACACACCTGCCTCGGCCGGGGCGTGAATCTTTCTTACACTCTTGAAAATCATGTCCCAGTTCGGTCGACCAAAGTTCGTTGGTGCTCTCAGACCAGTAATGGCATCACGGTCGGCGTTAGCATCATTGATCATGATATTGGTGGCATCATCGACCTTTATCTTGGCGGTAAGGTAGGTATGAATCTCAATGTGATTGTCCATATCTTGAGCTTCGATAGCAAGTAAGAGCGAACGGAACCACTCGAAAGATCCAAAGTCACGGCAAATCCAGAAAAAGTAGACTTTTCGGAGACGAGTCTTTTGTTGTGGATAGTTCATTCTATACCAAATGGACTTGAGGATAGAAGCGAAAGGAGTGACACCGATACCAGCACCACAAAGCATGGCAATCTCGTATTTGAAGACATCCTCAGAAGCCGAGCCGAATGGACCATCGATATATACTCGTGGGAGGACTCGTCGGATTGCTGGGTCGACGGATTCTGTTCCTGGAGCATTGCTGTTAACACCGACAACTTGCGATCCCTCTTTCTTGCCTCCGCCTCCCCTTGGTTTATCGAGTTCGCAACCCAGAGTTCGTCCAACTTCTTTGGTGAAATCTCCCACCATTCTCATGTGTATTGAAATGTAATCTTCTTCGGGTGCTGAAGTAAGAGTGAATGGATGATATTGCCAGATGGAGACCTCGGGACAACAGAAGAAAATATATTGACCAGCCTGCGTCTTGGTGTGCTCCTTTTTTATCTGAATCTCGCAAACGTTGCTTGGATGTTGGACGACTTTAGAGATGTATGTTTTGTGCTTGCCACGAATTTCACGAGCAATTCTCTCCATGAGATAGATATATCCTCCGTACATCCAGTATTGCCAGAACACTCCAATGGCGGTACTTCCAATGCTGACGCAGTATGGCGCAAAATCCGGTTGAATCATACAGAAGGCTCCATGGATCGACCAGAAAACGAAGAATATGACGAACATGTGGTGAGTGTACCAGAAACGCTCGAAGTTGGCGCGACGAGCCTTTTCGACCGAAGTCGCAACCATGCACATGAGTGCTACCAACATGATATATCCAGACCATCCTGGACCGGTGACGAAGTTTGCCAACAAGAATCCACCGAAACCCAAATTGTTCTTAGCCGAGATCTGGGCGAAGTTGTTCCAATGCGCAATTGTGTGAACCCAAGAAAAGAACACAATCGACCAGGCGGTAGTCTTGTGGAAAGTGATATTCTTGTCGAATTGTATGATGCCGTTTAGAGGTGTCTTCCTGGCGAGGGAGATGAGTGTCCTACACACTGGGAACAGAATCATAGCAACATCGAAATGAAGCGTTAGTGCTGCTGCTCTCGCGATTGGATATGTGAGACCAAAAGTACTCCGCGCTATCGATAGATTGTCCTTAATCTGGTAGTTCATGAAACCGAAAGAGAATACCATCAGGTGGATAGCAGCGAAGACGAAAACGAAACTGCAGACATATTAGCAAAATGTGCCATCCCTTCAAGTGTACTGCCTTCACGCACAATCTCCGGTAACCCTCGTTGATCATCCACCTGTCGAATCTTTCTCTAGTACTGAGTTCTTTCGGCCGTTCACCACTCATCTCTCCCGACATAAGCATCCGCGTTAATGGTGGCCATCTCGATCTTTCCGAGACTGGTTGCGATGTCACACTGGTTCTATAATTCATTTTCTCTGCCATCTTGCCCGTCCCTCAAGTGTAAGTCGTCTCCTGGCGTTCGTCGCCTGTTTCCCCTTTCACTTTCCGCAATTCCTCGTTTAATATTATACGTCTGGTTGAGGTGGATTAAGAAGCGATCGGTAACATTCAGAGCCCGCTGATGTGAACAGAAACTCCCAACTATAAGATGTGCTGGACCGAAAAGAATGTAAATTGGCTGAAAGAACGTGGAGGTGTAAAAGCCTAGAAGGAGCAAATGACAGTCAGCAATGGTATCACACCAAGACAGTGTTCCTTCCACACAGTAGACAGGAGCAGCGGCTAGTATAAGAGAAGACTTGACGTGAGAATAGAATATGTATTGACATACCTGTACACAATGCCTGCACTGGTGGCTGCTTCCAGTATCAGCAAAAGATATTAAGAAAGTTAGTAATGCGCGTGGCGTGCAGAAGAGAACACAGAAAAGAAGCAGCAAGAGAGGAAACGGAAGAGGACGGCTGGGCAAGGTGTTAGTATGTACGTGCCGGAGAGGCGGAGGGGATGGGGTTGGTGAGTTTGAGAGGAGGCTACACAGCGAGATGCTCGTCACGTTCATGCGTGGAAGAGGGACGACAGGGAACGATGGCCTGACTGGGCTCCAGTTCTTTGCTTGTCTTCCAAACGGTGTCTGGGCATCTCGTGAGATGGCTCCGCTTCTTCACTTTTCGGTTGCATGGCGACGAGAATCCGGTGTCATGGATCGGATTGAGCATTCGAGCACCGGCCCATGGCGTCTCTCCATCGCTGTGTATGGCTGGACAGGTCGAAACAAGATGGAGAATGGATCTCCAGGATCCCGAGAGGGTGGAAAGGGGGCGACTCGAAGTGAGGACAAGCGAGAGAGGATCGCTCGGGGGTGCTGGGAGGAAAGATACAGCTTGAACAGCAGTCCCACGGGGCCAACCAAAGCGTGGAAGGGCCTGTATTACCCTACCGACAGCGCTTGAACGAGCTTCTCCAGCTCTCTTGCAGCCTGTAGAAGGATACCCACCATCCTGAGGGAGCAGAATGGGCGGTTCTCGTCGTTTGGAACAACATTGACCGGCCTTCAACGCGCGAACCTCTTCGTTGCAGCATTCTCAGACGTCGAGTGAAGCGCTGGCTGGTGCCATTGGCGCGTATATAGGGGTCTAGCCGAATGAGGGCGAGGGAAACAGCCAAGTGGTTACAACCGAGTTTCAGCCAGGGGCTTTGACACAGACTGACACATTCAGGGGTAACCTCGAGGCAACGCAACCCACAACCACACCACAAACAAACCAACGCCTATCGACTTTCAGAACTTCGTTCGTGCTGTTGGGTCCGTTGTTACGGAAAACATCGGATGCATTATCGGTAGCCTATACTGTACGAGGAAGTTGTTGTCCATATCTAAAGTGCAACCAAGTTCTGCAAGTGACCAGAGGGTCAAGACAAGCTTTACTTCAAGCCCAAGCTACTGTCAATAATAAGGTCATTATTCTGGCCTGCTCAGGGCTTATCGTGGTGTCTAAACAACCTTAAAATCGACATCATTCTAGATTCGCAGAGCCTCAACCAGATCCTAGTTGAAGATCTTCTCCTTTCTATTTCTGTCACACGCCTCTTCCAATAGCAGGCAAATGATCGTTCGATACCAGAACTCCCGGCAGATCGCGTAGTTTTTACCCTGCTGTCGTCAAGGGAAATCGTTGCCAAGATCGCACAGTACCGAAGATCTTGTTGAGTGCCATTCAGTTAGAGCCCCTTTGAGCCCATGGCCCTTTGAACTCATTATTCTAGTGCACTTATCAAAGTTTAGCCTTCGTTATTAGACACACAAGAGATCAAGAAGAATGATCTACTTGATTCCTCGTTCGAATTAGCCTTTTCTGCTCCTTCCCAATCCGACCCTCAAAAGCAGGTACAAGTCCTTCGCTTCAACTGCAATTTGATCCTCTTGCTCCTTCGACCATACACAAAATCACACCCAACCCTCGCTTTATCTGACCACGATAAGAAGGTTACATGCCATCAACTTCATCTCAACATCTTTCTTTTTCAAGTCTCTTCCCCCTGAGGGCATCTCCCGAGCTCCTGCTAAGCTTTCACCAGCAGAGCAAGTTGACAGTAGTTCCACCCTCTCTGCACATCTGTATAGCAAAACACGTCTGCCGTTTCCAAGTCCGCGTAGCCCTCACGATCCTGTAAAATCAGTTCATTTATTCGTACATCCTGTAAGCGATCAAACGCAAACATAGCGTGTCACGCTTAAGCTTCCCCTTTGCTTTTCGCGATCGACCTGTCCCCAGATGAAGATCATACAGAATCTCAACTTGTCAACGTCAGCAAGGACAGGCTTGGGACGGATCGTACGATCTTTCCAGATCTCGGTCTTTGCAGGTCTGGATTCCAGTGGACCGTGATATGTCATGTGATTGATAATAATTTTCTTTTTTTTGCTAAGGTAGGTGTTAGGAATCTGTTAGTTCAGTGCTTGGTTACATTGAAAGATATCTCGACTAGTAGATGGAAGTTGTTTCAGACAGCAAAAATATCTAAAGAAAATTATCACGTCCCTCGAAGCACGTTTCAACGAGGTGTAGGTAGAGCTTGCATACTTTACCACCAAGATCCAGCGAGCAGACATTAGACAAACAATCCTCCAACACGGCACCAACCTCGACAAACGGTCTTCATAACAATGCCCGATTTTCGAAGAACGGCTAAGTCGGCCATTTTTCGGACTCCTAGTCCCCCTCTTGTGCCCAAAAATATCATGATCCTCCCGAATCGCGTTTCACGACAATTTGGAAACGGGAAGCCAAGACCACGCAAGTTTGGCATCATCACCGTCACACCAGCCTGGTCATCATTCTAGCGACAGACAAGATGTTCTTCGTTTGTCGACTATTTGTTTGGAGAGAGATAAGGAAAAATAAAGGGCGAATTTAAGCTGGAGAATTATCGTGACATGATAAGACATGGCTAGAAACCTATGCCAAATTTAGCAAACAGAAAATGAATCTTAAAACTCGTCTTCAAAGGTACAGAACCAAGAAATATTAACGTGTAGTTTAGAAGGGGCCAAAATATTAATGCGAAGTAACTTGTGATACTATTAACAAAACATTATCAGAAACAATACACAAACGGATTAGACTCGGGAAGAGAAGATCAGATGAAAAGTTCCCGGCAACCCAGAGAAACAGAAACAGCTAGACTCGCGATATCTCACCGTGATAATGAATCGTGTTAAAGGTGAGCCGTAAGCCGAGGACTTCAAATTCAAAAATGGGAGATCTCGTAATAGGAGCTAGTATGTGGTCAGCGTACGGCATCTGTGAGTTTATGTACCAGAGTGTCCGAGATGATATCTCGGTCCCAAAGGCCTTGTGTTTTTTGAATTATATTTTCTAGACTGTGTCCACACAGGGTTAGTAATAGTTGGATTCATATGACCTGGACTTTATGCTCGATTAGAATTCGCTAAGATTATTTATCTAAACATCAACGTAATGTATCAG
Organism: Glarea lozoyensis ATCC 20868; assembly: GCF_000409485.1. Lineage (NCBI taxonomy): Eukaryota > Fungi > Ascomycota > Leotiomycetes > Helotiales > Helotiaceae > Glarea > Glarea lozoyensis. The sequence goes on from NW_007360984.1 coordinate 934,222, forward strand.
CACGCTCAGTGTAGGATGGGGAAAAGGCTGAATAGAGTAAAAGGTGGTGAAAAAACAGACTGCCCGAATGCAATATCTATTCCCCTCAACAAGCCGCAAGTATGCTACCAAATCAAACGATCCACTTATGTCTGCCATTCTCTGAATAATCCATCCGCCACCATACCTCCTATCGAGGTTTCACCACTTCGGTACAGCCTACTACCACGCGGACTTGCGGACTAAAACCCAGGCCCAGTTTGTTCATATTTACGCCAGAGAAAAACCACCATGACAGGAAGAGAAAGTCGTTCAATCGTCTCGCGTGCCTTAGATAGCGTACTTTCGGGTCCATTCTCTAGCAGTCGATTCATATCTGGAGCGATCGGTCTTGTAGACGTGGGCAATTTCGGGCACGAGAGGGTCATCAGGGTTGGGATCTGTAAGCATGGAGCAGATAGAGAGGAGGACTATATAGGTCAGTACGTTGTAAAACACGGCAACGGGATGACTTACCTTTAGAAATAGTCAAGGCTGGGGACCACTGGTCACGCAAGATATCGAGACAGATGGATCCGTTGGAGTTGATATTTGGGTGATAAATTCTGGTGGTGAAGTTGACCTTCGGTGGCTTGAATGGGTAGTCTGTTGGGAAATGGATCGCTAAGAAGAAGACACCTCCAGAGTATGGTGAGTCCGACTGTAATTTGACAGTTAGTATCTCTGCCATGCGTTTGAATCGGGATTCAGCCTTGTCAAAATGATGACGGAATTGCCCGCGAAGATTTGTGGGCAGATAAGAGGATCACACTTACAGGACCCATGATGGTTGCTTGCCAGTGGAACTGTAGAAAGCCAGAAGTCAGTTTAATCCGTACACATTACGTGGTATATTTGGAAGTATGTGCGCTCGCAGTTCGTAAAAACCAAATCTTGAGCGTGTGGTGATCGTGATCATAAAAGACGTACCAAATCATCTCCGATAGGGCCAGCTGAGCAGGAAGACGGTGGGTCACTGTATTGAAAGCGAGAATTAGTCAAACATTCTGCTCTTGTCTTTGTTCTTCAAACGATTATTGATGATATCGCAGAACCCCGCTTGCGCAGAAATCAACCCCACCACAGCGGTTCATTCTAACGGTGGCGGTGAGGGGTGAGGCATAAACGTACCGGCCCAAATCCGTGAGTTCCTTGTTGATTCTCTTCAACGCCATTGTATTTATGAGGCCGAACTTGAAAGTTGTTGTAGATGCACTCTTCGAGTGTTGAGGTCGAGGCGGAGCAAACTGGACGAAGTTCTGTGTTGTCACTGTCAGCCACGAGCGTCCGCGAAAGCCGTGGAACACGACGAAGATGAAGGGACGGTGTTAAATGCGCAACTTACGAAGTGAGTGTGGCAGATGTAAACGGGTGATGGGAGTTGGAAGGTGGTTGGAAGACGGAAGGGTTTTGTAGATGTAGAACGAATGGTGAATCGGCGCGGCGTCAGGAATGGATTGCTGGCGCCAAATCGGTCTATGGGGTAGGCGCAGAGATTTAGCGAGCTTGACGAACCACCTGTTAAAACTTAGAGCAGATGACTGTATTTTTACACAGCGTTTATGTCAGGACGATTCAAGAGTCTCGGCCTTTCCATATGATTCTGCCAGTAATGATTCACGGTTACACACGATTTTGCAGTTTAGATAGCCAGCGTCGTATATTTGTTTTTAGCCTTTCGAATCCCAGGCCACATATGGCCTAGGAAAGCGGCGGCCAAGGATAACACTATTTTGGACTGGGTTCTGCACACAACGCACAGCCGCTTTTAGGAATATCAGAATTCCATTCTCATTAACATAATGACGTTTGCGTGGGCGGAAAAAAGAAAACCATAAAGACTCTCACCATCACAGAATAATACATGTTCCCTAGTCACCAATACCTCGCAAGAAGGTCATTTCTCTTCAAGGTAGTATCATTACACTCATATAGCTATACTACTGTACATTTGGTGTTTCTCTCAAACGAACGCTTGTATCCCGGTGATTGCTCTTCCAAGTATAAGACCTCCGTTTTGTCAGCATTAATGATTCTTTCGAGAACATGAGGGATAACTTACTATGGATATCGCTTTGCCCCTCGTATGTTTGAGTCACAAACAGATTCGCCACATGTCTTCCAATCCCATATTCATCGCTTACCGCATTGCCCCCAAAGATCTCTTGTAGCGTTCGTGCGTTGTACAGTGCACGATCACAATTTTGTCTTTTGATCATACTGATCATCTCTGGCGCCGCCAAGCCCTTGTCCTTCAGTCTGCCAACTTGGACACATGCAATTGTCCCAAACGCGGCATCAGTGGTCGCATCAGCCAACTTCTTCTGTACCAGTTGGTATTTGGCAATAGGGTTGCCTTTGAACTGCTTCCTTTCGAGCGCATAGGTCCGCGCTCGAGATATACAGTCCTCTAACGCACCAGTGATCCCCCATGCAATACCATATCTGGCGCTATTCAAACACGTAAATGGGCCTCGAAGCCCTTCGACATCAGGGAACATATTGGCTTCCGGAACTGGACATTCGTCCAGCTGAATCATGCCGGTCAGAGACGCTCGCAGTCCATTTTTGTCTTTGAGTGCAGGCGTCTCTAGTGTTCCGGGTGGACACTCGGACCTTTCAACCAAGTATCCTCTGATTTTCCCCGTCTCATGGTGCTTCGCCCATACCAACAAGACATCTGCTATTGGGGAGTTGGTAATCCATGTTTTCGAGCCTGACAAAGAGAGATAGCCCTTCTTCGTGGGATGGGGTTTCGCTGTCGTCTCCATGGACCCTGGGTCACTGCCATGATTTGGCTCTGTGAGACCAAAGGCACCCAACAATTTACCCTTGGCCATTTTAGGGAGAAATTTGTCCTTCTGTTCTTGTGTACCAAACTCGTCAATCCCTCCCATGACCAGTGAAGACTGTACTGACATGCCAGACCTATATCCACTGTCCACTCGTTCAACGGCCTTGGTGATAAGTCCAGAAGCCACGTTGGAAACGCCCGCACAGTCGTATCCTTGGATTGTAGCACCTAGGAGACCAAGCTCTCCCATCTCCTCGAGTATCTTTTTATCATAGTGTTCGTCTCGGTAGGCCTCTAGGTGGTCCGCATTAGACAGTACCTGATGCATGATGGATGAGACTTACGGAGGACTCTAGGCAGCATGCGTTCTTGACAATATGCCTCTGCCGTTTCTTGAATCGCTATTTCTTCCTCCGTCAGAAGACTCTGTGCGTTTAAAGGATCTTCCCAATTGAAGGGTTGTGGGGTAGCGTGAGCTGCATATCCTCTTGCCGCCAAAGGGCGGATCGCAAAAGAGGATTGCCTAGCGGATCGTAATAGTAGCGGCTTGTACATCTTGAGAAATCGAAGACTATAACAGTAGCATTGCAATTTGGTTGGGGGGGGACTTCAACTAATATGGTCGACTCCAGGACTAGAAAGACGGTTGTTAGCCCCGCCGATTCGCCTGTACTTCTTCAACGCTCCGAGGCTTGTTCGGGTATCCCATTTTTGCAAGAATTGACCTAGGCTTGGGAATTCACCCAGCACAACGCCAAATGATGTATTTGTACAAAGATTTGGAGATTTTTGGTAGTCATGTTGCATGAAAGATCCGGAGGTTTGACTTCCAAGACCACGTAGTTAGTAGAAATTCAATATTTTCCAAACGAACTTGTCGGCTGCCATACCCCTGGTCATCAGCTGCAAGCACTCAGTGAACGCGACTCCAGCGCGAGGTCGCGTTTCCCAACTCTCCCACGTCACTGATCACAGCTTTTTCTACATCGAGCAGGTAAATAAGCGACACAATCGAAAAACTACGGCAAGATGGGTATTAAATCGCTATTCTCAATAATCAAAGATGAGGCACCCGATTCCTTCAAAGAGGGCGAGATCAAAAACCAATTTGGTCGAAAAGTAGCCATTGTAAGTTCATCCCCGCATCAAGACTTTTGCATTTGGCTGATCATATCCCTAGGATGCGTATGGATTTACAAGCCACCATAGACACACCTCCGCTAATATATTTCAAGTTCCATGAGCATATACAGTTTCCTGATTGCGGTTCGATCCAATGGAGAGATGTTGACAAACGAAGACGGCGAAACTACTTCACATTTGATGGGCATGTTCTACCGAACATTAAGGATCGTCGACAATGGAATCAAGCCACTATACGTATTTGATGGTGCCCCTCCCAAGCTCAAGTCTGGAGAGCTTGCAAAACGTTTTCAGAGAAAAGCGGAAGCCACTGAGGGTTTAGAAGAGGCAAAAGAAACGGGTACTGCAGAGGACGTTGAGAAATTCTCGCGAAGAACCGTCCGTGTCACAAGAGAGCATAATGCCGAATGCCAGCGTCTTTTGAAATTAATGGGTATCCCATTCATCATTGCTCCTACAGAAGCAGAGGCACAATGTGCTGTTTTGGCACGAGCTGGGAAGGTATACGCTGCAGCAAGCGAGGATATGGATACATTATGCTTCGACTCACCCGTCCTACTTCGACATCTTACGTTCAGTGAACAACGTAAAGAGCCAATTCAAGAGATTTTTGTCGATAAGGTTCTTGAGGGCCTAAATATGGACCGTAAACAGGTATTGTCGTACTGGACGTACTGGTTCACACTCAATGCTGACTATGTTAGTTCGTTGATTTATGCATTCTTCTCGGTTGCGATTACCTCGATCCGGTACCCAAAGTAGGTCCTTCGACAGCACTGAAACTCATTCGTGAGCACAAGACCTTGGAGAACTTTGTCGAATACGCTCAGAAGACGGGAAAATTCGCTATACCAGAAGATTGGCCATACAAAGATGCTCGGGAGCTTTTCTTCAATCCCGATGTTCGGCCAGCTGATCATGAGGACTGTGAATTCAAATGGGATGCACCAGATGTTGATGGTCTTGTACAATTTTTAGTGACAGAGAAAGGGTTCTCTGAGGACCGAGTCCGCGCTGGTGCCGCAAGATTACAAAAGCAGCTAAAAAGCGGACAACAAGCGCGACTTGAGGGATTTTTCAAACCTGTTCCAAAAACCGAGGAGCAAGTCAAGAGCTTAAAACGTAAGAATGAGGCGAAGGTTGAGGAGAAAAAGAAGAAAGTCAAGGAGGAAAAGAAAGAAAAGAAGCAAGCCAAGGGCAAACCAAGAGGAGGAGCATGATTTGAGTCTGTGTATGTACATTTCTGCTTTGGTGGTAGCTTTGTTTCTCAGCTACAGGTGCATTTGGCGAACGATGGAATGGGCTCATACCACGTTGGAGTTTGGAGCATATGATATACTGTTACAGTTACGGAGCTTAATGCTAAGAGGAAACGATGACAGTGTGAACGAGGAAATGGTCTAGATTATTTAGGTGCTTTGTAATATTAAGCTTGTAGCTGCTCAATTAGTGTGCTCCCGCTACAAAGCTTGATCGCGTGCATCTCGGATCAGATATGAATATCTTACTAAAGTATGTGGAGTAAAGTTGAGAACTAAAAGTTGTTATAAGGGTATATGAGCTCCAAAATGAGCTTCTACAGATTGAGATGTGTTACAAGGCCCAATGTCCCATCCAGCCAATCCCATCCATGCCCTTTAATACAATAATACAATACAATGCTAGAATCCACAAGGTTAACTACGCTTCCCAAATCATGTCCCAGAATAGACGGCCGTTACACCCCTCCCGCATTCGATCCTCTGCTCAACGCTGACATTCCTCCCATTAACCTTGACCTTCTTCCTCGGCGTAATCTGAAACCTGTGCTCCTCTCTCCTCCCTTTCTCTTTATCGGCAGCGACATCCATAGGAGGGATATACACCGGATTACTGACGTTATTTCGCTTTCCAGTGCCGAGCTGGTAATGCTCATTTCCTCCCCACCACAGCACATCCGCGCCCCAGTTTGTGTCATTTATGGAACTTCGATGGTCGGCTGCAAGGTGGACTACGTTGTTCATGGTTGCTGCGGCGTGTGTTGCGCCAACGGAAAGATGGGCGAGACGGATTGGGATCACACGATTGGCTGCCTCGTCGTATTCGAAGAGACCAGAGAGAGCTTTGATTTTGGTGGGCGTTCCTTGGACATGAGTCCATCTGCCGTTTCCTAATCCGCCCCAGATGCCCTGTCCGCAAGACCATGTATCCGCTGTTACTCGTCCTAAACCTCGGGGGTCCTCCTCGCCTTGGCCCGCAATTCTTGTTGCGTCAATTGTGAAGAAGCTGTTGACGCCTCCAGCTGCGATGTTGGTAACTCTTGGACGCAGATTCGTGCCTTTATACAGCTTCTCAATTGGCAATAGTGAAGGGGCATCGATGAACGGCGATTCAGAATCGGGGTCGAATCCTAGTTGTCCGGTTGAGTTGTCGCCAAAAGCAAACACTCTGCCTTGGTTATCAAGAACCAGAGAGTGATTATCGCCGGTTGCTATCTTCTCTATTTCAAAGCCTTTCAAAGTGCTGATTTCGTGTGGTTGATCATATGGACCTTTTGGCCTGGTACTCCAAGTCAATCCCGGAACTCCCAATTGTCCTCTCGAAGGGAAATCCTCGGTTCCTGAGGCGGCCGAGAAGACTCGTCCCTTCGATGTCAAAATGAGACAGTGCTCAAGTCCACTGCTGACGTCCTGTACTTTTTCTCCCCAGGCCATATTGCTAGGTTGAAGCTCTCTATAGCTGATCATTGACTTACTCTTCCAGAATGGAAACCATGAACTCTCTAACGGCTTTGGTCCTGATATCTGATCCGCTTGAATTGCTGGGACCGAATAGACGGTGCCGCTTGCGCTCAAGGCAATAATCCTGTCTCGCGAAACTGAAAGTTTGATTAAGTTCTTCCCTTTCAACGTTGGCGTGGGCTGTGAGGAGCCACTCGAAAAGGCCTTCCCCCATTGTAGCAAGTCTCCATTCTCGTTGATTGCGGCTCCGAAGTTCCTATCCAGTTTGATGTCTCTGATCAACTTTCCGTCGAAGTAAGGGATCCTCTGAGGAGTTTTGATATTTGGCTCATCTGAGTCAGGAGCAACTACCTTCCCGGTATTTGAACCCCAAGCATACACCCCAGGATTCTCCCAACTCTTTTTTACTTGCAAGTGCTGTGAGCTTATCAAATCTCTATTCTCTTCTCTTGAGGTACTTTTTCTTCGTGGCTTCTCAAACGTGACTTCCGCTGGTGCTGGAGCAGCCTCCGCGTGAAGGGACGTTGGATATCCAAGAGTGTAAAGACATCCACCAGCAACAGTAAGAGAAAGAAGGAAGGCTGCCGCTCCATTCCTGGGTAATGATCTAGATGCAACAGCTACTCTAGGCGGATTGCTTCTTCTGTAGCATCGTTGCTGGCCGCGTGACACTTTGCTTGCTCTCTGAGCGATGTCAATCGTTCTCTGAAAGCTCCTAGAATGAATCATGATGATGGTACTTGGATACCGTTAGCATTGATAGAACTACATGAGAAGGCTGAGTGCTTCAACGAACCTAGCAAAATAATACTGTTGCTTGACACCCTTTGCTTGTCAGCCTTGTCTCTTAATGACGATATCCATTATCGGGCGGTCGATAGAGACCTGATATGTAAGTTTCTCGTCAATAGTGTTTCGACCACCGCCGATTGGCCAAGCAAAGTCCCTTCCTGCAGCGGTGGCCCGAGCTCTCCACAACTTCGGCTCGAATTCGGGTCATTTCCTTGTCCGTCAAAACACGTTTCTATCAGCCTGGCGTGCTATGTACTATCACTCATTCTGACGCCTATACCCAATTCGGTAGCTTGAGATGTATGAAGATTCTTGGTATAGTTTCGTTCCGGAAACTTCAAAGACAGAAGATGCTCCCTCACATGGTCCGAAACATAACCGACGGGAATCTCTTCTGAGACAAACAAACGTGAGTTGGACCCGACTAACAGATCAAGAAGTACTAACAACTTCAGGGCACTGAATCATCCGGTGGGCTTCTTGAACCCATCGAAGATTTGCCGATTTTCCATGCTCCCCCCCAAGCGACGGTCGCTAGGAGAGCTAAGTCATACAGTGACTTTTATGATGCCGCAACTCAGTATTTGAAGAGGCCCGAGAAAACGGTCTCACTGGACTCTCCCGGACTTTTAGTGGATACACCACAATCCTCCTTTGAACAAGGTTACTTGTTTGAGGACTGTGAAGATGAACTTCTTGACGCAAGTCACGAAGAGTACCAGTCCGTACACTCATTTACGTCCAATTGGGAAGACTTCGTTGACGAGCCGTAGACTGTATCGAGATCAATTGGTTTTATCTGAGCGCCATCTAGACACTTTACTAAACGATACAACTTCCGCGCTAGATTTACTGGCCACTCTCTCAGAGTCATTCAAAGCCGTTGAGTCAGAAACAACTGCATTTCAGAGCCAGTGTGAAGACCTCCTGGGCGAGCAAAAGCGCCTTCGTGACTTAGCGGATGAGATTGGAACAGAGTTACAATATTATGCATACTTAGAGCCTCTTACCCGGCGCCTTAACAATCCTGGAGCAACTAGGCTCATAAGAGGAGATGACTTCTTGGACATGCTCATCAACCTCAACACATGTATAGATTTTATGGACCGACATGTAAGTTGCGATGGTGTATACACTAGAAAAAAGATAGATCTCTGTTTGTCGGGTTCGGTTGAAGAGAATTTATGCTGACATGCAGCACAGCCTGGCTATCGAGACTCAAGTGTCTACAAAACTCGATACGTGTCATTGCTTGAGAGAGCCTTAAATCTTGTGCAGATAGCAGTATCTTCCTCCTTGCGAGAAGTGTCAATTGAAAGTGCCAAGCAACTCCAGATCAAGGACAATACAGATACAGCCGAGTACATATTACTTTATGGTAAGTACGAAACCATTGTCAACAGCCTCGGCTCTCCGGTTGAGAAGCTGTTGACAACTGGGGACTTTGCTTTTGAAGGTCAAAAGGCTGCTTACGCGACCCAATGGCGAGACTTCTATAACCAATTGGTGGACAACTATATTAAGAGTCGTGAGCCGGTCGGCGCTCTTGTAGCAAAGAAGCTTTCCAAATTTGCTGCTGAGACGAGTCCTCAGAAGGACTTCAAAGGTCTGGCTAGAAGATGTGTACAATATATCTTTGAGGTGTGCCACAACGAGCTTACGCTTGCGGAGACCTTTTTCCAAGATGGTGACCACTGGAATAAAGATAGCGAGCTGGCCGAAAAGATTGAGCAAAATAGATTTTCGCATCTGTTGACTTTACACAACTTCCTCGTACCTCATTTGCGCGATGGAGATCTATCGCTTGCTTGCAATCTCATTGGTTGGTTAGAAGCGACTTACTTGATGTCTAATGAAGACGAAGATTACAATATCGACAGAAAGCGAGATTCTCAGAGACTAACGGCCCATGTGCTGCTTGAAAAACATCTATGGCCACTTTCTGATGGCCTGTTTTTAAAAGCAGCCAAAGAAATGGAAATTTTCAAACCAACATCGCAAGATCTCCAAGTTACTGGGAATCAAGCCGCTCGACGGGCGAACAAAGGGAAGGCGCCTGAGCTTACAGAAACCCCAGAAAGCGAGCTTCAGAATGGTGATGAAGGTCACAGTTTCGCGACACCAGGTATGGAAAATGCATTTCCAACAGTTAAAACAGCAGTCAAATTACTCGTCATGTATAATGATAGAGTTTACGACCGTCCGGTAAGAATCTTTCCCCTCCAGTACAATTGCACACTAACTCGGCTTAGAGGACTGGAGATGTTCTCTATGAAATTGTTCATCAAGCAACCGAGTCTCTCCAGAAAGCGGCTACTGTCATCAAAAGGACAACGACGATGATGGACGCACAAATGTTTCTTATCAAAAACCTCATGCTTATAGAAAATCTCTTCATGACTCACGAGATTCCCGACTCAATCCGCTCATCATCTGAGTACGACTTTTCCCCAATCTGGGAGACCATAAGAGAACTACAGGAGAACAAGCAATTGTTCAATCCCCTCGCTTACTTCACTCCATTGCTGAAAGGCAAGTTACTCCCGGCTGTCAAGGATCATCTTTTGGATGCTAGAAAGGAGCTAGAGAGGGTACTGGTGCAACAGATTACTGCCTTCACAAAGTATTGGCAAGGAAGGATCAAGGAGGGAAGGAAGAAAGGAGTGAGTGCGAAGACTGAGATCGAGCTTGATGAGCTGCTGAGCAAAGTCTTTGAGGATGAGACTACAAGAGCCGCCTTATGGAAGATGATTAGAGCCGATGAGACTTAGAGGCGCAAGACCTAGGAACAGATTCACAGAATATCTAGTTGGTAGTCGGTAACCCGACGACGGATGATCGAGTCCAGATGTTGATATTTACGTGATGATATCAATGTACAACGAGACTCTTCAGTCTCACCGAGCAGCGTATCACATATTCTCAAATCTCCCTTCTACCTATGTCAATGTTCGGAACACGGAGAAAGCTCTACCGAGCTTTAGCACTATAATTTATATCTTACGGTATCTACCAGGCTCCGCCGACACAATTGACTCCTTCGAACTTGCCGAAACGGTAGCTGAAGACGAAATTCAGAAAGCCATGCTTTTTTGACAGCCATCGGCTTTCGGGAGTTATTTGACTCCGATTCATATGACATGAAGGCGCGTATTTGAGAGATCACATAAGCTCAAAACCCAGATGCGGACCGGCTGATGGTTATCCCATATATGGAATCACATCCATGGATCCTGTTCAATCACGTGCATCTCTTCTACAAATAACGCTCCAGACTCTACCTTCCATTTTATTTATACCACATTCCGCAATATCATTTCCAATACAATACAACTAAACTCATCAAGATTCGATTACATCTGAACTGTCACCGTACTACGTAAAACTTCCTCACTCAAACATCAACACCATCGCCAAAATGACCACCCCCTCAATCCCACCTCCATCCCAACTAACAGTTCACTCCAAACCCTCCGCCCCAATCTCATACACCTTCATTCCCCCCTCACCCCCCTCACCCCCCTCCAAAAACCTCATCGTCTTCATAAATGGCCTCGGTCTCCCCGCCGCCTCCTGGAAACCGACTCTCATCCACCTCCTCACCCAACCCACCCACCCAGCCCTCCTAACCTACGACCGCTTCGGCCAAGGCCTAACAACCTCCCGCGATCCTCTCGATGGAACACCCGGGAAAGAACGAGGTCATAACTTTCAGGATATAGCAAATGACCTACACTCTCTCCTCCAAGTCGTGGCTGAGAAAGAATTCCAGAGTTCGAGGATCGAAGATGTGAATATCATCATGGTAGGCGCCTCAATAGGCTGTCCCATAATCCGTCTCTACATCGCCACCCACCCAGGTGTGGTCTCAGGCGTTATATTCCTCGACTCCAACATCCCGCACTTAAACTACTCTGATTTCCTGCCGGACCCCAGCGCCCCGAATTTCGATCGTGCCAGCGTAATCGCAGAAGATTGCACGCTACCTCAATACATCGGTGCGCGGCTTGCGTTATGCAAGATGTTTGATTTGGATGCGAAGAATCCGGAAGGGATTGATAGGACGCAAGGTCCTCGATTGTTGCCCGAAGCCGAGAATCCGAAACTGGTGGGAAAGGATGGGAGGATGGAGTTGGTGGTTGTGGGACATGATCCGGAGACTTTTGCGAGTATGAGTTTGGAGAGGATGGGGACGCCGAAGAGCTTGAGTGAGAAGTTTACTAATAAGTAAGTCTGTCCTTGGAGTTTATGATTGGGGACATGCTAATATGTGTAGGTATTGGGCTGGGTACAATGAAGGATTGACGAGATTGGTGGACGATGGGAAGGAGAGAAAGGTAACGATTGCTAAGGGATGCGGACACTTTATACAGTCCGATGATCCAACGTTCGTAGGTGAGGAGATTGTGAAAATGAGTGAGAGAATTGGCTGGTGATAACATGAGCTGGTTAAATCAACGATTAGCTTAGGGTGTTGGGCAAATCCTTTGTTCTGATTATTTTAATCTTAGAATCTTAGTTTGAATTCAAGTCTGCTAGCAATGCACCCGACAGTGCAGTGTTACATCCAAACGTGAAGCCATAAGCCTACAAAACTGTCGAGACCACCAACGTACGAGTGCTCAGCCGAAAATTAGACGCGTTTCCCACATAGTTATACGCCTGTATTCTCTTGATCTGAGAGAATCAACTAACGCCATCCCAATGCAACAACTGTTTTTCCAAGCGAAGAAACATACTCTCGCAAGAGATTCAAAAGTCCCAAGAGATCCACTCCACTTTCGGAGGTAACAGCGGCATAACAGCATCTTCAAACTTGCCCGTCTTGCTCATAGCCTCATATGCTGCCCTCGTAGTATCGTCATATTCATTATCTGGCATTTGAGCGTCGCTGGTGAAGCGTGGCGGACCTTCTGGAAACCAAATATCGGACCAGGTGCCATCTGGGTTTAATGTTCCTGCCTGACCTTCCTTATACACCACTCTCTTACCCTTGAAACTCGTAAATCTTCCATCTGGTCCTTTTGTGCTGTAACTCTCTAGGGGAGGGTGGGCAGAAGCCCCAAAATTCGTATTAGCTGCTAAGCTGGTGGCGCCACCATTCGCAGGACCTCCGTTGATATGGTTCTGCGCGCTCGATTGAGCACCATTCATAAACGTATTGGGTTGTGCTGAAGTCGGAAATCCTGACTGATTGCCGTTCAAGAACGGATTCGAAGGCATTGGATTTTGTACAAAGGGCTGTGCTCCATTCGTGAATGGATTTACGGGTGCTTGAGACTGTTGAGCCGTATTGCCGTTATTACCAAAGGGGTTTGTCGGAGCTGGCTGGGAGGGCTGTCCAAAGGGATTTGGCGCGGAAGTCGGTACCCCAAATGGCTGAGGTAAAGGACTAGGCTGCTGCGGAGTTCCAAAAGGGTTTTGCTGAGGGCTCTGCACACCACCAAAGGGATTTGCCGCCACTGGTGGTTGTGACGGGGCTCCAAATGCCGAGGAAACTGCTGGCTGAGCTCCAAATGCTGCAGCAGGCTGGCTTGGTTGTCCGAAGGGGTTGGGTGATGGAGTCCCAAAAGGGTTTGGGTTTTGTCCCAGTGTAGAAGGGCTTCCAAAAGCGCCTGTAGAAGGAGCCCCAAATGGGTTTGGCTTCTGACCTAGAGCAGAGGGCGCACCAAAGGCTCCTGTTGGCTGTGATGGTGCCCCAAAAGCTCCAGGTTGCGATGGGGCTCCAAAAGGAGTTGGCTTCTGTCCTAAAGCTGACGGCTGTCCAAATGCACCACCACCAGAAGGTGCTCCGAAAGCCCCTGAATTCGGTTGCGCCGGTGGTCCAAATGGATTCGGATTAGGTGAAATCTGCGCTGGGGCTACAGCATTAAGTGGATTGACTTGTTTTCCAGATGTATTAATTTCACTAACAATATCAAGTCGGTTGGGGTGTGACTTTTCGCCATCTATAATGAATTGAACGGCTGCGTCAACATTATTGAGGATCGTCTGAATTTGCTGTTCTGATTGCTGATACAAAGCATTGGCTTCCTGAATCTAGGAGGATGTTAGTCCACGGTATTTGCACATAGGCTTTTCAGAATTTTCAACCCACAGCTTGTTGCTCTGCATTCGCTGCTCTCGCCTGGTAATGGTAGAGTCGCATCTCTTCAAAGCTTTTCTCGCGCTGCTCGCCTCCAAACAGTTGGACAGGCGCTAGCCTCCCAGGTCCATACGCAGACAATATCCATTGCGGTCGTTCTGAAGAGAGATCGATAGTTATGGCGGCCTTGTCAAGTTGGTACGGTAGAGCTCCCCTTGGTGCTTGTGAAGCTTCTTTCGTCAGCCATGGGGTAATTGAACTCGGATATGAAGCGGCCCACCCTGATTCTGATATCCATTATTTCGATTGTTAAACCCCGAGTTCCTTGTATTATTTTCTGGCACCTGCAGAGCGGCATAACGATTGTTGTTCGTGGCAGGCCTGGCTTCGTCGGGATGATAGAACTTGCAATTACCTAGGGACATTTTAGCTGGTGAACCTCTTGGACGATCCTATTTCATACTTCCGTAACGACAGTTTCCCTGAGTCCAGAACCTGCATGTTGGTGGGGGCATGGTACTGTCTCAATATAACAAAATCCTCAAGGATGCGCTTCTCCAGACTCATGCCATGTTGTGGTGCTAAAGGTAGAATGAATTATTGGAATCGCATCAGACTGGTTTACAAGATCTGAACAAAGACTCCTAATATGCTCGGTTTTTGTGGGTAGGGGAGGGGTCGCGAATTATTCTGATACGCGGATGGTAAAAAGTGTCTGGTTGGGCGACGCGGATCTGAATAGTTCGCGTCGAGGTCGAGCCAGGCCTTTTCCGGGGAAGCTTGGCCTGACAAGAGCACACATGACGGAGCCACAAATCCATCGGCAAGTACTTACTCGTTATATGTTCACGCACTAATTATTCAGGGTCAACCTTCTACAAGCTGAGTTTTGCCAAAGATCAAATTTCATTAGGTATTACGAAACTACCTAATTAACAATTTTATTGCCATGATAACAATCCATGATTAGGCTGAGAGATTCTTCGGACGACAAAGGAACATTCGAGATTGGCCTGGCCGTGAACAACATAGCTTCTGTTGTCTTACGCAAACGGATCTGGAAGGGTCACGCCTTATTGGTTGATCGAGGGAAATGCACAGAAGTTGATATTAGTAATGTTGCATTCAATATTGGTATCTAACAAGCCTCCCCAGCGACTCCTCTTGAAAAGCCTTCAACGCCCCGAGGTTATCCATATCGTAGCATTAGTATTACAAGATCTACCTCTCCAAAATCATGTCACTAAATTGCAGAGTGCATTTTTCAAAGGAATCTAAGAAGCCTAGATCCACTTGAAGCCAGTTAACTTGACTTCTCTTTGGCGTCTGCTTTCTTCGCGGAACTTCATCAACTCCCTAGACTTTTCCCATGCATTTTCTTGCTCATCTGCTAATCGTGCAAGGTCGGCATCGCGTATTTGCTTCCAGTCATCGCCGTGTAACTGCTGATACAACTCATCGGTCCCAATTTCCATCTTTTTAGTCCAACTCTCCAAAGCAGAAAGTTTTTGGTTTGCCAGCCACGCTGTAGAGCTTTCCAGATCAGCCTTTACGCGCTTAGCCTTCGCAGTAGCCTCGGCTTCCAATTCAGCCTCGCGCGCCTTGCGCTTCTTCGTCTCTTCCTCTCTAGCGCGTGCTTTGTCTGCAAGATAGCGAAGACTGTGAGACAGAACTCGCTTCTCCTCTGGAACTGGATTGGCTTCGAGAGGGGGAGCTGTGAAGAAGATGACTTTGCCATATTCATCACGCTGGAACTGGCTGCGAATGTCGCTGGGTATCGCAAAATTTGCCTGCTCCGACAGTGTATATACTTCGACAGGACGTGGAGGATTGTAGGCATTATTGTGTGTTATATGCGGGGTTTGGACGGGCGCAGACGTCCGTACGGGCGTGACAGAACTTCGATCCTGGTAGTGCCCATAGCTGTTCATTGGATTGGCATGTTGAACTACGGGGGTAGCACCAGATGTGTACTGAGGAGCATAACCAGTCTGTTGATAGCTTGGGGTATGAGCGACTGGCTGATGCGATGCAGATCCATGCGAGCCATAGGAGTTCTGGTGCGTCAAAGGAGCAGGCGAAGGTGATGGTCGAGCTGCTGGGAATTGTTGACCAAATTGGCCTGGTGTCGGGGTATGGCTGGCCATGGGTGAAGGCTGAGTTGCATTTGAGTGGGTGCGCGCCAAAGAGAGATCGCCTTGTGAGCCGTATCGAGGTCGGTCACTAGTGATGGGGCGACGTACTGGTTCGGGTTCTGGTGGAGGTGGTGATGGTGTGGGTTCTGGTGGTGGAGATTCCTTTGTTTTGTTAGTGATTCACGTTGCGGAAGATGGAGACCCAAAAAAAACTTACATTCGCTTCGCGTGGACGCTTGTGGACAGCTCCCACGATAGGCGGCGCGTTGGCAGCTCCCCAGGTCGGCTTTGGCAGCGGATCATCCTCTTTCGCATCTTCTCTCAGTAAGTGTTTGATGGGACTTGGGACTTTTTTCGTAGTCCGAGGTACGTCAAATAAGTCCATCTCGTAATCCTTCTCTCGAACTTCGTCCGGAACACAGCTGGCCCAGGTCTTGATTTTGTTCAATTTATGCTGGACTTCGTTATATCGAGCTTCGCACACATATACTTCTTTATCAGCAGGGAATCCTCGCGGACGACCCTTGTTGAATCGAGTAAAAAACATGACAAAACATCGGTCGACGATCTCATCCGCTTTATGGTCGCGATACTGCCCAGTCTTGACAACTTCGTTCTCGAGAAAGTGCTTCTCATATCGGTGTACAGTCTGTTCTGGGCGATAGTACCAACACGCGTTAATCCATTTCTGGCCAGTTGTATCTTGCCATGTTCGATATATCTGGGCGACTATGGGTTTTGTGACATCGTTCGGATTCGCCAGATGCACCCAATCTCCAACCTTCCATAACTCTCCATTATGGAGGATTTCAGATAGCGGAAGCCGTCCATCCTCATCAGCAAAATCAGAGTCAGGCTTTTTCTTTTCCTGCTCGGCGATAATCTTCGCCTCTTTCTGCAGATGGACTGCATCTTTATACACTTGACTATCTTCCAGGTTATAGGACTTTGCGTTTTCGAACATTAAATTTAGGTCTTTCAGCACTTGGTCAACAGATTGGTAATTCTTTCTCTTAGCTCTCTTCTTGATCGTGTCCATCGCAATCGGCTGCTTGATTTCCTGGTAGTATTCGGGCATTACAGACTTGTCGGGTAGCTTTTCAAAATGAAGGACCTCCAACTCATTTGCCTCGTTCTTATATTTTCGAAGGTTCTTTAGAATGTTGTTGATCCGCGCTTCCATTGGGGTGTGAACTTTTGGTGGTCTGCCTCTTTTCTTCTGCGCTTCCGGGTCTTCATCGTCCTGCACCTGCTTACTGATTGCTTTGCTATCGCGCTTCGCAGCTGCAGAAGACCTTCGTCCGCGTTTCGTACGTCTTCCCCTTGGGCGATCGTCGTCCGTTCCTTCATCTTCTTCATCCTCGTCCGTATCTTCCTCTTCCTCCTTTTCACTCTCTTCAGGTGGTGAAGGTTCGCGTGGTGGTGATGGCTCGACTTCTGGGATCTCTCCCAGATCTGGAAGAACCGCCTCTTCGGCAGTTAATACCTTATCCTCGACCAGCTTTTCTAGCTCTTTCTTGAAAAGCACCTCTAGCGCCACGGCATCTTTGTAAACCTCCGCTGACGGACGATTGTATACCTTGGCATTATGGAATATTAGGGCGAAGTCTCGAATGAATTCTTGGTGGTTCTGGTACTGCTTTTTCAGGATTTTGCTCTATCATACGAATTAACTTATGCTTGCTTGAATTGAACCGGGAAACAAACCCTGATAGTACTAAATGCAACTGGCTCCTTTATGACCACAAAGTAATCTTGGTAAAGTCTCTTGTTGAGCATGCGCTGAAATGCGCCAGACAACTCTCTTTCATCACTACGAACGACAGTTAGGACAATTGCCTCAGAACGGTTTGGGTATTCCAACCCAAGTCAAACATACTCTTCTGGGTCTCTAGCTTCACTCATGCGCTTCACTATGCCATCTAGAACATCTAATTCTTGTTTATTCAGGCCTGTCGCTCCTGTAGCCGGAGGTGCTGGAGTGGAAGATGGCGCAGGTTGTGTCGCATTGCTTTCTGGCGCTACAGGGTCCTCTGTTTTCACTTCTGTTGGGGCCGTCTCGGATACTGGAGGCTCTGCCGACATTTCGAATGCTATCTGGTCGTAATTCGACCTGTGGAGTCGCTGTCAAGGGAGCTTTGGGATCCGGTATGAGAGTATCGCGACCGCGTTGGAGTGGAACTTAAGATTTGAGCTTTGACCATATTCCACGTGATCTACAATGGTATGAATGTCAACTTCACTTATCACCTGAAGCAAGATTACCTCCTGAGCGTAACGGAGGTCAATTCTTGGATTGAGTTGTGTTGTTATCTGCATGGGTTTATATTTCTGGCGTCCTGATGACAATTCACATGTAAATGAGTGAGAAAACCGGTACGACGGATTTGGCCTTAGCTGGACTCGGTCTTTGTTATTCAGTCACTTTTGAACTTGCTATTCCTTGAGAAAGTTTGAAAGTATTTTTGCTAGAATTACGTGTCATTCTTGAGGGCCACGATATTAGATGACTCTCCATACCCATATTTTCCACATGTCGCATTCGTAAGTGACAACAGCTACACAACTCTAACCCCACTACAGTACGAGCCTCCGATTCGGATCCTCGCCCCGCGCTCCACGACACATCCCAAAATGCGTACTCGTCTTCGCGCACCAGGAGGCGCATCAACTATCACTCTGCCAGACGACGCCAAAATATCTGATTTAATATCGCAAATCAAAGAGAAGACTTCCCTCTCGAGCTTTGATGTAAAATATGGCTACCCACCACAACCTCTCATCCTCGAGCAGTACGAGAGCTCCCAGGCTCTGAGCAGCCTCGGTATCAAACTCGATGGCGAACAGCTTACCATCAGCGCGCGAGATCCTCCACAGGAGCAGACACCTGTGGTAGCGAGTAAAGATGGACAGAACACAGGAGAGGCTGGAATTACGAAGGGACATAAACCTATAGGATTGAAGAAGAAGACGATGGAGGAGGAAGTTCCTGAGCTACCTATGCCTTCGAGAGGCGCAACACTTGGTATGTCCTCAAAACAACAGATTAACAAGTTAAAAAGCAAAACACTAATATCTGACAGTAATGAGAGTAATGCCCGACGACAACTCCTGTCTCTTCCGCGCCTTTGGCACCGCAGTCCTCCCCGGCGACGACTCCTCAATGCCCGAACTACGCTCCCTCGTCGCAAGCGCAATCCAATCCGAGCCCGAAGTCTACACCAAAGTAGTCCTCGAGCAATCCCCCGACGACTACTGCCGCTGGATACAAACCCAAGACGCCTGGGGCGGTGCCATCGAGCTAGGAATCCTATCCAAGCACTTCGACATCGAAATCTGTAGTCTAGACGTCCAGGTACTTCCCCTTCCCCCTAGCAAAATAAAAGTCAGAAACTGACACCCCCAGTCCCTACGAATAGACAAATTCAACGAAGGCGCCTCAACACGCTGCATCCTCGTCTACAGCGGCATCCATTACGACACGATCGTGCAATCGCCCTCGGACCCACCACACACGAAAGCCACTCTGTCCCCAGATCTCGACAAGCGGGTGTGGGAACAAGACGACGAGGAGATTCTGGTGTACGCGACGGAGCTGTGCAAGAAGTTGCAGGCGAAGCATTATTTCACGGATACGGGGGGCATGGCTATCAAGTGTGGTGTATGCGGGGTGATTGTGTATGGTGAGGGACAGGCGAGTGGGCATGCGCAGCAGACGGGGCATTACGATATGGCTGAGGTAACGACGTAGGTGAAGTTGTCTTGGACTTGCTTGAAGTCTAATCGAATATGACTTCTAGCGTTTCTTGAACTATCTGGTCTCATTCCTTTTCAATCATAATCACGCTGAGTTGCGAAGCTGTAAACCCGGAATGCAGTTGTCAAGTGACAACACAGCCCGGCCTCCAGTTGCCAAGTACATTCTCAAATCATCACATTTCAAAAACTGGATATCAGGTATGTTTCAGAAGCGTTCAAATTCCTCCCAAAATTCTTGGTCCACCCCACCAACCAGAGATCCGTAAAATACGTACAAAGAATAGGATCCCAAAATCCGTTCAACGAAAGTGTCGAAGACATAACAAGTTTTCCCATCCGACCTTGTACCCCCATTGTCCATCTATAAATGTCTGTCAAAAAAGAAAGAAAGAAAAAAACTCCTCCATTTCCATCACTCCGTCCGTCCTTTAAAGTTTAAACATAGCAAACACTAAAACGTTGCGCGTCGATATATATGTACTCCGTTTTCCTTGCCGGTCATGAGAGAGTCGTATATGTAACGCCGTCATCAGAGTTTATAAACGTTCCAAAATCCCGTCTTCCAAAAAATTCGCTGGCGCCTGCGCACATCAGATGCTAAAGATGCGCTGATGAAGAGAGTGCCGAAGAAGCAGAGACTCGACTCTCATTTCTGCTTGTTGTGAAGACTTACGCCTCGGAAGGAGCTGTGCCATGAGCGCCGCCACTGCCCTTGAGGAAACCCCAGTACTGTTCGGCTTCGAACTGCTGAGGGCTGTTCTTCTTCCACATGGTATTGAAGGTGTTGAAGAGAAAAACATCGGCTGGGTTCGAGCTGAATGCATCCTTGATGGTTTGGATGGCCTTTTGTTGATTGCTCTCGGAAGGAACTGCTTTTTGATTTGGCAATCCTTGCCATGGCCATCCGGTCTCTGAGATAACAATTCGTTGGTTGGGGTTTGCAAGTTTCTTCCTAAGGTTCGCCATTTGGTCTTTGATGAATTGTCCTGCGCCTTCGGCACTGGTATTTGGGTCAAAGAAAGGATGACAGTTGACAGCGCAATAGGTGGAAGCATCGCACATCTTGATGCCATTATCCGTATTCGTGGCAACGAGAGTATCGGTGGTAACTACAACAGGAGATGACCATCCGGCGGCCTTCAGCTTTTCCTTAGCGGTTCCAATCGCAGCAACAACTTGATCAGGACTGGCTTTTCCTTCGTTGACTAGTTCGTTTCCAATGGAAACTGTGTCAACACTTCCCCAATCTCCACCCACATCTGCGATGAGTGTGTTAAGATCATTCTCTAATTGACTCAGGTCGAAAACGGCAGCGAAAAGCTTCATTCCGTGGGCTTTGGCTTGTTCGAGGACTAGTTTGGTCTGATGATTGTCTACACCGTAGATTCTAACGACTGAGAAACCCTCGCCTTTGATGCTGTCGAAATCTTTCTTCATCTGATCTGAGCTTTTGACTGAGTGGTCAGGATTGTATGGCGAGTAGGTGAAGCCAAAACCACTCCCTCCACCAGATGATGGAGTCTCGGTTGTAGGTTCCTGTGGACTAGGTGAAGGAGCTGGAGAGCCGGTTGTTTGAGCAGGCTGGGCCGGGGGTGCGGCTGGAGGAGGCTCTTGGTTTGGAGGTCCTTGGTTTTGAGGAGGTCCTTGATTGTTGTTTTGCGCTGCTGGTGCTGGGGTGGGGTTCCCATCTCCAGTGACTGTGGCAGTTGGGTTGCCAGCAGCGTCAACATAAACTCTTACCACGTCGGCAGGCTGTGCAGCGACGGTAACCCAGGTTACTTCGTCCTTCTTGTAATGTTGGTGCATATGACGACCTCCTAAGTGGTGTTAGCTGGTTGCAAAATGAGATGGAACTGCGACTTACGGTAAGGTTGTGCGGAAGCAAGTTGAAGCAGCGACACAGTCGCGATGGCGAAGCTTGTAGTCTTCATATTGAGTTCAAGAAGTCTATTCTTATTCTCGTGATATCGTTGATAGTTTGTTTATCTAAGCCGACCAGCGGTAATTAGCAAGGAAATTTTTGGTTTGGTAAGTTTGTGGATTTGAACGTGAGAAGGGAAGGTTGAGATGGTAGCAAGAATGAGATACTCGAGGTCAACACTGCTTTGTGCACTTCTCTATATCTCTCGTCGCCGAAGAACAAAGCGATCGACCAACGACAACAATGGCAACAAACGGAATTCGTCATACACACCTTTGTCGCAAAACTATTTCTAATCTCCACCGAGTGTTTTCCAAGGAATGTGTGACGGAGGGTAGTCTCACAAAGGAGTGTATAGGTCTGGTTGCTGCGACCAAAGTGAGGAATGCGGGGATCCAAAGATTCCAACCTGTGGAAAAGGAGTGTAGGGTTGTGAAGCAAAAGTCGACCAAACTCGTTGTAATAGTTGTGTGATTGTGTAAGTGGGTATGGGTATGAAGGAGGGTGGGAGGTGGTTGTAGTTATGAACGACTAGACCGGGAAAGGAACGTGATGTCGACTCTCAACTCGCAATTGCAACTGACTTGTGTGTGATGATGACTATTCCGTGGAAGGAAGGAAGGAGGGAGGTAGGATCTTATGTTGTCCGCGAGTGTTGGCGAAAAATGATAGTGGGAGAAGGTAGTATACCTAGGCTAGCTATCGATAGTTTGTAGCTATAGCCTGGGTGGGGTCTACCAGAAGAACGATAGCACCGTTGACCGTTGAGGAAGGTCGACAGCTGTGGGCGAAGGCTCTAAGGCTGCAGGTCGGTTCCGTGATGGCTGCGGCACAAAGTCAAGCACTCGGTGGGGAGGAGGAGGAGGGCAAAGGGCTTCACGGAGGTCAACTGATATGGCTGGGGGAGCGGTAGGTCCTAAATACCTTCTCTCCAACCGACGAAAAGACTCGGATCAGAGGCAGCTGGGAAGTCTGGGGATTTCCAGGAATCTGTCGACGATCCCCAGCAGCGCCTCGTCGGTCCAGGGACAGAGCCAGAAATACCTACCGATGGGTGCATCTGGAGCGGCTGTATCGAGTCTGTCGATACGTACCTGCATCCTTCCGGGCCATCACGAACAGCCGACTGAGTCTGGGAGCCAGCCAAACCCACGCAGCAATGTCCGTTTCTGACGGTCAGACGGCGGCGAGCCTGCTGCGTTGCATGTCGAGCCAACATTGGTGAGCAGACAGAGACAGAAGGTCGCGGTCTCCATACAAGCGGTTGCAGAGAAGAGAGAAGCGCGGACCAGGAACCCGGCGGTTAAGGGACTCGACCGTGGAAGCTGTGCTCTGTTTCTGTTCTTCCAGTTCATCAACCTGATCTCACCTCTTCACATTCAGCAAAATCTCCAGAATCTCACCCATTGTCACTGTATGTGTGTCTGCAGGTACCCTGGAACCTTCAAGGTGTCACGAAGTTCTCAAATGCCCCCATTCAGCCGTCACGCCCCTCGAACGCCCCAAAGGATCGAGCTGGGTCTAATCGATTAGGAATCCTCTAGGACTGATAGCACAACCACATGGCAAACATCTTACCACGTTTACGAGACGGCAAATCAGAAGAAATTCCAAGAAATTCCACCAAAGAGCTTTTTACGACGGAAAAAAAAAGATATTACCGTGTGACAAATTGACAATAGTACAGTCAATCCACAGACTGGCTAAAGGAGCTTTCTTGCACGTCGGTTTGTTGGTACCTAAAAGTCCAGAAGAAGTAGGTATGTCATCCATAAGCATCTCGTCTCCAAGCCGACACGGCCATGTGGACGTTAAAAACACGCCATCGCAAGAGTATACGTCGCTCGCGATCCCAACAAAGTCATCAAAACGCTGTCGACTGTGCCAACGAAAGAGACAGATGTCTCAACTCACAGGGCAAAATGGAGTATTCCCGGTTCACGATTAGGATAAACTCCGAACGCGTGGCACTGGTGCATTTACATGTTGGGTGTTCTTTTGCAGCAACCAGCGTCCAGAAGAGGGAGGTTCGGACGATCCGAGTTTTCCACTTGCATCAACGATAAAGTATCATCCTCTTGGCAAACGGAGATACCAAGGTCGGTTTGAGTGCTAACCGGTGGTGTCACTGGTGTATGCGACTGGCCGGCGAAGTAGCTGTTGCCAGGTGTCGTTTGTGTATTGTTTTTTGCAGAGACGGAGACTGCTGCAGGTCCCGCCCCAAAAGTCCGGTCAATTGGCTCTCACCCACCCTCGGGTCGAGACTCGACGTACCTGACGCCAATTCTGCATTGTACCTGGTGCTTTCCCCCATTTGTGATGGCCTTACATGGCGTCTCACTTTCTCACTCAGCATTGGCCGGAAAATCGCTCAATGCGGAATTATCTCGTCTGAAGTTGCTACATGATAAGCCTGAACAGGATGTTGCACCACTGCTTCTCTTCACATGTTTTCAACATCCAAACACGGCTAGCGATCAGGACGGGTCGGGAAATCGCACAATTCAACGCAAATTCGGCTGATACCAGGAACAATCAGGATGTTTGCAACCCATCTGGCATCAGCGAGTACCTACTCGGTATCCGGACATCTTGTGTCACGCTGATGACAGTTGGATGTGCTGTACGTGAAGAGTGACGGTACCTTGCCGTCAGCAGTTGCCCAAGTCCGCGAAGCAACATTGTGCCACCAACAAAATTTAAATACTGCACCGAGTTTTACGAAGCGAAGAGGCTATGTGTAGGTACTCCACCACGAAGGAAGTCTCTCAGACGATCAGACAGATCTCGTAGGTCACAATGGAAAGATCAAACATATATCGTAAGTTGCAACTCAGCGATCATTAGCAAAGCCCCACTCCAATTGAGGCTTTGCTTGTTTGATTTCCACGTTGATTTCTCGATCAAACATTCCTGACGAGTTGTACAACCTTCATGCGGTTGGATGGCAATATTCGACAGGAGGGGTTTGTATGTAATAGCTAAGCGAGATTTGTCCTTCCGGGACGAGTCTGACTTATCCCCAGACATAACACTCAACGAGATGACACTCCTTGTCCAATTTCTCTTCTCGTGTCCCATTTCTGCACACCATTTTCTCTTTCAAATTGCATTCTGGAGGACAATGCATGACATGTCGAGAGTTGTAATTTACGAGGAGGAACCCAATGTCATGTCAGCTCACACCAATTGTAGATGTACCTCCCAAAGAACAAGATGAGTGGCCGAACCTTCCGGATATGCTTTAGATCAAATCATAATTAAGCAGAATTGTACTCTTCACAATGCCTTTCAAAAAGTCTCAAAACGTGTGATTTACTGATAATATTCAACGAAATCTCGATATTTTGTCAATCTGACTGAAGAATTGTCTAGTTCCGGCTGTCATTGATTTTGTCCACCTCGAGGGTACGTAGTAGTCATTCACTTTCGATTATTTTAAGTACTACTCTGACTCTGGTGGAGTGAAACTTTTCGCTGCTTGATACTACGCTACGCGTTGAGTCGATGAAGCAAAAAGTCAAGTCTCCGACCAGTAGTCAACAAGGAGAAGTTATTGGGGATTTGAAATGGTTAGGGTGGCTCGTCATTTCGACCATTTTTCATTGACGCGTTTGAAAAAAATACTATATGCCGACTTTTGAGACTCATTATTCTTCCTCTCCTACTTCACTCCATTAGCTTCCGAGGGTACCCTACAGTATCTAATACTTGTAAGGGAAAAGGTCTATCGAATCAACACTACATACAACGTTGCTTACGTCCCCTCATTGCCTTAGTATCTCGCTCCAAATCTTTTTTGTAAACTTCATGAGGATAATAAGTGTTTTATTGTCGACGTGATTATCCTTTATACATGCCTCACGGTCTTGAGAATCAGTTCCAGCGACATCATCCTACGACACTCCTAAACTTCAAATTTTATTCCCTTTTGCAATCGATTATCTGATATAAGCTTTTAGATTTGCGGATATACGAACTCTGTACTGGCACATCGTGAAGGCCGATTGTCAACGATCGTGAGATACGAACACCAGACACAATACGCAGCCAGCTAGTCAAGAAGCTGCCGGTTAGACCCGTCGTGGCCTTTTACGCCTTTACAAGTCTCAGATATGCAGTCACAGACGGTAAATCACCCCACGGATCTGTACCACAGGTATTTAGTAACGACCTAAACACTCAGTATCTACGACTTCCAAGCAGCAATTGCATGGCGAGGCCTGGATAGTGTGATACGACTATACACAGATGACAAAGCCTAGTGTCGGGATTATGATGTAGAAATAAGTACGATGTATGAGTTATGAGGTATGAGAAAGCGTGCTTACTCCAGGTTTCTGAATCATTTACATCAATGACGTTGTCTTGACGATGAAGGCTCGGAGTCAAGACTATGTGATAGTCCAATACTTGAGACAGTAATCAGTGAAGTCAATTAGTTAAGTGGCAGATCAGAAGTCTTACTGAAATTACCGTCTGCGTACACACATCAGCCAAGAGGTTCAGCTTGGGCATGTAGTTTCAAAGCCAATCATAATATATGCCAGAAAGACGCTTGTACGTGCGGTATCGTTTCCACGTTTTTTGTTCTGCACTCTGAGTATTATATCGATTGTCGCTTTGGTGCTCTGCAAAAGAGGAGAAATGCACATACGGCTACGGCTCTTCATTGACATGAGTAGGTTATGAGTTGCTGGTCGCAAGGAAATAAGGTTGTATCATCTCAGTCAAAGCTAACTGCAGCATATTAAACATTGAAGCTACATTATATATAGGTGCTGACAGTTGTAACAACTAACAATTACAGCTCAATCACAGAAAGCTAACTCGTAACATTCATTGAAAATCATGGACAAAATATCAGTACTTAATTGACGATATATGATATTGTGTCAATTAGATCTAAGAAATATCCGGGTTCGATGGCCATTCTGCCACCCGTGTTGTCCACCGTAAGGCACCAACACTATCTGTCGCAAGCGTTGAAAATGCATGTTGCAAGAGCAAAATCACTCTTGAGAGATAACTAGAAAAAATGTAGGGAGCTACAACCACCCGAACGAAGTAAGGGAATCGAAACGAGTTTATTCTCAAGAGCATCCCACTATGCCTACGCCGCAAACTAGCCCTTTGGATTGATTGCGAATGACGGACTAGTCGAAGCGTAAGAGTGATCTTCCTCATCTCCAGGAACCGCAATAGTTGGGAGTAAAGCACTATGCGGGCAGATAATGTGAGGTCCAAAAAGAAAAGCAAACAAAATCACAGTAAGCCAAATGCGCTCAATGGTGACTTCACGTCGTCAATGGAAAAGGAATGTCAATATCTATTGTATTACATTAGCAAACGCTCATAAAATTTAATTTCAAGATATAAAGGTTTGATGATGGATCAGAAGTAGATACGCGTTCTCAGCAATTGCAACTTGTGCATCTGAGTGAGCTGGGTATAACGTCATGGTTATTCCTCATTTCCAATTCATATAAAAAGAAGTTGAGCTTACCTGTACTGCAATGAGACAATCAAAGGACGATTGTTTGCGCTAGCCTGTTGTGTGAGACTCTCTCCTCGACCACGAAGAAGAAGTAGCTCTTGGGAAATCAATATCACTATATCACTTTCAGGAAGCTCGTTCAGTAGGCAAAGCAAGTTCATTTGCTGAAGGCTAACTTCAAGAAATCATATCCCAGTTTTCCCTATTGACGCCCCGTCATAAATCCGTAAAGCCCTTATGCTTGAGTGGTCTTAGCAGCGGCCTGGTTGGGGTTGACCTTCTTTCCATCCTTGTTGTATCGGACACGAGGAGGTGGTGCTCGGTTTCGGCGACCTTCGCGGGATCGGACACTAGCGACAGAATTGTTAGCCCTTTTGTGCTTTGTAGGGGTCCTCGAATATGATTCAAGGACGGATGTTCGACCAAGGTTCATCACAAGTGCATAGCGTACCGAACAATCTTGCCGTGAATGGCGCAAGAGACACAGTACTGCAACTTGAGGTACATCTTAGGAACGGTGTATTCTGGGAATACGGAAGCGTCCGAGATATCACCTGTTAACCAGAAGTTAGCACAAGCGTTAAAGATCGACTCCAAGGGTTCACGAAGGTCCAGCACAAAACAAGCACATGTTGCTGTTGCTACTCCACACTGTACGCCTCTGAATGACGGGAAGAAAACATACGAATGGCAGCAGATTCAACCATGTTGCGGATAGTAAATCTCTTGATGGCCTTGTCCTTTGGAGTGCATCGTGAGCAGTTGGAGCATCTGATTGGCTTTACGTGACCGCGACCGTTCTTGTTACGTCCGCTTGAATTCATGTCAGTCCAGCATTCTAGAATGTATTGCCCATGGCGCTCTTTCGCCGTTCTCAAATCTCGATCGAATCGTGGAGGATAATGCTTACTTGGACGCGCGCTTCTTAACCATTTTTGCGGTACTAAATGAGAGTCAGTATACATTTCTGGGCAAAAAATGGGCAGGCATATCGAGCGCTGTCAACTTACTTTGTTGTTTTGTCGGGGTTGGCGGAAGAAAGTTGTCGTCGTTGCGAGGTCTGAATACCCAAAAAGTTCCAAGCTCCCGACTGAGGGCAAACCCTAATCGTGATAGTGGGCTGACAAATTTTAGTGGGGCAAATTTGGCGAATATCAAGCGAACGTGCCCGAACTTTTCATGCTTCCTCCAAATCCATCTCAACCCCATCATCTCTGCTCAGGAAGACAATCATTTGTCTAGGTAAGATATTCCAGGCCTGAAGATAATCATGTATCGATCCTAACAGTTTACACAGGCAGTCATGCAAATCTTCGTTAAGACCCGTAAGTATCTGCCTCTGAAAGTATTCACGTCGTCGATCGCCAGCTTTGATGGGTTTTTTGTGCGGCAACTCCCCAGTAGCATTTACTGACCTCTTGAAGTGACGGGCAAGACCATCACACTCGAGTGTGAAGGTAGCGACACCATCGATAATGTCAAATCCAAGATCCAGGATAAGGAGGGAATCCCACCAGATCAACAGCGTTTGATCTTCGCCGGAAAGCAACTTGAGGATGGGCGCACCCTGAGCGATTACAACATCCAGAAAGAGTCCACCCTTCACTTGGTGTTACGTCTACGTGGAGGAGCCAAGAAGCGCAAGAAGAAGGTTTACACCACCCCAAAGAAGATCAAGCACAAGCGCAAGAAGACCAAGCTCGCGGTTCTCAAGTACTACAAGGTTGATGGTGATGGAAAGATCGAGCGTCTTCGCAGAGAGTGCCCAACTCCAGACGTAAGTTCTTCATCACTGAGTTTCTGGATAGACAAGTGCTAACAATTTGCAGTGCGGTGCCGGTGTTTTCATGGCTGCCATGCACGACCGTCAATACTGTGGACGTTGCCACTTGACCTACATCTTTGATGAGGCCGGAAAATAGAGTTGCATCTTGGAGAATCTGGGGGTAACGATGGATGACAAGCTTCTGCAAGTTCTACGTATTTAGATATATTGAAATGAGCAGTTGCTTCCAAATAACATCATGTGCCTTGTGAACTGTAAACCCACGTTCGCAAAAATTCTATCAGAACTGATGCCTTGAGATTTCTAGTCATTCTACCCAAGTACAGATTAGCCATAGTGATGTACCAACACGAACAAAAGGAGGTCCATTTCTTCAAAACGCCAACATCAATCCACGCCTTCTCGATTCGATTGTGTCGGCTACTGTCAAATGTCCGCAGTGAGTGAACCAGAACATAAAACAGGCGGATAGGAATTATTTAATCTACAAGAGGAGATTTTACAGCAGACCTGAGATATCTACACAAACACGGGCTATGTTATACATGAGGGGTATCTAATAAAAGCCAACCATGCGCCAATACAACACCCAAACTCCATCATCAAAAGCAAGTATGCTCTCCCAACCGCGTATTCAACGAAACGTGTTGAGAACGTCACCAATATTCATTTTCCGACTCTTCATCACTCCCACCTTCCTTCGCTTCACTGATCCCCTTTGTGACAGTCCGGTGGCTGCCATTGGATCAGAGGGCACTCTTGTCTCATCAGCTGAAGCAGCCTGATCCGGTCCCGTGGGGTTCTCCACATCTTTGGGAACCTTTATTCTGATGAAGGATAGGTACCGGCCACTTCCAATAGAGGAGTGCTCGCGGGCGAATTTGAGAGACGAAACATCTTCGTGGAGGCTGCCATAGAATGGTTTGTGTGCAGATTCGCTCAATGAGGGGAATGTCGTAGGATTTCCTAGGCGAAGTGAAACCATAGGCACAGGAGTGATGAGCTCGTTGCCTACGAGAATTGCGGACTCTTGCACATTCAAGCCAGCTTTGGCTAGATCTGTATCATTTCTGAGCTCGCCGATCCGTGCAAAGGAAGTGTATAATGTGAACTCGAAGGTTTCTTCCGCTCGAGTCCCACTTTGCAGGTATCTATCCATAATATCCCACCTCCGATCTTTGGGAAGCTTTCTGCGAGATCCATTTTTATCAACTTCCTGACGAATGCGAGAGTATTCATTATTGTCCACCAGAGGCTCTCCGGGAACCACAGTCTCTGGACGTACTAGGAACGAAGCCACCTCCGAGCGGAGAATCTTTCTTGTCTTCATACCGTCACCTAATTGACGAGCACTCGCTTTCCGAAGGGCTTTAGGCTGTACCCCTGAAGATTGCTGCATGATCATTGCTCTCTCCACGCAGGCAGCTTCCAAAAGTGCGAGGGTGTTCGGTCCAACGGTTGCTTTCCATCCCAAGAGCTTTGCATTGCTCTTAGCCTCCGGGCTGAAGCCACATTGACGCACATCGAACAGGGCAAGGGCAGGAAAGCTATTCAAGTATGAAAGCGAGTTTGTTGTCACCTCCGAGTGATTCCATAACTTCAATATCCTTAATACACGAAACTTTCCTTCGTTAAGGGCCGCAAAATGCCAAGCACGGATCAGACGATCACTGACAGGAGAAGGAGGAATCCTATGATCAATATCAGGGCGATTGTTGTGAATGATCTCTAGAATGCCCAGGTTGGTAATTTGAGAAAGTTTGACGAGTTCTGGGACAGTGAAGATGGTATTAATGCTCAGCGAAGTGAGGAATTCAAATGAGTGTGATGTGAGAGGTTGAGTATAAACGTGAAGAGGCGAGAGAGGTGTCTGAATGAGTTGACGATATCTAAATAAACTCAGAGTGGGAAAATCTTCATCGTGAAGTAGCTTTGAGAAAATCAACCACGTGTTGAATGAAAGTAGGCACCTGTCCACGAATGAGTAAACGTTTGCCAGATTTCAAGGGATCGGAGAACAAATTGCTGGTACTTGACTTACCTTTTATTCATAGCATGCCAGATGCGACGGACAAGCGTACTGGGCAGACAAGCAATTCCTTCATACGTGACATCGGAGATATTGTTAAGGATGCAATCTACAGCACAATCTTGAAGCGATCTTGCTCCTCTACGCCCTCGCACTCGGGTGTTTTTCATTTCGTCAAGGTAGTCATGGTAAGCTGCCAGACTTGACCCAGTCTCTCTCAAGCTGGTACTATCATCACCGTCTCTGTAGTCAGGACCAATAACTACTCTAGTCTGACGAGTCCAAAATTGATCATCTGAGTTCTGTATGGAAACTGTGGACTCTGTATAAACCTGGCCCGTAGACTCGTCGTACTTGTGATGATTGCCCAGGGTATAGTCTTGCTTCTGCGTAATGCCAGCTGAACGGTTGCGATTGAGCAGGAGTCTGCGTCTGGTCTGTAGCCAATTCATTATTGCGGTGGTTTGTAAAGAAGGAGGTTGATCAATGGGGCCCTCCAGGCTGAACTCCCCGCAGAGAGAAGAGGTTCAGTCCATTGAAGATGTGAGTGAGAAAGGCAGGAAATAGGTCAATAGAAGCGATCATGTCTGGTCGATCGAGGATTCTCGCTTACACTAACGTTTATTAGAATCCATCTTCACGCCATTTTATCGATGCCCAGAGCCCCAGAGGATGTTGAAGCCGAAATATCCTTATCGATAAGGTTTGTTCAATCCATGTCTCGCGAAGGACATGCCTACTAATCTTTAGTCTGAGAAAGTCGACTTCGAACAGAGTTTAAAGAGTCACTTCGTATTTACTCCACATATTTGACGATATATGTCATATTGTTCCAAGTTAATCCTCTGAATATGATATTTCGTCAACTCAATCGTAGTATCGTCCAGTGTTTCGACTGCCACTTATTTTGTCCACCATGTCGTTGGTGAGTCACGTGCGAGACCCGCCTCGGCAGTTGAACCACTCACGTACTCGAGTAATGTGCTCACAATGGAAGCTCGACACTAGATACCACCCCGCAGTTCCGTCAACTTCACTGTCTTTACTTTGAGATGTTGACAGTAACATATCTTGGGAAGGAGCCCCATCTGCCAGCGTATGGGCTGGATTGAGTCCGCAACGATGCTCAAGAAATCGACAGCCGCGTTCTCTTGCAATATCCAAAGCAGCCAAATATCAACGACGTCACTATCTCAGCTACACGCATACCGAACTCGTCCTTACAAACAACAACACCGCGGCTATGCTATGGTTTCTGATGGATACAGTAGCCACAACCATGGAACTCACCGTTGGCCGGAAGTTGCAAGTGCAAACGCAATCCCCACGCCTTATCAAATATTTGGGCAGAAGAAGGGCTCTCCATATTCAAAACAGAGATTCTACGAACTTGTAAAACTGTATCATCCCGATCGACACGACCCGAACACCTCAAGCGGTAGTCTTTCGTATGCCACGAAATTGGAACGTTACCGGCTCATCGTTGCTGCCAACGATATTCTCTCAGACCCTGTCAAACGTGGTGCTTACGACTGTTATGGTGCAGGATGGAACGGCATGCCAGATGTTGCGCGGTCTTCAGATGAAGGCTGGGGAAATGGAGCTCGAGGCTGGGGTAGCAACCCAAATGGGCCAAGCCAGAATGCCACCTGGGAAGATTGGGAGAAATGGCACGCCCGCGATGCCGAAGGTCCGCAAGCTCCTAGATTCACATCAAATGGGGCTTTCGTAGGACTGATAGTGATATTTGCTGCACTTGGTGGGATTGGTCAGGCGACACGGGTTGGGAATTTCAGCGCGACATTCATCGAACAAAGAGATGCTTTGCACAACAATATTTCGAAAGATCTCATGCGGAGACGAAGGGAAACTGTAAACTTCTACGGGAGTCGAGAAGAGAGAATCGACAATTTCCTCAAACAGCGGGATCCGAGTGGAAGTGTTGACGAGGCATACCGCAAACTTATCCCCAATCCGGAGATCTGTTCAAGCGAGGATATCAAAAGTCGTCAAATCGACATTTTTAAGGGCTGAGGTGGTATTCGCTATGGATGATAGCAAATCACATCAAATAACCCATGGAAAGCATTCTGGCAACTTCTGAAATTCGACGAACTATGCCACGCACGCAGCAAATAACAAGTCGTCGAGCATAATTTCACGCACGTTTGCCTATTGCGACAACGTATGCTCATCCCTATTTGGAGGGCTCGACTAGAAGTATGAAATAGTGGAAGAGGTGGCACATAAATGCAGAGTTAGCTGCATCAACTGGATGCAGTTTGAGCATGAGTCTAGATCGTCACTGATTCAGCTCAGCTTGCTACTTCTGCGCTCTATAGGTGCTTTGTACAGGACTTCATTGCAGGCGAGCGTCCTTTCTTGACCAAAATGCTGCTGCCTATAGGAAAGCACCTTAGTTCCCACATTACCCTTCTGCCACTTGTGGCAGATTTGGCGACTTTGGGTTGGGAGACGCTGCGTATTCAGCAAGTTGCCTGTATACCGATCGAGCCCGTCGGCCCATCGACACTCTTACTGGTGTATGTTTTTAAGGAGATACCCCAGGGACGTGAAAGACGTAAATGGTCGTTTTTCGATTTGAATTCCTGGAAGAAGTTGTTTAAACAGCAAAATCAGAACGATTCATTCAAGTTCAGGTATAATAATAGACTGAGTACTGTAGCCACTTCAATGTGCTGTCAATCCTAGGTGACCACTTCCTTCCCACATTCGGGTTGGCTCCATGTCAAGCCACTTTCTTGCCTTTGAAGTGAATTGCAACGTTGCACGATCTGAAAACGCCTTGTCGTATAATTCTGGCATGAAACGCGAATCAGTCAAGTATCCCGTCCGCTTCGTCATTCTTTTGACTCAGCCTCGTGATTGGAGCTGTGAAATACCCACATATCAGCTTGGCCTGCCACGGAATCACCACCACGACCTTCGATTTCCAATACAATTATTCACTTTGATAAAGCTTCGCCCTTAAATTTGTCCTCTGTAACCCGATTCAAAGTGGCTTTGTTTACTAGAACCCTTCTTTTCGCTGCTCCTCTTTTCATTGCTTTCCTAGGACTTGCTCATTTCCGATTTGGATTTCAATCCCTTACACCATTTGTTTTCGACAACAGCGAAATCAACAACTCCGCTATCATGGGTGGTGGAGATGGGTACCGCTCTGTGGCATACTTTGTAAATGTGAGTTTTATCTTTCTAGCGAACCACATCCTCAATATCCTCGCAAAATTATTGTTGTGGTGTTGGAACAGCGGCGACATGTACAAGATAAAGTTTGTAACAGATTGTTTGTAGATATGGTGTTAATATTGCTTAGTGGGCAATCTATGGCCGGAAATTCAACCCACAGATGCTGCCAGCTGACAAGCTTACGCACGTTTTATACGCATTTGCAAATGTCAAACCGGATTCCGGGGAAGTGTAAGTCTCAGGCCATTGAATAATCCAGGGCACATGAATTAATCCTACATGCAGATATCTTACCGACGGCTGGGCAGATACCGACATCCATTTTGAGGGTGACTCCTGGAATGATGTAGGAACCAATCTGTACGGATGTCTTAAACAACTCAACATCCTCAAAGCCCAAAACCGCTCTCTCAAAATTCTCCTGTCGATTGGTGGTTGGACTTACTCCAGTAACTTTGCGGCTCCAGCGTCCACTCAAGCCGGGCGTGAGAAATTTGCATCTTCGGCAGTAACCTTGATCAAGGATATGGGATTTGACGGTATCGATATTGATTGGGAATATCCCAAGTCCGCTACAGAAGCCGAGCATTACGTTCTTTTGCTTGACGAATGCCGTAAAGCAATGGACGCTTATAGCTCTACCCTGCCTCATCCGCATCACTTCGAGCTCACCGTTGCTTGCCCAGCTGGCCCGCAAAATTATAACAACATGAATATTGGAGCTATGGATAAATACCTCGATTTTTGGAATCTGATGGCTTACGATTTTGCTGGATCTTGGGATAGCAACTCGGGTCATCAAGCTAACATTTACGCTTCTAAACAAAATCCAGCCGCTACACCTTTTAACACGGAACAAGCCGTCCGCCATTATGAGCAGCAGGGTGTTCACAAGAGTAAGATTGTCATTGGGATGCCGTTGTACGGAAGGTCGTTTCAGAACACGGATGGCCTTGGAAAGCCATACAGTGGTGTTGGTGAGGGATCTTGGGAGAACGGTGTCTTCGACTTCAAGGCTTTACCACTTGCGGGTGCTGAAGAAAAGTTCGATGAGGAAGCTCTTGCTTCTTATAGCTATGATCCCGCGAAGAAGCATCTTGTCACTTATGATACTCCAAAGATAGCTCAAGAGAAAGGCAAATGGGTTAAGAGTCAAGGTCTAGGCGGTGCTATGTGGTGGGAAAGCAGTGGGGACAAAACCGGCAATGATAGTTTGATCGCTATTGTTGTTAAGGAGTTGGGGAGTCTAGAAGATAGTAAAAACTGTCTGGAGTATCCACAATCCAAGTATGAAAATTTGAGGGCTGGATTTAAGGGTTGATCTTGGATGGAAGCAATCTTTTGTCAGTAATTGCGGAACCGCCAGCATTGGCAAGCGTTTGTTTCTAGCGGAGATACTTGTAGCGTGAATATCATGGAATTTCTTCAAGCAGACGAACGACCCTCCTTAGATCTTATTTTTTCATTTGCAAGACTGGCCCTTCTGGAGATCTGGGAGAGTAAGTGCCCTTGAAAGTGAGGAATCGTGGAAGAGCGGAAGTTGTATGAGTATCGTTCCACATCCCATACCAAAAGTTGGCCGTCAACTCACTTAGGGTAAAATAGAGAACTGATCTAGCCTCAGCAAGTACTAAACCGTATTGAAAAGGTAACAACAACTTTGGTTCCAAGAATATTATCATGAAGTTTTTTACAGCTCGCTTAAGCTTTGAGTCTCTAGGCCCGAGAATCAATGCCGGGACAAAAAATAAACGCTTCAATCAGGCTCTGCAAATACCATATTACAAGCGAGGGTATCGTAAAAACAAGACAATACCTCCAATATCCATGAAGATACATTAGTTCGAGATCCGATATGCGTTCAAGCTCCAGATAGCTGCGCCTATGAGGGACACTCGAAATTCTGCACGCATTAAGGCAACAAGGTCAAATTACTGCGACCAAATTCCGCGCCTAATCATACAAGATACTTTACTCCGTCATTTAGCTAAGAGATATATCAGGTATTTAGCACGCCGACAGCTATAGATCGAGTCCACAAGATGTGATGCGAAACAGGATTTGGTGGCTTTCGAAAGACATAAAATATAGGGATTGAAGAGTGTACACCCTTGCGGAACGCCTTACTCTTCTGGCCTTTTTCATCTCTTCCACCAATATAAAAGCTCGGCGACTATATATGGAGTCACTGTCTCCATCAAGAAGGGTCATCTTGTCGGTTACCGAGAGCCTTCCCTTCGATGAACTATAGTTCTCAAGATTGTTGCCATCTCATACATTCATCCTTGGACCTAACCCACTTTCTACACCACGGGCAAGACTACTCCAATCCAATCCAGAAATTGAGCGACTGTTGCTTGGTTTCACGGCTAGTGATTCCGTGAATTTACCGGTAGCCATCCGTCGGAATAGTACCGTGTCTTTAGCTTTCTTGAGTCTTGTTCCATCTCCATGCAAAAGGTATTCCTCGAACCACTCTTCTTCTTCTGCGCTCATGGGCAGATTGACAAGCTCGACACTTCGGTCTGCGACCGTCTCTGCGGGAGAGTTATGAATGGCGAGTGAAATGAGCATTTCAAAAGTATGGCGATGCGTATTTGGTGCTTGCGCACGAGAGAAATGGAATGCTTCCGTGACACTGACTCCGGCGATTGCAACGAACAGGCATTCTGTAGAGCTTTTGTTTGTAAGAGCAGGCTTAACTGTATGGTAATATGCCAATGCCAGCCTGTGATCGTCTTTTGAATTTCGAGCAAGGATTTCTAGAATATCCTCACAATAAGTAGGTATGAGAGATGGATGTGTGAGGTATTCAATTGCATTCTACACAGTGTTAGATATAGCGATACGCTTTGAGTTATGCGAACGAACCTCGAATTCCATTTGATCCATATGCCAGAAGCCATTCATAGTTATCTGATACATCTCCGGCATAAAAGTGCTTCGAGCAAAATTCGTCGATTGATCTGTTCTTCCGGTCGGCGCATCTAGGTGTAATAGAACGTAGTAAAGAATGGAGATTTTGTGCTGCTCTGGCGAATTGCTTTTGATGACTTCTTTGTGCAAATTGCGTAAGGTATCATTATCTTTTGGAGGGTACAGCTTCGGTGCTATAATCAGTCAGAGTAGTAGGACGCATATTTCTTCTAATTCACACTCACGTCTTTTGATACCGATATCCTTCATCACCTTCTCAATAAACAAACCTTGCATCTTCTTCTTGTTTGAGGTAATCGCCTGACATAGATTCGCGTCGTAGCAGCAGTCTGGGTCTTCCGGAAAGACTTCGTCAAAGTTCTGAAAATTGAACATCTTTACTACCTATGTCTAACTTGTCCAAATAACCTTGAGTTGTTGATGTATAGTAGCGCGCCGGTCAGGTTGTTTTGCAGAGGCTTATCTTATCTTAGCGCTGGAACGACCCCTGATCACGTCTTGTTTACTTTGAGGACTAGGTTTATTTACATGAACACCATACCCATACAACACCACAATTCCATCTCCAGCGCCAGTCCGACGCGTACGCCAATCGAATATGAACACTTGTCTAATTTGAGCCCGGAAGTCGATTTGATTGTCTCTTGCGAAGCTGATATTAGCCTTTCTCGACGCGTTTTCTCCAACGACACAGCAACAACCAAGTACTCAATTTTCCACAATGTCGGAAACACCTGCAAGACCTTCGCGACGGGTGGCAGCCAGAAGGAGGATGGTCGTAGAGTCTGACGACGAGGAAGATCAGATCGCACAATCTCAGATCAAAGAGGAAAGTGAAGAGGACTTCACCCCAGCACCCAAGAAAAGCCCGCGAAAGGCGCCAGCACCACGACGAAAGACTTCAAATATTGTCGCCAGTACACCAAGGACCGTTGGACGGCCGAAAAAGAGCCTGGCAAATGAGAGCATCGAACCCTCTGAAATGTTTGACGCAGAACAAACGATGACGCCCGCGCCAGATTCCCCTACCAAGAAAGCGTCGCCTCGAAAACGTAAGAGCGTACCTATTCGAGGTGGTCGCAGTTCAAAAACACCAGAACTACCTCCACCACTCCCAACTCCTCAACCTTCGCAGTCCCCTGAACCATCTCTTCTACAAGGAACACCGCTCGCAGACATCACAGCCTCCCTCAATGATCGCCCACGAACGGCAGATAGTCAAGCTTCAGCTGTGAAGCCCATCAGAGCGTTAGATACCGTGTTGGAGAAGCCCATGGATATTGTCCTGAAATCAAGATCCGCGACTGCTCCAGTGGTTGAGGATACTGGACCAAAAGCTCGAATCGTTATTACCTATCTTATTCTTACGAACTTCAAAAGTTACGCTGGCCGCCAGGAAGTCGGTCCTTTCCATGCTTCCTTTTCCTCTGTCGTTGGACCCAACGGTTCTGGAAAATCCAACGTCATTGATTCCCTTCTCTTCGTGTTTGGCTTTAGGGCAAGCAAAATGCGACAAGGAAAGATTTCTGCGCTTATCCATAATTCTGCTGCATTTCCCAACCTTGATTTCTGCGAAGTAGCTGTTCATTTCCAGGAAGTCATGGATCAAGTAGGTCATCCCTGCTTTATAGTCGCTCATGCTGACCATATATTAGCCAAATGGAACACCCCTAATAATACCTCAATCTGATCTTGTTATTTCGCGAAGAGCTTTCAAAAATAATTCAAGCAAGTACTACATGAATGGAAAAGAGTCGAACTTCACCGTGGTCACCACTCTTCTGCGCGACAAGGGTGTGGATCTCGACCACAAGAGATTTTTGATTCTTCAGGGAGAGGTCGAATCTATCGCACAGATGAAACCCAAAGCTGCTAATGAGCATGATGACGGACTTCTTGAATACCTTGAAGATATTATCGGCACTTCAAAGTACAAGACTCCAATTGAAGAATCAGCAACAGAGGTCGAGACTCTGAATGAAGTTTGCGTCGAGAAGAGCGGGCGGGTGCAACATGTGGAAAAGGAGAAGAATGGCTTGGAAGACAAAAAGAACAAGGCCCTCGCTTATATCAAGGACGAAAACGAACTAACGATGAAACAATGTGCACTCTACCAAGTTTACATTAATGACTGCGGTGATAACTTAGCTGTTACGGAAGAGGCAATTGGACAAATGCAAGCTCAACTCGATTCAGAGCTAGAAAAGCACCAGGGAAATGAGGAAGGAATCAAACAGCTCGAAAAACAATACAAAAAGGGCCAGAAAGAGTACGATGCTCTGGACAAAGATACACAAGGCATCTTGAAGGAAATGGCAAAATTTGATCAGGAGCACGTCAAGTTCGAGGAAAAGCGCAAGTTTCTATTGAACAAGCAAAAGAAACTTGAGAAGGGCATTTCAACCGCAGAATCCGCTGCCACGGAAGCTGAATCAACGATCGAGTCGTGCAGTACGGAGATTGAGCAATCGGCAAAAGAGATTGCTACAATGGAAAAGCGCATGATGGCCGAGGAAAAAGAACTGACAATAATCCGAGAAAGCCTCAAAGGTAAGACGCAGGCATTTTCAGACAAGATCGCATCAAAGCAAAAATCCTTGGAGCCTTGGAATGAGAAAATCAATCAGAAACAATCTGCTATTGCGGTTGCAGAGAGCGAACTTGCTATCTTACATGAAAAGGCAAATGCAGGTGCAGTCGCCCTGGAAGAAACCCAAGCCAAGCTCGCCGTTATTGAGGATGGTCGCAAAACAAAAATGGTAGATCTCGAGAAATGCAAGGCCGAACGAAAGGTTTTGGAAAAAGAAGCAGCCAAAGTTCAAAAAGAATTAGATCAGCTTCTGCAAACTGAACCAGAACTTCGCTCGCGGCTATCAGGCGCACGTCAAAAAGCGGACGAAGCTCGTGCAAGCCTTTCTAATACACAGACTCAAGGAAATGTGCTCACGGGTCTAATGCGACTGAAGGAATCGGGTCGTATCGAAGGTTTTCACGGCCGTCTTGGTAATCTAGGTACCATTGACAAGAAGTACGACATCGCTATTTCCACCGCCTGCGGGGCTCTTGACAATTTTGTGACAGACACCGTCGAAGGAGGGCAGCAATGTATCGAATACCTCCGAAAGACGAATCTTGGACGAGGAAATTTCATGTGTCTAGACAAACTTGGGAGCCGTGACCTTTCCGAAATCGAGACACCGGAAAATGTTCCCCGTTTGTTTGATTTAATTACCGCCAAGGACGAGAGGTTTCGTGCCGCCTTTTATTATTCTCTTCAAAATACGCTTGTGGCGAAAGATCTTGCGCAAGCTAATCGAATTGCTTATGGAGCGAAACGTTGGCGAGTAGTAACTTTGGATGGCCAACTCATTGACAAGTCCGGTACCATGTCAGGTGGTGGCAATACTGTCAAGAAGGGTTTGATGTCGTCAAAGCTCGTTGCAGAGGTGTCAAAAGAACAAGTCACAAAGCTGGAAGTCGATCGTGATGATCTGGAAAGAGATTTCCAAGCCTTTCAAGATCGCCAACGCGAGCTTGAGTCACAACTGCGAGCTCTTAATGACGATATCCCACGACTAGATACCAGAATGCAGAAGATTGGCCTTGAGGTAGAGAGTTCTGCCAAAAACCTAGCAGACGCTCAGAGGCGCATTAAAGAGCTGAGCAAGGAACATCAACCGTCACAGACAGACGATAGTCGAGTAGATTCTCTCCAGAAAGATATCAACAAGCTCAACAAAGAGATTGACAACCTTCGAAGTGAGACGTCCAGTGTTGAGGAAGAAATCAAAGCACTGCAAGATAAAATCATGGAGGTTGGTGGCGAGAAACTTCGTGCTCAAAGAGCCAAGGTCGATGCGTTCAAGGAGGAGATTGCAGCACTCAATGAAGCTCTTTCCACCGCCGAAGTCACTAAAGCAAAGGCCGAAAAGCAGAAAAGTAAACATGAGAAGGATCTTTCAAAAGCGTCGAAAGAGCTCGAAACCGCCATTGCAGACCTCGAGTCCTTAGAACAGGATATCAAGAATCAAAGCTCAGACGCGGAAGGGTATCAGAACCGTGTCGACCAGGCTCAAGAATCGCTTCGCGAGAAAAAGCAGGAACTATCCACCGTCAAAGCAGAACTGGACGAAAAGACTTCTGCCCTCAACGAGACCCGTGCGATCGAGATCGAAATGCGCAACAAGCTCGAGGAGAACCAAAAGGTCTTGGCTGAGAACCAGAAGCGACTGCGTTACTGGAATGACAAATTAGACAAACTCGCTCTCCAAAATGTCAGCGACCTTGGCGAGGAAATCACCCCGGAGGAGCTCCCTTCATACACCAAGGATGAGCTTGCAGATATGCGCAAAGATTCTCTGAAAGCTGAGATTGCCGCGCTGGAGGAGAAGACCCAGAATGTCAATGTCGAGCTAGGAGTCCTCGCCGAATATCGAAGACGTGTTGAGGAGCATGCGGCTAGAAATGCCGATCTACAAAGTGCTGTCGGCCAGCGTGACACGGCGAAGAAACGTTGCGACGAGTTGAGACGACTTCGACTTGAAGGCTTCATGGAAGGCTTCAGCACCATCTCTTTACGGTTGAAGGAAATGTATCAAATGATCACAATGGGTGGCAATGCCGAGCTAGAATTAGTTGACTCTCTGGATCCCTTTTCGGAGGGCATTCTTTTTAGTGTTATGCCCCCCAAGAAATCATGGAAGAACATCTCCAATCTGTCCGGTGGCGAAAAGACATTGAGTAGTCTTGCTTTGGTATTTGCTCTACACCACTACAAACCGACTCCACTGTATGTTATGGACGAGATTGACGCTGCCTTGGATTTCAGAAACGTAAGTTTGATTTTGACCTGGCATTCTGACTACTTACTAACGAAGTCAGGTCTCAATTGTGGCAAGTTACATCAAGGAACGAACGAAGAATGCCCAATTTATCGTAATTTCCCTGCGTAATAACATGTTCGAGCTTGCCTCGAGGTTAGTAGGAGTATACAAGGTAAATCATATGACAAAGTCTGTCACGATAGAAAACAAGGACTATATCAACGGTACCGCGTAATGGTTTTGTGTTTGAATTATGTGGAGGTGTTTGGGCTTTTGCATGGAAATTATGATATCTCGGGGGTTTGGTTAAAGGCTGTAATGTATTACGACACTCAATGAATTTATAAAGAAATCCTTTGTAACTCCACTTCTCAAAAATCCTGGTTCCGATTTTGAGGAGAATCGCAGTGGTGGAAAAGCAATCTATTTGTTAGCCAAGCTACGTTTGCGGGCCTGAAAATCCACTACACATGCGGGCGATGGTTGATAAAGTACCGTTCCAATAGATTCTAGCATCAGCATTGAAATTTGCGTTCATTCGTCTACAGCATGGACGATTCCTGTCGTACAATTCTTCCTGATTAGGATGTTCTGTCTAGGGCTTTTCTTGGATCTGTGAAATGCTTGGTGGAAAATGGCTCATTCATGTTATTGGCTCTTTTAAGGCCCATGTGTATGTGAAAACCAACTCGGTTTCAACAATAGCGCAAATAGCATCTCTGCTTGCGATTTGGGAAACTTTGGTTTGGTGGGTGGGACGATTCATTGAGCACGTTCCTCGAGCTGAGAGCTCTTTTCAAGACCCTGGAGAACATCAAACCTACCACAACAGCCAAGTTTGGCACAAAATCCAATTTTTGATTGGATAGGAAATTTGTTGGTTCTAAAACACGACTTGTGCTGCGGTGCATAGAGAGCACCTTCATCGTGCTGGAGTCTGGCCAGATGAAAACGGGATGGTGCTGCAAGGTGGGTGAGATTCATGATAAGAAGAGCAGTATGCAACCAAATGTTGTTTCTTAACCTCGAGTACTACGTGCTTCCATTCTAATTTCTTGTTCAATTTTGCGATGGTTCGCATTTCATTCACTTTTGTTGCGCTGGTGTCACTCATTTGGGGAGCTGCGTCTCAGTCTTCAGCAACCTGCTGGTATCCGGAGTGAGTAAAATTAATTTCATACATAAACGTATCTTGATGGGGAAACTGGAGTTAAACCAGCATGCCCAGGAGAAGACAAAATTTCTCTTTACAACGCTCAACATGCCAACTAGAAAAGTACTGACTGGCTTGCTTCCCAAGTGGCATCACAACAGACCCCAACCACAAACCATGCAACTCGACATTATCAGCATCATCATGTTGTGACCCACTAGACTCGTGTACAACAAGCGGTCTATGTCTAGGTCGTACAGGATTCAACTACAGAGGAT
This sequence comes from Glarea lozoyensis ATCC 20868, assembly GCF_000409485.1. Classification (NCBI taxonomy): domain Eukaryota; kingdom Fungi; phylum Ascomycota; class Leotiomycetes; order Helotiales; family Helotiaceae; genus Glarea; species Glarea lozoyensis. The sequence goes on from NW_007360984.1 coordinate 977,302, forward strand.
CATGTACCGACAAATCATGGAGCTCAGGGAATTGCGCCTCGCTATGTCACAACGGTTCGTCTCGCCCATACTCACACTTAAAACCACTTCCTCTAATGTTATCTCAGAACCATTTGAAAACAAGCCTTACGGCGGCTTCACGCCACTATTTGTATGTGACAAACTTGGTAACTTCCCAAGTCGATTCTGCTGTGGAAGTAATAGAGGGAATTGCTGCACCGTCGCAACTTTCGATTACGGCAGCACCGGAACTTCGTTCAAGACTGGAATGGACCAGATGATCCTTGAGCTTGCCGCGCTGAATAGCTCTTCAGCAGCATCTGTTGCGCCTATGACTGTGACGGTCACCGCAACACTTTCAGCAACTGGCATATCAGCAGCGTCTGCCTCGCAATCCTCAACAGCCGTTTCATCGACGTCAAATCTTGGGACTACAATTGGCTTAGCCATCGGGATTCCGGTTGGCATCTTAGCTCTTGGTCTGCTTGGTTTTTTATTCTACAGACAACGTAGTATCAACAGAAATATCGTCATTCAAGCAGCGGTTAGTGAAGTAAAGTCGTCCGTATATCGACAACCATCGACAACCTCGTATCGGTCCTCGAAGTCTGAGTATTCATCATCGAAAGGGTTCTCGGAGATGCCTCGCCATGAGGTTCCTGGTTGATAAGTTTCCGTGACTGGGATGGTGGAAATGCTTTTCACGGGCGTTGTGTAAGGAAGTTCGATGTGCATGGAATGTACATCTACTGGACATCCAATGAGCACCTCAAATTTATAGGTGGCTTTTGATGATGAACTTCTTGGTGAACTTCTGGAATGTAGTCATTGCATGAAGGGAACGCACATGATTTTTGGTATTTAGTCAACCACAGTAGACATATGTATTAGAATTTCAGACTTCATAGCCTTCAATTAGTGCACCAGTGTTTCGAAAGGCCGACTAGATATCCTCCGAGCATAACAATGTTAAAAATGGTATTCCGACACCTCCCAGAAACGTATAATGAGCCTTGTGAAAAGTGACAATGTCGTGAAATTTTGTCAAATGAGTCCAGTAGACATAGCTTTTGGAAGATGTATCTCTTATCGACCCTAACCAGGCGGTGTAATTATCCCATCAAGTGCGGGAAATACCACCCCAAGAAGCACCTTTGTCAAAAGTCGAAGCTCCTCGAATTCTATAATTGGATTGGGTGCATCCCTCGGTTATGGTATTGTGCTCCACGGGTGTTCCGAATCGCACTTGATGGGATAATTTGAAATTTTGATGTAATTCGGAAGTACTTGCAACGTGCATTTAATGGGCATCAAGTGTATGCACTTCGAAAGTGATCCTCTAGTTTTTCAAAAATTGGATGTGCATTGGATGTATATTCGATGGACGCGGCTCTACCTCTTAAGTTAACAGCACCGATCGTACAACGTATATACATTCCTTCTACATTCAATAAAATGCTGGCAATTCAAGGATAGCAGTAAATCTAAAAGCGCGGTTGTACATTGGATGTACGTTCATTGTAAAAGCGATACACATAAGGTTTAACGTCTTGGTTATACGTTCAATGGACATTCAATGGACACATTCAGTAGGGGCGTTGCAAGTTGACGGGACACCCCTTGAAGTAGAAGAGCGATTTCCTGTTAGACTTCCTATATTTACTGGATATTGTTGAGCCAATATAAATATTGTCTCTTTTAAAATAGGCAAAACATACACATTGAGAAAATTGTTGGAAAGTCGTTTCCTGAATTTATTGTACAAAAAGATGTCTTGTCGGACTTGCAATACATTGAGGACATTAAGCGTACATATCGGCCTCGAGATCGTTGTGAATATCCATTCAATGTACATTTAATGGACACGACCTACTGTATATTCAACTGGTGTGAGTAGTACAATGGATGTATATTAGTTCTACATCCAATGCCTTGCTAGTAGTTCCGGGTATGTTGATCAAATACAAAAACCTGGCTTACACGCTAAATTATGTGAGCTTATGTTTTACAGGCTACCTACTTTCGAGGGACATTCAATGGACATGATGACTCTGTGATAGATCATTCTCCAGGATTTGGGTTTGTTGACTTCATTCACAAATACCACTTCTATCTTCATTTGGAATTACCACATTCATTGCCAAGACGTTTTGCTTACAGTAGCAGGTTTTATTGGCTATATCTGATTGCATTGATAAAAGAGATAAGAATGACATGTACCAAATCGAACTTTGCCTTCCAACTTCCAGATTTCCAGCCCATACATAATTTCGTAAAATAAGGAAACAAGTGAGAGAAAAAAAAATTCTCTGAAAGGTTCCCCGCCATTTTGCAATTTGTTCAGTTCGCGAGTCCAAAATCCATCCACTCTTCCACATTTGCAGGTTTCCCTACAGCAGCAGTCCGAATGGGAAGGTCTCGACTTATTTCACATGTCTCAACACCTTCCTTCTTGAGTCTCTTTGGACTCCCGATATCTGTCCAATCACTCGCCACAGATTCTTCTCTGCCCGGAGTGCTAATTCTACTCCACTCCGTGTCCACACTGAGCTCCCTTTTACAACCCCCGGAGTTTGAGCAAAAATGTTGATGATCGCCTTTCTCCCGCGCAGCAAGTTGTGTTTGTACACTGTCCCGCAGCCAATTGTTCGTCGACGCCCGTGTTTGTTGCTGGGCCTGCGGGGGTTGCATGTTTGGATATCGAGCTGTTGGCACTTCACCGTAATGATTCCCGGCTTGTTTGAACTGCGCTTTAATTTCCTTGATCAGACCGCAGCTGTGATCGAGATCCTTCATCATAGGACAAAGTCCTGCGGGAAGTCCCACGAACTGTTGAGCAAAATCCAATACTGTGTAATTGTGACTTCGCACAACAGACTGGTTGATGCCAATTCCCATGTGGAGTTCGACAAATATCTTGATTAATGGTTGGATACGATCGCGGAGCTCTTCGGCAGACGTATTCTCGTAACGTTCCTCGAATCTTACAATAGTGGCAGTGATTGCCCCAAGACTTTTGTTTAACTCCGGTTCAAAAGTTCGAGACTGCAAACGTTGCGAAAGGGTTTCAAATATTCCAAGGTGCTGCTGATATGAGGCCTCACCACTTCCAGTGCCAACATTGCGCATGATGTTAGGAATCATCGCCTCATTTGATTTCTGGGAGATGGAAGGCGATGCGTGCGATGATTGAAATGCCTGCCCATATTGTAAGTTGTCAAAAATTACATTCTCCCTCAACGCCACGGCAGCTCTGACAGTCAAAAGATCATAAGAGCTGACAAAGTAGTCCTCGGAAGCTGGACGAGACAGTTGACATCCGTCCAGGCCACCGAGCTGATCACTAAACCTTTTCTCGTCTTGAGCCATACGACGTCTCTTATTTTACTGCTCAAGAAGCATCAATTGTATGCTATAATCTTGTAGTGATGGAGTTTGCGAATTTGGTGGCGGGTGATTGACTTGTGTATCCATACTGAGGTTATCCTCATTCCACCTTGATGAAACTCCAAAGTCGGACGCGGCCGTTGTTTCAACTTTGCGCTTCTCATTTTGCTTTTCAAGCAATTCTAATTGCATCTGATAGTCCTGTAAAGCGTGGTTTCCCATCGGCCCGATGCTGTGAAGGGCAGATATCTTTCTTTCCTCATCAACCATGCTAATTTTGGCTCGATATTCTTCGAGTGCCTCGTTGCTGATTGATCTGGGCTGCAATCTTTTGTGGTGCTCGGGCATCGCCAGCTGCAACTGGTAGTCAGCAAGAACATAGGCGCTGGACGGGCGGGAATCTCTAAGAGTGTCATGCGTAGGAGACTGCACAAGTCCATGAGCTGAACACGGTTGATCAATATAGCTTGATGGCGTAGAAGCGTTCTTTTCATCTTCCAACTTAGCGTCGACATTGGCAAACTCTGCATTGCTAGCTTGCCTATGAAGGCCCGTTCCGCAGTTGCCTATATGTGCATTTTGTTCAGCCTCTGCTATGGTTCTCTTTTGAGAGCAAGACTTCCGGTACTGTTCCTGTCTATGAAGATTGATGCGCCTTTTGCATTGGGTTTCCAGGAGAAGTAACTCCCTCTGGAACAGGGGTAAACATGGTTGACGCTCGAGGGTAGCTGCATGGGTATCTTGCTCATTCCTTGCCATCAATAGTCGTTTTTTGTTTTGCTGTTCGAGGAGTTTTAATTGTATCTCATACTCGGTTTGCTGAGCCGGACCTTCTATTATTGTTGCTGATAAATCCTGGTTGTCTCCCTTCGTATCGTTACTGAGAGGTGGCTGTTGATCATTGATTGCTGGTGATACAGATAGGATCTGTCGAGAATGGCTGTTGGAAGCCTGAAGATCAAGCTGGGACTGCGAGTTGTCATTAGATTGACTCATAGTTTGAGGTGAGGATCGGTCCAAATTGGAGACCTCTGTAGCAATAGGTTGACAGTAACTACTTGGGGAACACTCGGGTACGATCACAAGATCACTCCCAATCTTGTCGCCGCCCATATCTTTTGTTTTCAAGTTTTCCTGGCAATTGGCGTTTTGCTATCGGAGACCTCTGGACAATGGCCAAAGTTGAAATGGTAGCTACTGGAGTCTTTCTGTCAAAGAAAGGCGTCAGGCGTTCCAGTATCAGTCGGAAGGTTTGGAGAACTTGAAGACCAAACTTTTTGTGATGCAAATTAAGCTTTGAAAAAAAAAGGAACAGCTTGAAGTCCTTTACAAGATGGTACTGGCCGTGAAAAGAAAAGAAGGAATGTTAAAGAAATGCGAAATAGTTTTCAATATATAACTATTTGCAAACAGTCCAGCAGGCACTGCCAGGCAGGGTAAGGCACAGGGGTAGTGTATCTTCCACGCCCTAATGGACGTATAAGCGAGACAACCCCTGTCTGAATCTGCCGCTGCATCGTCGCCATAGGTAGAATGGGTGTAAGCAACCTATCACGCAGTTGTAAGGGAGGCGACTCACGACCTCTGACTCGCCGGATCGCATGAGAAACATACGGGAAGCGGGGATATGGACAGCCTTGTATGAGAATAAGACTTGATTCGGGCTGGACGACGTCGATTTGACAGGGGTGGGACATGAAGAAACTGCCTGAGGTGTTGGAAATAGCTGGAAAGGCTGTTGTGCGACCATTTGAGAACATGGGGGAGTCGACCACCCATGGTGAGATGAGTTCTTTCGTGGTTCGGTGACCATTTGGAGTGTCGGCTTTGATGTGACGCCTCTGAGACGCTGGCCAGTAAGATGCATACCTGTAAAGCCAGGCGATGTTCGACGGATACCTGGTCAGGTCATTTTGACGGTAATCTGAGAGGCATTATCAAAATGCGGGTGAAATTAGGAAACATATGAGAGCTGTCTCTTATACTCATGGGGATATGCCGGTTGCATGAGAATCCTACCAATGTTCGAACTCCAAGTGGACATGGCGTGCCCCAAATAATAGGCTGCAAATGAGGAACCTAACTTGGGTCTGGAACTAAAAGCGTTACTAAAAGCTCCGTCCTCGTATTGTTGATCCTGATGATATGAATGTGCTGACTGTTGTAACTAGTTACCTATTTCGGTATGTTGTCTGGCGTAAATTCAACGGTTCGCAAAACATTAACATTGGAAGTTATTTGTCCCGGCACGTGATCTAGACAGTAACTGCAACTTGAAAAGCATGACATTCACGGAATATACTTGCTCTGAACTATGCGCTGCTGTCCATCGGCGAACCCCCTATTTTCCTACCGAACCGAGAATCCAAAAAAAGACCCGTTGGAGGCGTGGGCGTGGGCGTGGTTTCGAGATCGCTGGGTGGGTCTCGGTTCGAGCATGGAGGCGGGGTCCTCCCGTGCACCAGACCCCCTTGTCGGATAACCTCAACGCGTCATAAAAATCATAACAAAGATAACTGAAGACGCGTCAACACTGCTACAGGTCTCAGACTTGTAAATTCAGATTGCCGCTCTCATCCTGCTGCAATACGAACATCAGGTTTCTTTTAAGAGTTTGTGTCATTCATCTGGTATAATACACAATCGTCCAGTACCCTTCCGCCCCCATGCCCATAGTCCAGATTCCCACCCAGTCCTCAAAGGACTGTCTAGAAGTCCCCGTTTCGTGCGGAGCGATTAATCTTCGAACAAGATCGCCAGAAGTAGAATCTCAACCATCATCAAAACAATAAAGCAAGGCTAACCCCAAAATTTCATTCCGTAAAGCACAAAACCAGCGTGATTTATCCCCTTCACGTCACGATATACCCAGCCCCAACGCCGTATAAACAACCAAGAAGAAAAGAGAGACATCAAGACTGCGCCTACGCAGCAGCCTTTTTCGGTGTCGCCTTCTTCTTTGGAGCAGCAGCCTTCTTTGCTACTGGGGCGGCCTTGGTCTTGGTGACACGTCCAGACTTTGTCTTGCTAATCACCGCTGGCTTATCAACAACTGCAGGGGCCTAGGAATGTTAGTCGTTGTTACTGGTGACGGTGGTGACAACTTACTTTAGCTGGTGCGGCAGCCTTCTTGGTGGTCTTTGGGGCGGCCTTGGGCTTTGCAGCTGGGGCCTTTGCCTTTGGTGCAGCCTTAGGTTTTGGAGCGGCCTTTGCGGCAGCTTTTGGCTTCACCTCCTTCTTTGCTGCTGGAGCTTTCTTGGTGGCCGCAGCGGCTGGCTTCTTCTCCTTTGGTGCAGCTTTGGGTTTGGCGGCCGCAGGCTTTGGCTCTTTCTTGGCCAACTTGGTTCCACCAGATGCGCCTGTGGAATGTTAATAACAAAAAAAAACAATTCGTGTAGAATTGCGACACGTACCCTTTGGCTGCGCAAAGACACCCTTGGTGACGCCAGACTTCAACGCTCTGTTGAAGAGAGAGTCAAACATGTTATCAGCAGCGTTGATGTTGTTGTTGGCCTTGACATATTTCTTGAGCGCGGACCGGCTGTGGAGAGTCAGTCACCGAACCCCAAGTAAACATACGACGCGTCAAAAATTCTAAAGAATTCCGGCGCGGTAATAAAGCTAATCGTACCTTGATCCATTGCGCTGAGAGAGACGTTAGTATCAAGTCATCGTACTGTGATCGTGGAATCAACTTACTTCTTTGAGGTTGATGATGGCATCGGTGATCATCTCTGCAATAACGCGTCAGCAACCCCATCTCAAAACATGTAATTTACACCAGTAGCTGGGCCAGAGGTAGGCGACTCTGAATATGTACGCGAAAACCCAATGCGACGTGGTGTTGTGGAGATAGAAGCTTGAAATGCTCACCTTGATAACTGGCATGATCGGGTGCGGCGGCCTTAGCCTTTGGTGCTGCAGCCTTTGGTGGCATGTTGATAGAATTGATATTTGTTTTGTTGAGGTAGATAATATGAAGTGGCGACTTGTGTCAATCAAGTAACTGAGATACTATTTATTAGTTGTGGTCGTGGTGATTCGTGAAGAAGTCGAAGTGGGAGGCGGAAGAAGAGGAAATAGTTCTGACGGGGGGAAGAGGGGCTTATGTAGTCGGACGGGCCGTGACTAGCAAACCTGGATCACTGAATGAGATTAAGCGAGGATCTGCTTTGCCTCGAGCTGTTGATTCAAAGTTTGGCGCATTTTGATTGGTTGATATGGACATCAGAATTCAGACACTATGGCATCCCCCTCTGTTGGTCATGCGGCTGCTGCCCCGACACACCATTTCTCCCTTTTCTCTTACACTTTGTCACTCCCACATTTTTGCAAGAGGATTGACGTGGCAGGTTGTGGTTTTCGTATCTTTTATCGACGCTCTTTCTTTTTGTTTATTTGCTTTGCGCGATACGTTTCTTAGAAGTGGCAATATCATCAGCTCAAGACGAGTGCTTGAGTTTCTCGTAAAGCGATTTGACGAGAGATGCTGCAACCGGATGCGCATCCCTTGATGCAGTCTCGCTCGCTTTATCATTGATCTCCTATTCAGATGAAAGAGGTTTGATCACTTCAATTGATTATACTCTCGCTTTGTGTTCAAAGCATCGATGTGGTAAGGGCTGTCTATTCACGCAAGGGCGAAGCGATATCATTCAACTCAGATGATTCATATAGCGCTTTAAGACGACCAACTCTTTGCGGTAAAAGAATCAAGAAGGTAACTGCGTTCAAATATATTGGGCGCGGGTGCGAGCAAAGAGTTTGGGTTCCGTGGCGACCTGTTTACCTCTGTTCGTTGTTGTCTTCATGGGGTTGTTATGAAAGTATGCATATTACAATCAAATGCATGTTTAGAGATGGTTGCGTGTAGATTAGTATACCAAGTGACTCCCCGTGGATTTCTATCAGATGTAGAAGTTGGCCGACACGATGCAAATGCAAAGGGACGCGTCCAGCCGCGAGGTCATGCAGCGGGTACTCTGGTACCTTATCACGTGCCGTCGAATGCCACATCTGCGCTAGGCCCCACTTAGCCCGCTACACACTGGTCAATATTCGAAGAAATTCGTGCAAACCTCAATAACCACGAACCACGACAAATTCGACCACCACCGACAGTCGCCATGAAGTGTAAGTTGAGGACGATTGGCATTGGAATGTGTCGTAGATATGGGCTAATAATTTTCCAACTGTAGTCCTCAAGGTCGGCCGTGTTGCCATCATCACCCGGGGCAGATATGCCGGCAAGAAGGTAAATCAATTCCTCACGTCACCTCCCACGTCGCAAATACGAGAATTAGAGATTCTACGATAGAGAAATTGGACGAGCTCTGGATTCAGTATTGGATTTGTAGAGACAGTGCTGATGGGAACAATCACAGGTTGTGATCATTCAACCACAAGATGCAGGAAATAAGTCGCACCCATACCCTCACGCATTGGTCGCCGGTATCGAGCGTTACCCATCGCAAATCACCCGCCGTATGTCAAAGACCCGTCAAGAGAAAAGAAGCAAGGTCAAGCCATTCATCAAGGTCATCAACTACAACCACTTGATGCCAACAAGATACACACTTGAGTTGGAGGGATTGAAGGGAGCTATTACCGCCGATACATTCAAGGAGGTTTCGCAGCGAGAGGATGCTAAGAAGGTCGTGAAGAAGGCTTTGGAGGAGAGATACACATCAGGAAAGAACAGATGGTTCTTCACCCCTCTTAGTAAGTTGTCTTGGGAGAGGGCGGCCATTTGGACAGAGGCTGATATTTAATTGTAGGATTTTGAACGGTTCTTTTGCGTCACTGGGTCTGGACGGGGTTATTTCATGGCATTGGTCGCATAAAGAGCTGAGATAAACTGCATTTTACCATTTGCGGCACTCGATGTTTCATAAATAATGTGGCTTGGCGTAACGAACATGGAACCTTTTCAAAAGTGAACTATCGAGATTTCGAGAATGTGCAGAGATTGCGATGAATCAATTGAGGAATGCTGCGAAAGCAGCTAAGGTTCGAGTTCAGTAAAATTGCCTGGTCTTTCCCCTAGCGAAGTGCACAGGACATATTCTTGAGGTGTTATGAAATGATGATATCTGAACAAAACCTATGATGTATTTGGAAGGAGTAAAACCGGTCTCACAGCACTATCCTTCTTAATTGAGCTCTCTATGCCATGTCAAAATCCCATTAACCTCCCGACTTTTCCCTAGTTCATTCTGCTGTCGTTTCCTGAAAACCGACTTCTCAAATTTGTTGAGCCGTGATGAACAGCTAGCTCGCCTATCAAGCACTCGAAAGAAGACTGTCAACAACGCCAACGTATTCCCGGTACATCATCGATCACTTCTCACGATATTGAGCTCATTGGGCAGGTAAATTGTTAGATGCCAGAATGGCTCCATCAACCAAAAGTATTTAACTTCCAAGATGTCGAATCCGTTCACAAAGTGACCCAATAATCCGAAAACAACGTCTTGTCCACACGCGGCAGCCTTCCAATTCCATCGAAATTATAATCTCAGTGACCAGGATAGATACTTGTCTCCTTATTGAGGCAACTACAGCTATTTCGAATTTGGGACAACACGCTGTGACCACAAAGCTACGTAAATTAAAATGAGAATGAACACATCGCGTAGTGTGGAAGCACAAGTTTCGGAACATGGCTCGATCTGATCGTCCAGTTGTACGAGAAAGTGGACTTGACTTGCTGGACTGGAGCGGGTTAAGCACGTCTGTCTCTCAAGTTCATCCGGCATTAAGCTCTCAAATCACGCAGATTTAGATGGTACCAAATTGGTGCAGTATAAAATTCTATTCCGTCTATGTTCAAATGTTTCATTCCTAATTTCGTTGTTCTCTATATACCACGAAGCGACGCTCCAACAGCCAGAAGTCTTTCGAAAACGCCAATATCTATATATGCCACAACCTGTTGCAAGATACAATTTACGAACCAATTTTTACATAATTGATGACAAGCTAACATGGCCCGCCCCAGGACCTCCATCGCTTAATTCGTTTCCACTTCGACAAAAAATGGAGCTTCCTGCCCACGCTAGAAGATATGCGAATAAAAAGGAAAGAAGAAAGAAGGGGCGTAGCGATTATGTACTCGAAGCGTAAACCACAAAATGGGCTAAAATAATCCGTGTGCCGCCTGTGGGGAATCGTCGTAGCTTAACTGTCCTGAAGCCTTTGTCATTTATTACAAAGAAGTAATGTTCTTCAAACCATTCGTTCCCCGGATGTCTTGAATGTCGTACCGTGCAGGATCTTCTCAAAAATGTCGTCTCCCTCATAGATTGGCGCCGACTGTGCCCGTTGTACCGTATGATTTCGCTGCGTCGATCAATTTCTTGGTGTCAATGTTTGTTTGAGGTCCGACACCAGCCAAGAGAAGAACGACCAAACTGAAGACAGCCCCGATGACGATAAGTTTGCGGAGAACTGGTCGAGTTGCGCCGAATTCGGCCCATTTCCTTGACCCCTCTTGAATAAATGGCTTCAATTCCTTCTGTCCTAACTTGTAGTATACCATACCAGCAAGGGCAATGCCGTATCCAAACACTTGGAGACCGGAAATCTTGGTGCCCCAGATAAGAATAGACGCAATAACGAGAAGGATATCCTTGAGGACACCGCAAAGGGTGAGGACGAGACCTGAGGTCTTGCCAATCTAAACAAGGGTTAGCACGAAGTTGCGACAGAGGTTCTGTGAACTTACCAAGAACACCACAGATACATTCAGGAGGAACGCGCAGCATGCATTTGCGAAGAAGGTTCCCAGGCCTACGGCGTACACTTCAGCCATTGAGACCTTTGGTACTTCCCAGAAAAGAGCTACTGTCAAGTTCATGAATGCGCAAACTGGGGCAAAGTAGTATAGAGATACTAGAGGGTCCATCTTGAATTCCGATCCGTTTAACAAGCGTTGAACCAAGCAAATTCTGACAGCCTCGAAAGCGATTCCTCCCATCTGGTAAAGGAAACCAATCAAGACGAAGTCGATTTCACCGAACGAAGCCAAAACAACACCAATGACGATGAATGACACGTTCCCGAGTTTCTTGAGGTCGGGCTTTTCCAATCCGAGACACCATCCAGCAACGAGAACTGCAACAGGTGTAGTAGCCTAAAATTGAGAGTCAACATCTACCCTCATTGTCACCCACAATTGCCACGTACCTTGAGCATTTGAATGAATGAAACACTCAGGTACAAGTATGTTAAGTTTCCGCAGATCAAACTCAAGCTGAAGAATACACCAATTGGTACAATGGCTCTGAGATACACTCGCCCCGTCATTTTGACTGTTTTGCGCCCGTCAAGAAGAGTTGTGGTTCTCGCCATGATCTGCGTCATGACCGTCGCGAAGACAAGATGCCATGCTGTGAGGAGGATTGGGTATTCTGCAGCAGGAAATTAGTGGCGACTTTGGGGTTTCGCAGGAAGGTCGACGTACTGAAGCCAAGTGTAGACAGAATCCATTTGTTGAACAAAATGACACTAGAGCTGAGTGAAATCCAGACACTAGAAAGGAAAATCAGCAGAGCCCAACCCCGTCCGTTGTGCGACTTGTAACTACCTACATGACATAAAAAGCAGGATGAATTCCGTTAGACGCAGGTTCTGCAAGTTTTTCGATGGCTGGATTGACCGTTGGAAGGACTGGCGCATCGGTTCCCCGAGGCGAATCCCCTGAGATACGCGCTTTTTCTTCGCCCATGATGGTTATCGTGGTAGGATCTTGGTAGGTCTATATACTCGTCTCGCAGATTGAATCCGCGGTCGCAAAGGAGATATTGCGACAATCGTTGAGGAGGCGCTAGAACGACAGAAAATTACACGGCTGTGGTGGGTATCGTCAGGCAGAAGATTCTGCAGAAAAGAGAGAATGAGAAAGATGGTTGGGGAGTTGGATGAGGAATAACCTCTAATGAGATTTAGGGGAATGGTGGCTCACAGGGGTCTGCCAAGCCCTGTCCTGTTACTTGGAGAGCCGCTTTTGTTTTGGTCCACTATCTCGATATGGATATCACTATCACGTATGCAATTAAAAGTGCGGCATATTCGTACAAAGTAATACCAAATCTCTGTGATAATTATACCTTTCGCATAAAGAAACCTCATTGGCGTTAGCAGTGATAGCAGGGTTTCATTTGGCAATTACACCACAGAAATGAGTTATCGGTTAGGCTAAATACTGCCGCTTTACACGGTAGTCCGTATTAGGTTATCCCCTTCTCGGTGGTAAAAATAGTCGTCTTCACACGATTTGCGTTGATCGTGGATAGGGAACAACTCCTTCATCAGCTTCGTAATACGAGAGCTCCGTCGTCTCTATTACACCAGGCTCAGTCTTGCGCGACTCTCGAGTCTCGTGTCACTGTGAGACATGGCACCCTCAACTCATTAATCAGCATCGAGCATCAATCTAGTACCGACTAGACGAACACAATTGACGCTCGCTTCACGCTCCTCTGTCCGCTTTGGAGACCAGAACACGTTTTGAATCTCGTCAAATACATATGGCGAGACCACACAAATGAAGATAGCAAACGGGGGTCTCGCTTCTCAGGTCATAATCTGCTCATCTACGTGGTGGGTTCTCGACGCGCAATAACGCAAGGTGTCAATTGAAAGTAGTTGGGTGACGTAAGTCCTAGTTGGTAAATGCAACAGATTACTGTGTTGCCTTGTGCTTCGTCTCTCTTTATGTCACTGAAATACACTTCCCAGTACTGACCATTTCCTGACGCCTGGTTCCTACAAGTACTATGACAGCACAAAAGAGTCTTGGACCATTCTAGGGATTACCGTGGTCTCAGATACGCTTTTACGAAGTAAGAGGACAACATCTTAGGCTTGCTTTGGGCCAGTCTACTTGAAGTCCGTGGTAATCCAAAGAGCCAGCCTTATGTGATTTAAACACAGACTACGAGATTACCTGGGTAGCTTTGAAGATTGTTAGCCATTGGCCTTTCTCCCTCGCTGTTATGATTACTGATTACCATCAACCGTAGATGAGGGGGGATTGTATGACTTTAATCAACATCCTTAATAAGCATTTATACTTCGTATCCCTAGGTCCATTTTGTCTTTCATTCAAGCATTGTTCCCTCGTCTCTGGAAAACGGGTTGCAGCTCATATCTGGAGTTCGAAATTACAGATACGAGTGGTCTTGAGTCTCTCAATCCCAGATGCCACATTAATTGATTGATAACGGTTGATGGGATATCTCCAGCTCCCTAGGCAGTCGGGTGATTGAAATGGGAGTTACATTTTGGTTCGATAAAGATATGTTTATTAGGGGGTTTTCAGTACTGAAATGATAGTGGAATGATTCGGGTAAGGCACGCAGAGTTCCAGCAACATAGCCAGCCATGTTGAAAAGTAACACGATAACGGTAATCTGTAATGTGTCGGACGAAGAGAATAAATATCCGACACTTCGACCTAACTCTATTTCAGATCAACATCTGGACCTCTAAGCCGAAAGATGACTTTGACTTAGCCCAAATTGAAGAATAACTCTTTTACTAACTATCAGCTTCTTATTCTGAGCTTTTGTTTGTAATGTCAGGTCAGTTGGTCGTTGCTAGTAAACCATGGACTGGTGAGTCTGTAAACTCCCTGCACAGAAAATGCACTGCTAATATGCGGTTCACGAATCATGGGAAATCAAAACAATATGCAAGAGCAAACACTCTTGGACTGTCGCAACATGAAGTCGAGTCCAGCTCTACGATAACCCCGCTTCTTGCTCGAGTTTCCAACGATAAGGTGGGTAAGCTCCGGTTGCCGCTACCACGTCACGCTAACATATGATAGGTCCACGCGACCGAAGTAAACAAGACCGGGGTAAACAACATATCGTGACGTTCAACCTCGAAGCTTTATACTCAACATTGCAATCGCAAGTCCTCAATCTCGGCTGCTCGCTTTTTCAATCACGGCTAGCACTGGCCTGGTCTGGTTCTTACACAATTCATCAGAGAAATTGCTAGCTTTGTGAGCTGACCTCATGGTCTGAGGCGCTCCTACTTGCAGCAAAATCAACATACCAGTCCGCATTCCACATTCCACAATACCCTAATTCCACCACAATTATGCCTTCAACCGAGAGAAATAGCTCGCGGGATAGCGAAAGATATCTAAAACACCATCATTCTGCATCGTTGGACACCAGTCGAGCCATTGTTCCTATGTAAGTTCCAACGACAACCTCTATCTAACTCTGCTAACCACAATTGCAGGTGGGATAGCTCTGACCCTGAACGAGCACCTCCTCCTCTTCCTATGAACCCTTCTTCGCCAAGCTTAGCTTCACGACCGAATACCTCTACTGCAATCAAGAACGCTCATGCAGCCCTCACCGAAAAGGCACGGGAAAGCGCTTATATTACAAATCCTCCACCCAAACGTCTCGAGGGATCTCCAGAACGCTCTCTGATTAGGGGAGCGGCGCATAAACGTATGCAATCATTACACGCTGGCACTAATGTTAGAGATCTGAGCAGTTTCCTAGAGGGAGGATCGACGTATGGATCATCCCCCATATCACCAGAAAAGCACACACGACCCTCGACACCACTCGGAACTAAGGATTATTTCACAGAAGGACCGCTGTCGCTAGAGAGATCACCAGAAAAGTCGCCGGAGAAGTCGCCAGAGAAGGAGAGTGGTAGATCAACGACGCCAACGCCAGGTCGAGAGACACCGACTAGAGAGAACCTCGCGGTTCGTCCGTCGTTGCGGAGGCCTCCTCAAAGTATATTAGGCGAGAACACTCCACCTCAATCCGCGACTATGCTTGCCCTACAGAGTATGGCTAGCAAGGACGCAGATTCGGTTCTCACAAACGTTACGAATGGATCTACGGCGCTGGTTCGCACTCCACAAACTTTTGACGCGATCTCGAATCAGATTCTTAGCCTCACCAGTATCGCCACAAGCTTGCAAAGGGAAATGGCTCAGCTCAGTCGGCGCAGCAAAGATAACGCGACTGACTTGGTTAGTTTGAAAGAAGCTACCAACGCCAGGGATGAAGATATCCGAAAAAGTCTCCGTGAACTTGTCAGCAATCTCTCAGAATCAGGCTCAAGGACTTCTGGTTTGATGTATCCAAATGGGGGTCTGTATTTAGACTCTAAAGCATATAACTCACCAGGTTCCAAATACATCAAACCGATATCTTTGCCACGGATTCCAAGCCCCAACAGCTTTGCGGCGTCCTTGGATCGGGAATCCATCGCTAGTCCTTGCCCATTCGGACCAGATGGAGCTGCAAGTATTGCCCTCTTAGAAAAGATACTCCGCGAGATGGGAACCAAAGACGGTCAAGATAATCTAGTATCCAGGTTGACTGAGGTCGGAGATAGAATGTCAAAAGACGGCATGTTGACAGCGAAAAAGCTTGACGAGGTTCTACAGTTTGTAAAGCGCAAAACGCCCCAGGCAGTGATCCAACAGAATTTGGGAGTAACTGGAGGGGTTAGACCGCGGAATTTTAGCTTTGATGAACCGCCTACCTTAGAGCTAGACTTCGATCAACCACGGTCTGGACCAATGACATCTAGAGTGGAAGCACTTCTCTCACAGAGTGGAAACAAGGAGAATCTACGAGGACCGAACACACAACGAGCTTCTGATATCGTCAACGAGGATCTCATGAAAGTCATTCGAACAATTAAAGATAGCATTGCTCAGGGAGGTGGTCTTACCGCAGAAGTAAAAGCCCTGGTTCGTGAGCTCCGAGGTGAGGTTTTGGGAATGGGTCGTGAGATTGGAAGAAAATTAGAGCAATCGAGCAAACTTGATACGACAGCGCAGGATGTTGTGGCGGACAAAGAGCAAATCGCTCGTGTGGTCCAAGACGGTCTCGACGAACTGAAGGATCACCTGGAACATATAATGCGAGAAAACCGTCGACAATCGGATTCTTCAATGGTAACGCGAAACGCTGTTGACTACCAAGAAATTTACAACGCCATGCGAGCTGCCATGAATGAAAACCCACGAGAGTCGCGACCTCCGGATTTTGGCAAGGATGAAATAATCGAGGCCGTTCGAGAAGCCTGGGAAAATTATAAGCCAGATATTGAACTACAGCATTTTGGACTTGAACGAGACGAACTACTGGCATGTTTGAAGGAAGGAATGCAGGAATACGCTACCCAGGATACCTCCCGTGAGATCCCAGGTGCTACGCGAGAAGAAGTGTTCACCGCTGTCGTTGAAGGCCTAAAGCATTTCTCACCTCCGCGGGTCGAAACAGAAGCAAGCTTATCCCGCGAGGAAATCCTTGATGCTGTTAGGGAGTGCCTTGAAGAATTCGAATTTCCGGCTGCACCTGCACCAGCGCCAAGAGATCTTGAAAGCACACGGGAAGACATGCTGGACGCTGTCAAGGAAGGCCTTCAAACTTTCGATTTCACGACAACTACAGGCGTACTCGGACGTGATGTTACTGATGGACTCACCCGCGAGGACATGATAGAAGCTGTTAAAGAAGGTCTGCACACTTTTGACTTTTCCTCAACCACCACGACAGTGGTCCAGAATCCTCCACCAGGTGTGAGTCGAGAAGACATCTTGGATGCTGCCACGGAGGCTCTTCATACCTTCGACTTCCCCGCCAGCGCCGCTGCATCTCGTGACATTGATGCAGGAGTTACTAGAGACGAAGTTTTGGATGCTGTGAAGGAAGGATTGCATAGTTTTGATTTTGCACAAAATACACCGAGCCGTGACGACATCTTAGACGCCGTGCGAGAAGGTCTTGATACTTTCGAGTTCCCTGCCAAGACATCCACCCGCGAAGATGTTTTAGATGCTGTCAAAGAAGGCCTCTTGATCTTCGACTTCCCAACCAATGAATCTAACATCGGCCGACAAGAAATTCTTGACGCTATCAAGGAAGGCCTTAACACTTCTGACTTCGGAACTAACTCGATGGCACTGAGTCGAAACGTCGTCACCGAGTCTTTGAACCGCGAAGATGTGTACGATGCAGTCAAAGCTGGTCTGCGAGAAGTGCCACTCAACATCGATCCATTTGGAACGCAGGTATTGGAACGCTTACAAGAAGTCCTGGAGTCTATGCAGACCGAATTCAAAGCAGTTTCTGACGAAGCGAAGCAAAATGTGTCGGCCCACGGCCGTGACACAGAACAAGTCCTTGATGCAACCAAAGACGGATTTGAGAAACTACGAACCGATATTGAGTCGTATGTAGACCGAGGCGCTGACGTAACAGGCAAAGAGGAGATTTTGGACAGTATCAGTGAAAATTTTAACTCTCTTCGCACCGACTTTCAAGCACTGCTGGTACAGAAGTCCGACACATCCATGGAAGCTATTCAAGGCGAACTGGAGCACCTTCGTGAGACGATGGCTTCTTCGTTAGTCCGTGGAGGAAGCAACATTGATAGAGACGAAATTTTAGATGCTCTCCGCGACGGACTAGAAGGCCTACGAGCAGACATGGATAGACCCCGTGACACTAGCAACGAAAGTGTACTTTCTAGCACTAGTGAGATTCTGGATGCCCTTCACGATGGACTCAGCGGCTTGCGTGCAGAAGTCGAAAAGGTCCACAATAAGCCCGTTGATATGACTGTCAATTACGAGATCTTGGATACTCTAAAGGCTGGTCTGGAAGGTGTACGAGGCGATATTGATCGACTTCGCGAAAGTGGATTCGGTGATAATGCCGTAGCTGAAGTAAACAATCACGCTCTCATCGCCTCAGAGGGAGGACTTAAGCGAGATGACATTGAAAACTTAGAGGTGCTGATCACGCAGCTGCGAATCAAGGTCGAAGCTCTGGAGTCAATGCCGCCCGCCCCTGCTGAACCCGCCGCAGGCTCGCTCTCTAAAGAGGATCTTACCAACCTAGAAGAAAAGTTGGCCGGTCTACAGGAGTCAGTCTTAGAATTGATGAACCGCGAGCCAATGCAAGACGAGACGACCATGAAGCGAGACGATATGGAAGCAATCGAAACTCTTCTTCGGAATACCAAAGCCAAAATTGATGACATAGATCCTGAGCAAACGGTCAAAAAGGAACATCTTGACGCGGTTGAGGTACTTCTTTTCGAGACCAAAGAAAGCATTGGCGAGTTGAAGATTCACTTAGAAGATGTCACCAAGCAGGATGATATCAGCATGGTGGAGGGCTTGCTGCGCGGTGTTGTTGAAGGACTCGATGAAATGAAAGAAAAACTGGCTGCCGATGTAGATGATTTAGAAAAGATCACCAAAACGGATATAGACGCTGTCGAAGCAGTCTGTCTCGATGTTAAGGCTGCAATCGAAGAAAGACTTCTGCCTGATGTAGGCGATCTCGCATCCAAAGGCGATCTAAAACTTCTTGGGGATATGATTAAGGAGTTCAACGGTCGCATAGAAACTCACGCAGACTCGAACGCAAAGTCATTCGAGGAAAGACAGGCGGAGACCGTTGGAGTTGGAGAGCGTGTCTCGGAAGTCAAAGCCTTCTTGGAAGAATTCAGAGAAGCTATCAAAGAAAAGATGGATGAGGATGCGAATAGTGTCGAGACACTAGGAAAGTTCCTCGAAAGTCTTGGAGAAACAATAGGTCAAAACGCAAATGTCACTGAAGATGTGAAGGATCTCTGCGAAATGGTCAAGACTGAGTTCGAGAAATCTAATGCCGGCGTTGTTGGCTCCAAACTTGAAGCGGATGAAAAGTTTCAGTTGACTTGGGATAAATTCGACACCAAGCTGGAAGAAAAGTTTACCGAATTGATCGCCAAATACGAAAACGCAGAGCTTGCGGCAGACGCTAAAGCAAAGGCGGGTGATGAGAAGAACGCTGAAATCCAGGCTGCCATGCTTGGTACCAAGGCAGTTGCAGATGATCTCAAGCTGTTAGTTGACACTTTGGGCGTTACTTTGACAGACTCCGTTGAGAAAATGGATGAAGCTTCCAAGACCGTATTCGGGAGAGTCGAGGATACGTTCACAAGGATCGAAGAGACACACGCAGACGCTAAGGCTGAGCATCAACTCACCAGAGAGCAGGTGTTCAAGTCGATCGGTGCCATTGAAGGTGTTCAAGGCCATGTCACAGAATACCACCCGAAGATTCTCGATTCCATCAAAGATGTTCTCCTCATTGTCGGTGAACATTATGAACATTCCAAGACATCTGCGTCGACCCTTCAGGAGAAGATTGCAGAAATCCCTCCACCGCCTCCTCCCTTCGAAATGCCACTTTTACCGCCGCCTGTCGAAAAGTATGACGATACACCAGTACACGAGAAACTTGACAAACTGGTTGATCATATGCATGTCGCTGGGAAATCATTTGCTCAATTGGAGATGCTCGACAAGATCCACCAGCAAGTCATGCAAACAGCTGCCGAAGTTTCTGAGTTTGTTTCGGTTCAGACTCAACGTATCGCCAATGATCACGAAGATAAGGAGAAGGCCGTCGAGGCTGCAACCATTGCTCTTGAAAAACAGCTTGCGCAAAAGGAGCAGGTCGAGGCTTCCGTCGTTGACCTCCGCGAAGAACAGAAACAATTGAAAGAAACCGTCGGTATTCTCAAGACAGAACAAAGCAATCTGGCTCACGAGAAGATGCGATTGTCTGCGGACGTGTCTAGCCTTGAGACAGCTTTAAAAATTCGGCGCGAGGAACTTCACGCCATGGAGGCACGCGCAGAGGCTCTGGAACGCCGCATCTTGGAGGGTGTAATTGACCATTCTCGTGCTCTCTTGCTCACAAAAAGTAATAAGGGTAGAGATTCGATGAGTCGGAAGCGCGTGCCCAGCCACGCTACTTCAACGACTGGATCAATGGCATCCACTGGAACTCGCGCTAGTTCCAGGTCCTCGTACGCGAGTAACACAACTCAGAGCGCTCTAAGCATGGCCATGCAGGGAAACCGTGCTCTGGCAACTGTACCGATCAAAAACCCAGCTGGTGGTGCTCGTCGTATACTTTCTCTCAATCAAATGTCGCACAACGTTCCAACCGGTGGCATCCAGCGAAGCCATAGCGTGAAACAGCCAGGAGGCTCCGGAGCTCTACGAAAATCAAGTTGGGGTGGCACTCTCAGTCAGAAGTATGGAGATCTCAACAAAGAGAATTTGGCTTTGAAAGAGAGCGAGGAGGACGATGTCAGCGAAAGCGAGCACCAAAGTGATGTTGAATGCGATCGGAGGACTAGTCAAGGCACAACAATCTTGACAAGCACAGGTACCGGAATCAGCGAAAGTGTCATCGATGAAGGAACAGAATGGACAGGTAGCATAGATGGTGATACGGAGAGCCATGTCACAGATGAGACGGCTTCAGAAGACCCCGCTCAAGTGATATTATATGATGAAGCTGCTGTCGTTGCTTGACAGGTGGTACTGGAATAAATAATATTGGAATTCTTGTTATTGTTTTGTGGTAGGGAGCTTAGGCGTAGCATGGATTGTTCGAGGCTGGATTTGATATGGGGTCTGCGGACCATGACTTTACATGAAATAGCGTTTTAGCGAGGTTGACTGTTATATTTTTAGTGTCATTACGCTTACCTGTATGGAGGTAATTTCAGTACATTTTTGCTCTTGGTACATGATTCTCAAAATGCTAGGAAATCTAGCACTTCAATGCAGTATTTTACCAGTCGTTTCTAGACCCATATTTCGATCACGTGCCAAGCTTAATTTATCTTGCGAGTTGAGCACCTCGTCAACTTTTTGACCATAACAACACTCAGTCGCCGTACAGAGCGTGCCTGGTAAGATCTGGGCCATTGACTATTATTCCTATGTACTAACAGTCTGTATAGAATGTATCATGGCAGCCATGCTCGTCAAACCTCAACAACTGCGGTCGATACCCTCTTTCCTCCTCCCCTTCGCGCATTCACAAGGCCAAGCAAGATGCTTCCATCAACAGGTTAAAGCTGCGTCAATACCACCTCCGACTCCCTTCGTTCCGGATACACAAACGTTCCTCACGCTAATTGGCCGCAACTTAAGCCAGCACGCGTCCAAAATTGATTCATGGAGAGCGCTCTTCACCCTCAGCTCTGCAGAACTCAAGGAACTCGGCGTTGACCCTCCACGCAGTCGGCGATATCTGTTGCGGTGGCGCGAAAAATTCAGGAAAGGACAATTCGGGGTTGGCGGAGATATTCAACATGTGAAGGATGGAAAGGCAGAGCTTCGTGTGATTGAGGTTCCAGCACCGAACCGACGAAAGGGTCTGGCCACTTTAACACCCGGAACGAAGAAAATCATCATCAATGTTGTTCCAGGAACCAGCGAGACTATTGTGCCGGAACAGCATGTGCCAGTGAAGGGATACAGCATTAAGGGCGCTCATACTATTGTTGGACCACATGTTTTACCGATGAAGGGGGGACGGTCAGTTAAGATTGAAGTGAAGGAGGGCTTATGGGAGGAGAGAAGGGGACATAAGATTGATGGTGGAGAGAGGAGACAGGCTGAGGTGCGCGCGAAGAGGAGAGGAGAGGAGAAGCGCGCGAGGTAGATTATGGGGACTTGTAAATGTAGGAATATTTTGGAGCAACCTAATGGCCCATTGTAAGAAAATCAATTTGATACTGGAGAAAAGGGTTTTCTACGATGGATGCCGTCTTTTTTTGTGATGTTTGAAAAGAAAGTCAGAAATGCTGTGAGTCGGATTTGAAAGCCAAATTAAGGGAGCTCATAAAAGTCAATCGGTCTTTTTTCCTCACACAATTGTAGACCCATCGCATGAAGTCATCAACACGGAAGATCAGACCAGTTTCCTGAGCTCGTGAGCTTGTAGAGTATGACAATTAGATTGACTGGATTAATTTTCGAGCTACCTAACTTGACTTCTGCATTATGGCCATTGAGAGTGTGATTTCCAAGCACAAACGCAAAGTCCATGAACAACCTTTTCTTCTTTTAAAGGAACAGGCAAATAAAAGAACGAATACATTTCAAAAGTAGGTACTTGGAAGTCCATCGCACCGATCGGGTAGTAAACTAAGTTCTCGATCACAAGTCAGTGCTCTCCCCAGAAGCTAAACAGGTTTCTTGGCTTTGTTTCGAACGCGTTTCTCCATCCCCACCAGCAAACACCAGTGCTGAACACATATCCTTAGAAGCTATCATTGGTCAATCAATCTATCCGAGTCAATCACCTATTCCTATTCCAACATGCCATTGGTTGATCGTTTCGGGTACTGAGTCTTCCCGAATAAGCTACACTTTCATACTCTGTGTAGTAAGAGGGTCAGACATAGCCTCACGTTCATGAGAAGATGAGATGAATAGGTATGCTCCACACGTAGGAGAATTGTTTTGGCAAAATCTCTTCTTTTTGTTCTGATTTTTGAAATAATGTGTTTGGCTGGTTCATCTACTCTTCATTTCGTCTTTTCCTTTCTCTATTATTAGTTCTTAGCCACGGGTATGGCTTTCTTGGCTCGTTTATCTGGTGCTCTTGTTGTATTGACTGTTTTTCAATGTTTATGTGGTGCAGTGAGCGCTGAGGGGGTGGTTGGATATGAGAGAAGGCAGATGAGAGAGAGGAGTGTGGGTGCTGGGAGTGTAAGTCAATATCATGATCTGGTTCGGGCTATTCTAATGCCAACAGAAGAGAGCAACAAATACTCTAGCTACTCGGGACGCAAACAACACCGCTCTTCAATTCGGGTCAGGTGTAACTCGAGCGGCCAATGTCACAGGAGGGCCTGAAGTTCAAGAAGTAGACTTTGTAGACGGCTTGGAATTCTGTCTACAATCGAACCAAGCCATGACTTTCAACGTCGAAATCGATAATGGCATCAACCCGGGGACCTTGCCAGACAATACCACGGCTTTGAATTCCTTCTCTTGGGTAGTCACTTCCAGCGCGCCCTTGACGCAAGTAAATGCGCAGATGTTTGTCCCATGTAGGTTCCGCTCTCACTTCTACTTCACATAGAAACTAACCCCCCTTAGTCAACAGGACGAAACTTGTCGCCATGCATCCAAATGGATCGTCCCCTTCCACAATGCTCATGGTTTACAAACGCCCTTTGAATGCCACGTCCGGCGGGTTCCTTCCTGTCAACGCCAATCAACAAATCGTGCGCGAATTGCCTGAAGATCGGATTATGGTACCGTTAACGCAAATGGACGGACGGTATACAGTACTGGTGACTCAAGCAAGACCAGTAGGAGGGAGTAAGTCTTTCTACAATTCACAAGGCCGAAACAGTGCTGACCAAGGGACAAATAGCCGGGGCATTAAAGTTGAGTCCAATCCAAATACTCGCTAGTCGCAAGGCCGGTCGTAGTCTGGCTTGAAAAGGGTGTGTGAACAGGAGGAGAGGAGGATTCAGCGGGCCGTATTTGAGGGACATGTCCATAACGTATTAATGCGGCGTATGTGGAGTTCTGCTTGTGATAATACCTTCTCGACAGTTCGTCTTGAGCACTTGTTGTGTATCATCCTGTTAGAGTGGTCCATTTTGAGTGATTTGAATATAAAATGCTTTCATCCGACTAGTGCCCATTTGAACTTGCCGGTTGATAATAATGCTTCGATGTTAAGACAGTTCAGCCCACATCTTCGATATTGGGTCTGACTGTAGGTGTATTGCCGAAACTTTCCAATCCTCTATCAACTTCCATTTTGGTAGTACCATCCCTTTTCGCCGCCTCAACTAATGCAGAGGGATCCGCGACGGCGCCATTGGAGTCAGCTTTTAACGCTGCAAACCGTTCACCAGACTGTTTTAACAATTCTTGAACCTCTGCCTCTCTCGCTAGTATTTCTGTTTTCTCCTTTTCCAACCTCGCTACTTTTTGGTGCTTGTTGGCCAGCTCCTGCTGCATAGCACTTAAAGTTGATTGTAACCGTACGAGACATTCCGTTAAGACAGGAAGCGGCGTGATTTTTGGAGGGACCTGAGCAGCAGCAGCTTTCTCTTCTTCGTCCGGTCTATGTAGTCCATCCATTCCCGCCCTGGTCTGAGCAGCTTCGTACGCTGCGTTACGCTCTTCCTCGGAGTCATCCGAATCCCCCTCTTCACTACCTTCTGCTTTGTATATCATATCTGCAATCTCCTTCCGATGTTTACGTCGAGCCTCGCGCTCCTGCTTCTTACCTAATGCTATTCGACCATCATCGACAAACTCGTCAAACCCTTCCGCAATATCCTCATCGTCCCTCACCAAGCGGGTTTCAGTCTTCTTTCGGGGCAGCAGCGAGAGTTGCCGCCGATCATCGCCAGAATCATTAAGTGATATGAAGTCCTTCTCATGTGCCAAGCGTGCCCTCCTTTCTTTCTTCTCGCGGATTTCCGCATCTGTGGGTATATGTGCCACAGGTGCATCTAAATCTATGACCGTAGCCCCTTCTAGTTCTGAGGCATCTAGACCTTCTTCGTCTTCGGCTGTTGCCTGGTAATCCTGTATTTCCGTCGGTCTATTGGGGGTAGAACTTTTCAATTCATTGAGATAATCCTTGCTATAAGTCGGGCGCTCTTCGTCGTCGTCTCCAGGTCTGTTCGGAAAAGGTATTGTTGTTCGTAAAGCGTTCCCTTCCACAACTCGGCGGCCCAGTGTAGGCTTTTTGGGGGTGAAAGCCTCATCGTCCTCTAACGCTGCCGCGGCATCTCCTGAGATGATTTCACCTGGTCCGAAGGATAGTCTTGAAGTAGCTTTCTTTTTCTTCTTCATGAGCGAGTTTGATCGACCAATTGTAGGTTTGTTGGGGTTCTGAGCGCCCTCATTCCCACTCCCGCGAGTTTGCTCGTCTGCATGTTCTAAATCATCAAATGCGATACTCTGTCGCAACCCCGATTTCTTGAATCCTTTCCGGCTAAGATTTACAACAATAGGGGTTGAAGATACTAGGAGTCCATTGTCAGCCAGCTGGTTGTTAAAATCAGCTTGATTCGAGCTACAGCTTTTGCATGCTTACCAGACTCGTCCTGTACAGACTCCGAGTTCTTTGCGCCTTGGTCCTCTTCGTCGTCCTCCACCTGTATCTTCCGGGCTTTTCTTTTACTGCCAAATGCTGACTTCATCTTATCCCGGTATTCAACTCAGATAGTTGCAGACGGAGCGCACAAGCTCTGCATACTCTCTGTGCAGTGGTCTGCGTTCTGGAATATTGGTTGACGCGATCCTCTACCTGCACGTGATCATCAAACTAGCGTGGGTCTCTTGAATTCAGTGAACTTTCGAGGACGACAACAAGAATATTATCCCCGCGCATCTTCAACCCTTCAAGATGCCTCAAGCTCAGCCAGAGCTCAAGAAAGTACGTATACGTAATGTCACTTTTCTTTGAGACATCAGGCCGTCTTGCATCGCAAATTGCGCAGCTTTGCCTTTAACAGCGTCTGTTTGCGCGACTGCACGCCTGAATTAAGTGGAAGAAGCACAACTAACACCTTCTTAGTACCTCGACAAAAGGCTCTTCGTGCAGCTAAACGGAAGCCGAAAGGTTATTGGTGTCCTCAGAGGTTACGATGTGCGTAGACTTATGCTCAGCAACGAGACACATGCTAATGAGAATCACAGGTTTTCCTAAATATTGTTCTGGACGATGCAGTTGAGGAAAAAGACGGCGGAGAGAAGGTCAGATTGGGCATGGTTGTAAGTGCTATAGAATATACTCAGATTGGGTCTCAGACTGACACCTATTTAGGTCATTCGCGGGAACTCAGTTGTCATGCTCGAGGCTCTGGAAAGAATAGGCGGTGGAAGAGAGCAGAGAGGAGGAGATTAGACGATTATACCTTACGAATTTCACCTATCCCGTACGACTTCGAGTCGAAGGAATGTGCGAAGACAAAAGTCATGTTAGGCAGGCGGGCGGTTTGGCGTTAATTCGGGACACAATGAAACGTTATATCATGAACGGAAAAGCACTTAAAAAGGTTCATGAGATACACATGATCCGGGATCGAGAATATCAGCGAAATCGCGCTCAAGATTGCTATGCGCTAGAAATTTTCTGGATTTATAGCTCATTCTGGAATCGCCATTATGTTGTAGACCCTGCAATTTTCGAAAGCACCGCAATGAGAGGCCAAGCTGAGCACCTATTCATATATCCAAAGCCTTCGATCTTGGAAGCGACGACGTTGAACAGATAATACAGGTCCCTTTACTTGCTCTCGACCTTTGCTTGGTCCTTGAATTGCTTCCAGTAGTCCTCCTGAAACCCATCCATCATGCTCCCTTCATACTCCTTCACCCAGCCTTTGATACCGCCCTTCAAGATCTTTACTTTCAGAGCGCTTCTGCGTCCAAACTTGGAGACATCGTTGATATAATCTTGCATCCAGTTGGCACATCTTGGACCGCGTCCGCTACTGGCTCCTGCATGACAAGTTGCTATTTGATACCGAGTAAGGGGAAGGAATTTGCAGAGAAGGTTCTTCACTCACCACAATAGAAAATAACTGTCTTGATCTCGGCGCGATCACATAGGTCTACAAGTGTTTTGCGACTCTGATAAAAACTCTGTGCTGGCAGATTGATTGATGTCCTGATAGTTCCGCCCTGTGTACCCCTCGTCAATGACTGATATCTCACCCCACCATGTGCAACATCCTTCCTCTCTTCATCGAACTTTTCCCTTTTTCTCACACAACAAAGAGAAGCAGAGCGATTAATACGGGTCACAAACCTCCCAATCGGTGCGTCGAACGTCAACCAGCAAGAATGATCGCGGCTCCGGCTTGATATCCATTTCATCGAACATCTCATAAAGGTCATCTCCTGTGATCTCAGGAACAGAAGCTTTCGGTTCTGGGAAAGCCGCCCACCACTGGTCTTTCTTTCCCTCATCCTTCATCTGTTCCTCGACATTTTTCTCGGATTTTGCGTCTGTCATTGCTGATGTTGTTGTGTTGTCCTAAATCAATTTTCAAGTGAATTTTGGAGTGTGAACAGCCAGCTGATGACGTTTTATACACTAAAGTCCCCAAGTTGCCTACAAATACTCTCTGATCGAGTAGAGGCTATGTGAGACAATATGACTGTCGAGTAACAATAGATACGCTACTAGCAAGTCATAAATACCTCTTCTCGATCATTGTCGGCCGGGGTTTACGCTCCAAAGAGCCTAAAAATCATGCTGCTACCTTTTAATTGGCTAGCCTAGCAATGATTGAACCCTGCCGTCCCATGCGCCATTCGAGTCACTTTGTGAGTCCTTCATGAATTATTTACTGACATACGTCTAGTCACTATCTATTCAGATTAGTAGGAGTCAAGTTCGTTACGAGGAGTCAGGTTTCTCCGCCAGCCTTTATGGCTAGCGAGAGGCCAGTGCCATGAATCGGCTGGCTGCATATTGTGTTTGCCCACAAAGACAGAGGAAAAGACATTCCCTTGCGGAGGTGAATATCCAGAACAAGAATTGACTGCAGCCATGGAACTTCTTCATCAAATACAAGTCCTGTCGATCCTCCAAGCGACCGGACAGCTTTCTCGGTGCATAGCCAACCCTAGAAGCTAGCAGAAGGCGTTGGTTCATGATAAAATCATGTTCAGAGTGATTGAAGCATGAACACTGTTTCAGTGGGTGAGCAACAAAATCGACTTCACCGACGGACCAAATTACTGCAAAGCCGTTCACACAAGCTCAAATTTGAAGATTTCGGTAGCCTTCTCATTCCTACACACGAGCAACATATTCCACCACAAAACACGGCTCTTTTGATCGCAAACTGCTATCCATCCCGAAACTCGAAATACTAGCACTGCCACTCTGATATAGCTTGACACATCGAAGTTAGCTTACCCATTCATCTCCAACGATACCGAACCTGTCGATTCACGATACTCTTCAGATCTCTTGCCAGAATAGTAAGCCATGGCTTCCGAAGTCCCTATCGATCCCGGTGCACAATACCTAACGATCACCTTAGTTCATCTGCTTGACTGCTGAAAATTCGATGACCAGTTCTCTATTGCGTTTCATCATGAATTTCCCTGGTGTAAAACGTACTACACTGGGTGAGGGAGGAAATACCTCTTCCTTACCGGCAAAGGAACTGGAGCCTTCAGCAACAACCAAACTCGCTTCCTCGGACGCACCTGTACCAAATGACAAAGTAAATGAAGCTGGTAGCTCCGATGATTGTGCCACAACATCTGGAAGATTCATACATTTCCCTAAGCTTCCCGCTGAGTTACGACTTAAGATATGGGGCTACTTAATGCCAGAGGAGGATAGTCGTATAGTGGAAGTCCGTTGGAACGATAAGACTGGAAAATATTATACCGATGTTGCTCAACCACTTTTGCTTCACGTCTGTCACGAAACGAGAGCTGAGGTTAGCAAAACGTACGATCGCCTTGAGTTTAACGTTAATGAATTCGACGATTTGTACATGGCACTGGAAACCGGTGTTCGAAACACCGGCTTTCGAATTCCAAGAAGGACAAATCCAACACCCTTTGGCACCTACTTCAACTTCGACTGTGATGAGCTAGTAGTCACTCTAACGTGTATCAATAACGACATTGCGAGAGTACATTTTCTGGACAGTCTCAGAAGGCAAGAAATAGTACAGAAGAAGTCGAAGAGTATCAGCATTGGAAGTAACTCACTCCATTTACTCCAGCCGATCCAGACGATCCAGCCACCCGCCTTTGACCATCATTTGTGTTCTGGAAACGAGATTTGGTTGACAATACGATACCTCTTGATGATGGAAAAGGTGACATCAATCCGAGTTATTAGCATGCGTGTGGCTGATTACGAATTTCTAAACCGGTTTTCGGAATCTCGCTCCTATACAAAGCCGACTCGGTTTAGCAGCCAGATCGAACGGGGAGCCTTGCTGTTTAGTGATCGTTCCGTGGAAGATTTGGCAGAGGTATATGCAAGAACTAGGGCCACTTACGCGATTACAAGAACCGCCGTCAATGAGCGCGATTTTACATACAGCTATGCTCATCTCATCAGGGATGGCGAAGAAACAGAGAATTCGGAGCAGTCAACTGCATTTCCTGGACCAAGGCAAGTAGGTTGTGTTATACAGTAAATAGTTGTTTTGATTATTCAGGGTACTTGCTGGGAATTTTGTATCTTCTTCTGTCTCAACCATCGTAGCGGCGGACGAGGCAGGAGAGTTCACACAACTCATACAGGGTGTCACTCAAAAGACTCGATGGGCTTGGACAGTATGGTAATAGGCGGAAACACAAACATGTATAATTGAACTCAATTTCTCCACTCCACCAGTGTGGTACAAATCTGACGGGACGCCCTTCTGGTGTATCGATGCCAGAAACCGACTTTGCACAGCATCTGCCCGAAACAATTATAGTTATCCTTTATAATAGAGGCAATATTGTATGTTCACTCAAGAGTATTAGTGAAATATAAACTTGGGGAGAATATCGTTGTTCTACCCTTAAGGGTGTCCCGTCAGTCTTGCAACGCACTAGCAATCCATCAAATTACGGTCAGCAACCCAGTCTTCTCAAACTTTCCTAGCCAATACTCTCAACCTCACATACCCAATCCAATCCCCACCACCCTCAACCTGACTCTCACAAACCGTCTTCAAAATCCCCACCGCCTCCTTCTCACACGCTTCTCTCTCCCCCTTCCCCTTCTTCTCCTCCACAGCATCAAAAAACTGTTTCCCCATCAACTTCACCCAGCCTTCAATCCCCGAGGCATCGGCTTTCGTAGGTCTATATTCCTTTTCCATCTTCACCACTTCAAAAGATGCTGCTTCGAGCGCTTTTGTCATCCAGATTTCATCGGGGAAGAACCAGGGGTCTGCTGCGCGAGCGGCTTCGATGCCGATGCGTGAGGATATCACAGCGAGGAATGTGGAGCGCATTCTGGAGGTTGTTAGTGAGATTCATGGGAATACGGAAAGACGAACTCGGCTACGTTTCCTTGACCACCCATTTCGAAACAGAATATTCCGCCGGGTTTGAGTGCTGAGTTGATGCCGGTGAAGAACTCGTCTCTGGTCTCAACAGGTCTCAGAATCCACTGTGGGACATGTAAGTTTGTGATTTTGAAGGTGTTGACATGATTTAGACTTACATGCATAGCTGCATTTGAAAAGACCTTGTCATACGTGCCATTTGCGAGTTCACTCTTCGTACCGATCTTCGTAGCATCGAGTACTAAAATCATAATTCAGCTCCTTTCCGAGCAAAAATCTCTGGATAGCACATAGCAGAAATTGCTAACATACGTTCGAACGTGCATATCTTCTCAACACCAGCTTTCTCAGCATCACCTTGAGACGTCTTGATCATGGCAGGTGAGGCGTCAATGCCATGGATTCTTCCATTGCCCTTCGAAAGTGTTTCTGCTATCTGGAGATTCAGAACCCCATCTATGGCTGAATCAGTAACTTGTTATTGTAGAACATCTTCAGGGACTGCAATCTCTCTTGATGCAGCCAGGATTCAAAAGATGCATAACGTTTTTATGGCAGAGAAACTGTACGTACCGCCACACCCAACATCGAGAATAACATCATCAGGTTTGACATCTAACCACCCAAGGACTTTGGTAGCCAATTTCGGCACGAAAGAAGCGGCACTTTGATATATATTCGAGTCCCAATGATCCTCCTCTGTATTCCCGGATTTGTCTGCCATCTTTACGTTTGTTACTCCCGTAAAGCCTGTGCTGATTCGAAGTGTTTTGCTTGGGATCTTGTAATTGTCTGACTACGTTTGTGGCAACGTATACATAGAATCTTTATAAGCTAGTGGTGCTGATAGCCTGAAGTAAATATAGTTAAATTCGAGAGCAGTGACTTGGAATGCAACGCAATAGTCTTGACTTATATATCTTCTCTCACTAACTAAGGATCTGATGTATGCAGTCGTGATGAAAGGAGGGTCTCCGTGTTAAGCGACGAGCCGATGTCGGAGGTTCATTGTTCGATGGTTTAGTTGACTACACTCAAGGTGGAAGGAGAATATGAACTAATTTGCACGAGTTCTAAGATAGAGATAATCAGGGCTGGGAATTGGTGTATTGTTTTGGCTTGATATGTGCGCCTTCATGGTGTTGGTGACGAGCCAATCAAAAACATGTCAATAAGTCCACATAACCTCACAATGACTGACAAGCATCGTGCTCGAATTGCGAAGCACTTTCACACACATTGTAATTGGATCAATTAGTTCATAATTATAGTCCCCTCCATTTATCATCTAATCAATATCTAATAACTGATACTTATCATCACCTAATGCATCCTCGATCCTCTTCATAACGGCCAAAACCTTCTCCTCTTCAAGTCTCTGGCCCACAACCTGTATAGCGACTGGAAGACCATGCATAGCTGTAGCATCGTAATGCTTGTACGCTCCCTGAGCGACACCGTTGAGCCTCTTGATCGAGAAGTCTGAGGATAACTGGTCAAGTGCCTTGTCGACATGCGTGATGGGCATGATACCACATGTATAATCAAGCTTGATCTCATTAGCTTGTTGACCCTTTTGGGAAAAGTATAGCACTTACAAGATTGAATAAAAATGTGTATCCACAGCTACTAACAGCATCCTTCATACCATCATGTGGAACTGCCGGTGTGGCATTAGGAGGTGTAATCATAAAATCAATCTTCGCTTCGCTTTCCCACCAGTCGTGAAACTTTGCTTTATATGCTTCTCTCTTCGCAACGAATTTCCATTGTTCGTATGAAGACTTTTCTCTCCAATCCTTGATAAGACCAGCCCAGATGTCGTCTCGACGGACGTATTTTACCCACAAATAATACGCCCACCTGAAAGGACTAGGCAGATTCATAAGAAAGCTCATCTGTCGTGCTCCAGGATCTTCCCATTCACCTGTTCGGAAGAATGATTTGAATGTCTTGCAGCCGTCAGCGTTGAGAAGCTGAGAGCCAATGTAGAGAGCTTCGTAAGGAGATGGTGGTTCCACATCCACAACTTCATGGCCTTCTTTCAGCAAAGCTGCGACAACCTCGTCGACAGCTCTCGCACAGGCTGGACTTGGGTCAACGACACCATCTGTTCTCAGCACACCAACCTTGAAATTCTTTTGCTCAGCAGCTGCCGTAGCGGCTTCTTGCCTCCACGGTATTGGGTGTACCGAGTGGTCATATTTCCATGGCTGCATCCCAATCATTGACTTCGTAAAGTAATTTAGATCTTCTAACGTCCTGGTCATGGGGCTAAAGACCGAAGGAATCCCTTCCTGGCCAGGCATGCTTGTTACCATTCCAAACTTTGGCCATCTTCCAGTCGAACATCTGAGACTGTAGATACCAGAGAAGTGAGCTGGAACTCTTACACTCCTACTCGCATATTAGTAAGAAATTCCACCAAATCTCAGCTAGCTCACTCACCCAGCAACATCGGAACCGATTCCGATCCTTCCACCTCCTGCAGCGAGTAAAGCACTTTCACCACCCGTCGATCCTCCAGGCGAATACTTGTTATTATGAGGATTTGTACACCGCCCCCAGACATCATTTGTACTCTCAAAACTCAACAACGTGACCGGTAGATTTGTTTTCACATACGGCATCGCTCCCGCATCCTTAAGCAAGCGCACCATAGTCCCATCCTTCTCGATTTTGTTTCCAACATTGGAACTGTACCCCACACTGGTATCGAACCCGCCTACCACGATCGAATCCTTCAAACTCACGGGGATACCAGCGAGTGGACCTTTCATATTAACACTTCCATCAGTGACCCAACCTTCCGCTGCACCGATCATGACCTCAGTCACGCAGTTGGTCTTGGCGTGGGCTTTCAGAGCTGCTTTTCCATAGGCGCGAAGGATATCTATCGGCTGGATGACTTGTCTATGGACATCCTGAACAAGTTCTTCGATTGGTTTGGAGAGAACGTCTCTTTCTGACGAGGTGAAAGAGCCTTTATATGAGGTCAACTCATTTATTCTCTGAACACGCTCCGCTTGTTTGAAGTTGCTAATGGAAGAGTTAGTGAGCTGATAGCTATAGTGGGGTGTCTTTGAGAAGTGGAGCTCACCAGTCCTTGCGATGCTGGAAATAATCTATTAGAAAAACCATGTTGAATGTCTATTATCTCTCTACTACGAAAAGAAGTTTTCAGATAAACACAAGATGTAAACAAGACGAAGCAGTCACGTCTCAGAGGTCACCTCTTATGCCTTCGATATGCGGACGCCCTAGACGCCCTTCGGGATTAAGATATCGGCTCTGATTCGCGTGTAACTGCCAAACTAGGTACCCTGTCTCCCCCACATTTCGGAAGTGGGATATCACGTGCGTTCACTTCCTATTTTGACTGTGAGGTGAACCACTAATCATATCAACTGAACCCATCCAATATGAGTAAATCTCATGGAGATATACATCCGATGTCTCCGCCAAGACCCCGCACTAAACGTCCTCGCGATATAGATTCACAAGTACCTCCAACCTCATCAGGAACTTCCTCACATTGTCAAACCTCATCAACACCTACGAGCACCTCAACATACTCATCAGCCTCAACACCAATCGCCTATGACCATCCAATAACAGAAAGCTTCGAGGACTACCACCACGACATATACAACACCGACACTCCCCCAGCCGGCACCACCATGCCCGACTCATCACAGCTCCTAATCTGCACAGCATGCGGAACCCAATTCGACACCGAAGACGCCTTACTCCTCCGCCGCTGTAGAATCTGTGACGACCCCCGCCAATTCGTTCCCCCAACCGGCCAAGCATTCACAACTCTCTCAGCACTCCGCTCCTCACCTCAGAAATACACCAACAAACGCAAACCATTCTTCAAAGACGACCGTTTCTGGAGTATCTGGACCGAACCCAAAATCGCTATCGGCCAGCGCGCTATCCTGATAAAAACAGAGCTCGGAAATGTGTTGTGGGATTGCATCACGTTTCTGGATGATGAGACGAGGAATTGGATTAATGAGCAGGGAGGGTTGGCTGCTATAGTAATTTCGCATCCGCATTATTATTCCACGCATTTGGAATGGGCCGAAGCGTTTGACTGTCCGGTGTATTTGAGTTGGGAGGATAAGGAATGGTTGAATCGGCTGGACCGACTTGGAAAAGCCCGATGTTTTATCGAGGGCAAGGAGGAGGAAATTGAGATTGGTGGGGAGAAGTCAGGCGTGGTTGCGTTGAAATTAGGAGGGCACTTTCCAGGATCGTTGTGTGTCCTGGCGTTTGGGAGATTGTTGGTTGCTGATACGATTGTCACTGTACCAGCAGGACTTGGGGATTGGAGTGCTGGTCCCCACGGGACTGAGGATGGGAGACCGAAGGATAGTAATAGCTACTCATTTATGTGGAGTATACCGAATATCATACCGCTGTCACCGCCCGAGATCCAGGGAATGTGGGATGTACTGGAGAGCCATGAGTTTACAAGTACACATGGCGCTTTTGTAGGGACAGAAGTATCTGATGGTTATGGAGGGAGCAACAAAAGTGTCAAGGAAAGGGTACTCGAAAGTATGCAGATACAAGTACGAAGTATGGGTTGGAAAGATCATAAACTTTTGAAAGAGGAGATAATATTGTAAGGTGAGCTTGAAATGAGCCAGTTATGACAATGAGAGAGCCAACACTTTGTCACCGTGTGAAAATTTCATTTTCATTCAACCCGTCACCTCGCTATTGAGCATAGCGACGAATAGAGAAGGTCAGTTCAACCGTAGCCATGCTTTTTTTTACTCTTACACTTTTCCACCGCCGGCCCCTGGTATCATCGATTATAGTTCCGCTGATCAGCATATGAACATCTGCTGTTATAAATCCAAATTTACACATACAATCAACCCCCACATTAAACATAGTAGACTTCCCGGCCTAAGCGCAGGAGCAGCGATATGTTAAGACCCTCTTCACATTCTTTTGGAGAAACTTGTTGTAAGGCGACAGAACCCTTGCCTAATCTGCACATGCGTACGCGGAGCAGGTTGGAACGGGAATCTTCAAGCACCACGTGACCATCCAAAATGCGTTGCAAGACCCCTTGTTTATCTGATCTTTATCTGATCCTTTTTTGCACAGGGCAGGGATCCCAGATAGGAAGGTTATAGGAACTCGCCGATCCTTGTCATCGTCGTCCGGCTCAACGTCAGATCAGCCTGTAATTATTGTCTGTTAAAACGGCAATAAATGAGGCGTTCTGGAATATGCTGTTGTCGATGATTAGCTGTGTCGAACTAGACAAAATGCGTGTGAAGGAGGCCGCTCGCAGTGATGACACAATATCGTGGCGTTGGCGACATCATAAAGATTACGCTCTGTGTTACAGCTGCTCGCTACTTGATCTTCATCGAGGTCGTTTCGAGTTACTCATGTTACTTTCATCATAATCCCATTGCCTTTTCAGTCCACCTTCATACACGGAAGCCACGCTCTCTTGCCACATACTGGGGCTAACGAATGATGGAACAGGGGCGCCGGAATACTGTTGCGGCGGAAGCGGTTGAGAAGAACCTGGAGGTAAGCTAACATTTGGAAGCGTATGCATCTCTGGTAGTGTCGGTATTTCATGAGCACCTGAAGCAGGAAGTTTTAGAGGGGGTTGTTGGGAAGTGGAAGCGTTTGCAGCAGGAGGCGTACCAAAGGTCGTATTCCATTGGCTAGATAAAAGGGTTAGCACAATATCAAAAGTGACTAGCTAGGGTGCTTACTCAAAAATTCTAGTTGGATTCCAGCCATTGCTATCCGCCATTGGAACACCACTTGGCATCGACTGTGGAGGAGCTCGTTGTGCGGCCATCATGACCAATCCCTGTGCGGCCGGAGAGTCACTTTTTGATCCGTAACGCCACCAGCAGATATAGGTGGTGAGATGGGGTGGTTTGCATAACTGACTTGTTGATGAGGCTGGGTATGTTGGTGCTCTACTGGAGCCCCATGTGGCCCAATTGAACGATACTGAGTATTTGATCTCGGAGGGCTCGAGTGTACAGGTGCTCCTGGACTTCCGTACGGAAAGCTTGGCTTCAGCACAAATGGCTTCCTCGTATCTGCAGAGAATGCTTCTCGAAGAGCGTCGATTTGAGCTTGCATTTCTGGCATGGGCCATGAGGCTGTGCATTTTTCAAGTATTCTCATATGTCTCGTGAAGTATTCCCGCGCATCTGCGTTTAGGTCTGGATCTGGTGAGGTAAGTGCGACCTAAGTTTTGATTAGTATTTCGATGCGCGAAAAAGCAAATCGCTCACCAAATGAAGAACCGTGCAGGTAAGAACGCAATAGATAGTGAAGTTTATGCCTCTCTGCATGCAAATCAGGCCAGTCATCCCGAAAGTATTGACCACGGCTTCTTGAAGCCTGCAAAGCAGCTTCGCGGACGAATAACAGATCATCATATGATGCTTCCACCCACCATCCATTCCTGTTGGTTCCATGAAGGTAAGCTGCGGTCGGTGTAGCATGATGATACTCAGGTAATAGTATGAGTGAAGATTCCCTATGAAGTGAGAAGGTAGCCATGGGGGTGATCCGTCCGGTGGAAAAGTAACCTGGAGGTCCGGAGGGAGATCATTCATCCAAACATCGAAAGACGGATTCAGTTGTACAAAGTCCGGGTCCAATCCCCATTCCTTCTTCTTCTTGATCTTCGCATAAACATTATTCATCCTTCTCACATTACGCACAACTTTGGAAAAATACGTGAAATTCCTCGAGGTGTTGAACTCCGACTCGTCAAATCCCGGGACAGGTCTCAGCAAGCTGAAATCCAAGGTTTCCATGTTTACAGCCAGATCAGTTCGCCCTAAATTATATTAGAAGGCTGCATTCATCAGATTCAGCCCTTCAACTCACCTTGAGGCGACCCGATCATCAATTCGCAGACGAAAATAGTCTGCCATATCCGGGTCTTAGTTATACAATCAGCGAGGTCGGATCCGCAGGGCCGTCCAGCTTTATGCTCTTCATAGTGCTCATCTAAACCTAGGTCTTTCGCCATCTGAACGCATTGTACGACAGTCATCCAGGACCTGTAATAATACCCTCTTTTAGGTGATGATTCCCTAGCTTTTAGTACAATCAGAGTGGCTTGAAGAGTGCTCAATCGGGGGACATCCATGAATGAATCAGCGTGTTCTGTAAAACAATTAGTATTACCTCGGGGAGACATGAGACAAAACTTTACTTGAAGCAAGCGCGAGCCATTGGTGGCCTTGTGCTGGCTCGTCCGCTAGTCGCCCCGCAATTGCAAAGATAGCCTCAAGAATAAGGGGGGAGATGGCGTCTCTGTTAGTTTGCCATTGATGGTAAAACAAGGTTTTGTTTAGTACCGGTACATACGGGTGGACATTGGCGAAGTACATGTCGAAATAGTGCAAAATCGTTGATTCGTCTGGCATGAGCTCTGGTGGAATGCGCACTTTCAAATCAGTGCTCGGCATGGAAGGCGGAAGTGCGCTTTTGAATTCGTCCACATCCTCCAGAGCCGGCTCTTCAACTAATGTCTTGTTTTTTGATTTATTGTTCAAGTAAGGCGCTACAAAATTTTAGTGCCTTTTGCTAAGTTACGAGCATTTGTTAGCCACTTACCTGTACCTGCCTCATCCATGCGCAGCTCACCCAGCAAGTCGGCTAAGTTCTGTTGCCCATACTGATCCTGTTCGTAGCTTTCCGGCGATTGAGGATGCGAGCCTTGCATCGGTGGAGTAGGGAAGACGTTCTGTTGAGAGTAATGCTGATGCTGTTCAATAACACTGACGGGCGTTTGCAAATTGCTATATGGATGCATGCTGGGTTGGCTTTGCGCTGAAGAAGGGCCACCGTAAGGAATCGACGGATATACTCCTACGGCTTCAGGATACGGGACTTGTTGCGTATAGATTGGGGGAACACTCTTGTGTGGAGCATGTAGTTGCGAGTGCTGCTGCATCGACACCTGCTGGTGATATTCCTCGTCGCCGCTTCCTGTGCTTTCGTACCCAACACCCCGCTCCGGCTCAAATGACTGTCCCGTTGACGGAAAGTCACGATCATAATTGACTGTTGGCGGTACGCAATGTAGCTTTAGACGGATACACGCGGAACACGGCCAAGTGTTAGTTGTTGCCGCATCGCATTTAATTTTTCGTCTTCTACACCCTTCACAAGCTCGCATCACTGTACCATGTCAGCGCGGAGCATATTCATGTTAGAAAGACTACGTACCCTTAAGCCGCTTATGTCGATTGTGCTCATCAACAAAAACATAATCTGGGTCACAGTCAGTATAGAAACAGTCGGCAAGGAGGGGCAAGTAGGGCGCACTCTTCTGGTTTTCGCGCTGGCCGTAATTGTTTGGCGCAAATGAAAAGCTTTGCATTTGTGAACTTTGAGGAAGAAGCCTCCGGTTTCCTGGATCGCCAGACATTGTGTTGTTGAATCAGGAACGCGCCTGTGAACTACGTAGTCGAGATCCTCTGGCAATGGAGGGTGCGACTTAGTCGCGCAACGAAATGTCCTTCTTCTGCAGCAGGTCGAGCAGGTGGTTCTGGGATCGAGGTTCGGCAACAAAAGTCTGTAAGAAGAAACAAATAATCCCAACGGTCGTCGATTGGAGTTGATGACGGATATGCTAAGTTTAAGAGAGCCCCGGCTAACGTTCCGAGGTAGCCCCCGCCGTAAGATATGAGCCCTGAAAGTCTTAGCAGGGCCCCAAGTCTCAAACTAATAATAACGGATGGAGATACTGTTCAATGCATAGGACGAAGAGGGCATACCGGTATATCAGATTGTGGATGTGACTAGGAGATGGGTCTATTAATCCGCGCTTGCGATGGACGTCCAAGCGAGCGATTGAGTGAGGAAGCTTCCAACTCACTGGTTGATGCTGGAACTGGATTGATGTCTGTGGAGGATTTGAGTACGTACCGTGTCGTCCAACGGTGCTGCGTGAGCGGTTCGGTAGCAGATGACTTGTATGTAAACTAGATGGAAGCCAGGTACTGCAGAGAATGCCAGGAACAACGCTGACGGATGAGAGGACGGTACGAGTGCGAGTACCGCACAGAGGATACAGGACAGGAGATGCTGTGCGAAGGTGCGTCCAGACAGCGTAGTTGAATACTCGCAGGTCCCTGGCAACCCACGTTTGGAGGCTGCTTCTGCAGGATGGCCGCTGTAAGAGGTGGAAAGGATAAGGTTATACTCCTGGGCCGAACTTCTTGTCTGTCCTTGTCTGGGGTTGTTGGTTGTCAAATCTCTAGTGGAAACACCTACTCCGTACTAGTGGGAAGTCTAGCAACGGCGTCGTCTCCCCTGTAAAGCCTGCTTCAACTTTGTCTTCAACGAACGCCAACGACTGGGGACCCAGCACAAGAGGACCCAGGGACGTCGTGCAAGCGAGCTCAGGACAGTTGAGGGCACCCACCACGACGCCTGTCGGGCTGTCACTCGTCGACGCAGCGATCCTGGCTGCTGTTTCCTTCACGTGCGAGACTTGGAACCGTTGTCTGATGGCTTTGCCGAGGTGGCCAGCTTCGCTCCACGATATTTGATCGATCGATGGCGTTGGCAGCTTGGGTCGAACTGGAGACGGTGCTGTACAAATAGGAAGTACCTAAGTCACCTCTTGGAGGCTGGATTGCTGGCCAGCGGAGGACCCCGAGCCGGCTGACGGGATGTGGTATGCTGGAGTCGGATGCTTCCTCGACGTGTTTTGAATTGGCGATCATCGGCGGTTGGGACTGATACCATCCAAGAAGGCAGAAGAACTTGGAAACGTACCAATTATAAGTTCTATTTCTGTCGCTGAGGAGGATGGACCGGGGCCAAAGGCCGTAGAGCAGGCGGTACAGTAGTGTACGAGTTTGGCGCAAAAAAACGTGGTAACAATATACTTTCAAATGTGCGGAGAAGTGGTGGCTTTGTTTGCTGGAAGGTGAAAAGCCGAAGTAGTGTGTCGTGCTGGTTAAGCGATGCGGATGCGTACCGGTGCGAGGTGCTATCATTGCTCGCTGCGCTCCCGTTCGCACGCTTCTCACGAACGAGAGCTACAAGCTAGTCTACTTACCTTAGTTACACTAAATAAATTTCCAGCCCTGTTACTACAGCATCCGGTCCAAAGGTAGCAGCTGCGTAACTTGCCGTTTTCAAAGTTTGAAACCCTAACTTTTCTGCTGGCGACACGCAAACCGGTAAAAATCCATTTGATCTGCGGCTGTGATACATACCTCCACTAAGTATGTAATAATGTGTTGGTAATCAGACAGGTGATGCGTCGATAATTGCCTAAGAGCCGCTAGACCAGTAGTCTATCACCGCAACATTATTCAGTCAAAACCAACCCTACGCCTTCCAACCCGACTGTCTGGCGCCTGCAACCACTTGTGCCAGTACGAATGCCAACCGCAAAAATGATAATAACGTAAATCCGAAGGGAGGTTCGCTCATTAATGACCCTGGCAAGTAGTCTGGTACAGTAATTCCGAGATCAGACACTCGCTCGAAGCTCTCCCTGTGAAGTATGTATGCCTGCTCTGTATATGAGGAAACGATTTTCGCCTAGACGTACGAGCTAAATCCCACGGCTCTGCCCATCCCGTCACTAATTGGAGCAACCGCAGATGGTTTGGTTTACACAATAAGAAAAATAATAAACGCCAAAACAATCGTCCTTCCAGCTATCTCCCCGCTCATTGGCGACATAAACCCCTGCCACTTCGTTACCAGAACTCACCAGAAACCGTCCACCAAGACGGTGGAATGGACTTACCGGATTGTCTCGGCGACGCTCGTTGTGGTATCATCATCTGGATATCATCGTCGAGCTTTGTGTAGGCGTTTGCGTTCTGGAGTCAAATGCTCAGTATCTCAGGAAGCATAAATTCATCAAACAAAAATATGCTTTCAGCAATAATCAGATTAAATTTGGGCAAACCGCGGCAAGTACTGTAATATTGGAGGGGTCCCATCTGCCGTTGTCCTCGTTGGAAGATCCCAGCATAGAGCTATCTTCTAGTCTAAGCTCACCTTCCAGAAAGAGGGCTCCACGTCAAGTCGCGAGTTCTCCACCACCATCCTGGAAGCTCAATACTCGCCAGAACTTGAGTAGAGCGTTATTATCCGTTCCCTGCTCACCAAGATTATTGGCATGATGGGAGACCTGTAATAATAAAAGGCAGCTTCGATACCAACCGTATCAAATGGTGGAGATTCCTGCCGTCGAAGTGGTCCCCGAAGCAGGGGTTGATGGTCGGAAGAACAAATCCAAAATGTTCTATGCATGAACATTCAACATTGCCCTTGCGCAATATCTTGGGGGAGACATTGCATCTGCATGCATACATCGTCACTGCATATCTTGAGCAACCCCAAGCGTGTACTCCGGAAACATGTTGGAGTGAAGAATAGTAATGGATGTGTAACCACCGAA
This sequence comes from Glarea lozoyensis ATCC 20868, assembly GCF_000409485.1. Taxonomy (NCBI): domain Eukaryota; kingdom Fungi; phylum Ascomycota; class Leotiomycetes; order Helotiales; family Helotiaceae; genus Glarea; species Glarea lozoyensis. The sequence goes on from NW_007360984.1 coordinate 1,019,030, forward strand.
TTGTCGGCGTGGGGTGCTTTCAGCTCGCATCCGCGATCGTTACATCGATAAGAATCTCCATTTCGCTGTGGGAAAAGAAGAACATCTGACCTGTTGCGCATTGTGGACAGCTCGCAGTGCATATACTCATTCAGGAACCATCTTTGTTACCTAGGGGGTCCTGCGCCCAATCTTCAGAGAAGCCATTTAAGAGGAAAGAACTGGACCTTGAGAAGATAAGAAAAGTGCTGCCGCGAGACGACGGAAAGGGATCCGAGATGCATTCGTTGGAGCAGACCCAATGTACGAGAGTTATCCGATAGACACCAGAAACTAGTCAACGCCGTATATGATGAAATTCAAAGAAAGAGGGATTTGGAGATGAGGACCTCACAGATTATTCAGACAAAACTTTGGAAACGAGGACGTCTTTTGGTCACGGGACTCCCTGCTAACTAACGTGTGACCGCCCTACTTCCTTATCAGCTAGGGCGGGGTCCGACAACCGGGATGGCAAAATTATGTTTCTTTCCTTCTTCACACATTACAATCAACAGCAACTCGGGTCGCTCTGGTCTTCTCATTCGCACAACACCATCACGATTATCACAGCAAACCTTTCTCATCATTCCAAAACCGACATCTCTGCAGCCCTATAATCCGGAGCCATGGAACTGGATAACGCCAACCCCACCATTGTCAACCCCTCGGAGCTTCCTTCATATAGAGAAAGAAGGAAGATCAAGGATGAGTCGCGACAGAAGCAGGGCATTCGGCAACTCTTCATGGGCAAGTCAAGCTATGCCATCGACCCATTTTACCTGTCAGACTATTCAGATACCGACTCTGATGATTCGAATGTGGAGCCTATCGACGAGCAAGAAATATATGGTGAGTCTGAGCGCCGAATGCATATTTATCCTCCTTCCTTGGGCTTCGTTCTTGCCGCTTGTAATGTTTGCCGTTGTCTACGCGCTCCAGTAGTGGCTGGAGAAGTGTTTCCTGTGTCCCAAGCTATTTAAAGATTGTCAATCTGTTGCCGCTTTCAATCAATGTGAGGAACGTTTCAGCTGGGTGGAGATTTCCCGCCCCCGAATCTTTTTGCAATATTACCTGTTGCATACTGATTATGCCACAATTATTTACCTCAGAACTGACATCCAGAAACCGCAGATTTAATAGCACCGATAACAGACCCGGAACACCCCTTCTCTCTTGCGTCGCTTGGGGTGGTCAAACTTGAAGATGTACACCTTGGATCTCCCACAGATCCCACGAAAGCTGCAGCTCTGTCACACGTTTTAGTTGAGCTCACACCTACTGTTACCCATTGTTCGCTGGCTACAGTTATTGGCCTATGTGTCAGAGTTCGACTAGACCAAGCTCTACCTCCAAGTTTTCGGGTCGAAGTCAAGATCAAGAGTGGCACTCATAACCAGTCCGAGGAAGTCAATAAACAGCTCGCAGATAAGGAGCGTGTAGCAGCGGCACTTGAAAACGCGCAACTCATGGGAGTTTTAAGGAACATGATGAAAACATGTCTTGAACCTTAAGAATAATTACTTCCATCCATGTACAAGTTGGAAAGCTAAGCGCGCGTTTGATACCCCACAAAGCCCTTGCCCGTTTAATTTATTTCAGCATTGTTTTCCTATCACGTGGAGAGCCTTTGGATGCTTGTAATATGAGGCAATGTTCCGTCCACATACCATGTGTTCATATCCTTGTCCCATGAAGAGATCTAGACCGCATTTGAAAGTTTGTCCTGGGTTACATGGACCCATCGTCGATCACGAAGACTTCGTCCCAAGTTTGGAAAACTCCTCAAGCAGGGATTCATATACGACGCTTGAAGCCAATCACTCGCTTTCATGCAAAGAACCAACTTTCGTCTCCAAAATTGATCCATGCGCGGTGTCTCAGAACGGTACAGGTGGAAGATTTCTCCCGCCTCCACAATCTTTAAATTTGTTGGCTGCTTTTGTCTAGTTTGAAGGTTGGTTGATTTCATTGTTTGAAGAGCATCTCTGGGGCGCATTTTTCGTTCTAAACATCCTACTGACTGTATTGAAATAGAGATACTGAGGCACCTCAATGTTTTGCCGCCTTTGTCAATGCTGTTTTAGCTTTGAGAAAACATATATCCTGAGCCTCATACTGCCAATCAAAGTTTTAAGAATTTTATGACTTTGATTAAACATATTGTAATTACGAAGTCAATATCGCAGAGTCTGTTCTTGTCAAATTTCCAGGGCATCGATCTTCCCATGTCAGCCTGAAGACGCGTACGCAATCCTGGATTCCTTGCTCTTAACAGCACTTTGCTGCCAATTTCTACCAGAAGAGGATATTAACAATTTACCCTCGCATGAAACAATATTGTTTATCAACCTCATTTCTGTCCTCTGGTCGCGTCCAATACTGTCCGAGAAGGATGACCTAAGAGTCTCTACGCCTGCATACTCGAGAAAAGGACAAGCTCGGCATTACCGACGAAGGTCATGCATGTGGTATTGCGGCGTTGGAGATATGGAAACTGATTGTTCACATAAACTAAAGGCAAACCCAGTAAGCTGGTCGCTGGCCAACTGTCTACTTTCTTTTAGCCATTGATGAGGTTCTGCTCACCGAAGAGGGCGTATGCGATGATGATCATCGAAAGACGAACGTTTGCGGCGAAATGCTGTGACATTGAAGATCACCACCCCCTTGCACAGCTGGAATCGCAGCTGGCTTATCATGGTAGTACAACGCTGTCGAATATCTCAGTAACGGTGTTATTGTGCTGAATGATTTCTTAAGTACTTCCTCATCTAGATCGAGGCTCCAGGCTTGCGCTTTTTATTGGATTTATCGTACATTATCCTCGTATCAACGCCGTGGGGTTGTCTCCGCATACAATCCCCCCAAAATACCATCATCATTACATGAGTCTATTATATCTGCATATCAAGCGCTTTTGCTTTTTACTCATCCATCTAACAACCCGCTCTCTTTCAGGCTGGAAAACAGCTCTGGCTCTAGGAATTTGGCCACGCTCACGTCCTCGCTCAATCCCTTCCGTCTCCTCGTCTTCAAGACAAAATCGCGGGCCGTCGCCTGCGCACCTGCCGGTTCGAGAGGTCGTAAGATGACATCCTTATCCAGAGGATCCCCAGGAACGATACTCCATCGGTCAAAGACCAGACTCACAGTTGCTTGCCCTTGGGTGTGAATGCGCAGATCAGTCTCGAAGCCAAAAGAGTCAATGACAGGAATGAGTCCGCTGGCCCGGGACAGCGGCGTGCCGGCAATGAGGCCATCAGACAAAATATGCCCGCGCCGCCGCGCCAGCACGGTGTAGAGAGCTGTAACGGAGTCTGCAGGTCCTGTCATGGTGCACGAGTAGACGGGTTCCATGAGTCGTGGGGATGCCATGAGGAAGGAAGAATAACACGCGCGTCGGGAAGTGGGGATGATCTGACCGCCCCCGCGAAAGATCGCTTCGGGAGCCAATGTAACGTCCATGATCTTGAACTTGCTGTTGCGAATGGCTGTTCCCTGTTAGCAGGTATTCGGACCGGCTGCAATTATCGCCCAATGGCAAAGGGGCAGAGAAGCATCACACCGCTTCCTTAGGGCTTCTGGATGCACTCGGGACGCATGCGCGATGCACGCCCGGCAGCGCCTCACCACGCCATGCCAACATGCGATTTTGCCATGGCCAGAAAAAAAGATGGAAGCGACGGGGGGTGGGGGCCACTCACGTTCTTCGCACAAGGGGCCTTCTCTCGTCGCCCAGCTAAACCCCTGGCGGATGGTATCGCGCACACTCATGAGCAGCCGTTTGTCCACCTGCAATCGTGTCAGCATAAAAGGACCGATAGACTACTGGTTCTTTTCTGGGGAAAGGGCGAGCTATGCCGTGAGGGGGCCGGAACGTAGCACTGCACTCCTATCGCTGCACTTACTTCGGACGGCAGAGTGTCATCCTGCAGAATATTGGGTCCCAGGTCGTCGGGACCAAACGCCCATATACTTCGCGACGCTAGCAGGTCCCATCCGTAATTCTCCTCGAAGAACTTCCCTATGACCCGATTGGGGCTCTTGATGCTGACCTTGCCGCTCTCGATGTCCTCCGCAATGCCCTGATCCAACGGCTCGGCGACCATGGTGATTTTGTTCTTTTTGTTCGGCGTCTGGGCGTAGCATTTGATTGCCGACGTCTCGACTACCGTCTCGCAGAATCGAGTGACTGGATCCGAGACTTTGATTTCCATCTCAGCGTACAGGCGTCGGAGGTCGTGCAGGACGCAGTCCATGTATAACTCTCCGGTGCCGAGGACGACGTGTTCCCCAGATTCTTCGACCTTGGTGGTGATCAGAGGGTAGCTCTTGTTAATCTTCCGCAGGCCGTCCAACATCTTGGGCAGCTCAGAGGGATTGATTGGCTCCACGGCTACCTTGAACACGGACTCGGTGAAATGCGTAATGGGTTTGAAGATGTAAGCATCTTCGTCGTTCGGCAATGTTGGCGGCACAATGGTTGCAGACTTGACGATTGAGTTGTCTACACCACCTAGCAGCACCCAACTTCCTGCAGGTACCCCGTCCGTGGGGATGTTGTATCTTGTTTCAGCTATCCAGACGTCGGAAATAGTAGCCATACTCATATCCTCTTCATCGTCAATCGAGTAACCTTCTCCGAGTACTCTCACCTGGGAGCCTGGTCTCGCGGTGCCGCTCATGACTCGACCAAACGAATAGAAGCCTGTCGCGTCACTGGTGTTGAACAGCTTAGAAATCTGTACCACCAGTGGCCCGTCCTGGTCGCAATTCTTCATGGCTGTGGCAACTGCCGTATCCAACGGTCCGGTGTAATATCGTTCAAGCTTACTCTCAGCCGCTTCTACTGGGGAAGGGAAATGTTCCACAACCATGTCGACGAATCCATTGGACGGCCCGAAAAATTGTTCGCAGACAAGTTTTAAAAGCACCTTGGCGTCCGTCTTATATTGGGAGGGTTTGAGAGTGATGCCTAGAGGGGCGAGAGTCTCTTTCAAGTCTTCCGGACTCTCACTAATAGTGTGAGAGTATAGTTTATAAATTGGTTCGAGAATAAAATGGACAAATGATCGTTTCGAAGTCGGCTCAAGGCGGCCTCGCGTAAACGATCGTTTTTTCGGGTTGTAAAATATATCGCCCCACAAACGTCGTGCAAATTCATGAGTGTTGATGCCTGGTTTCGCTTTTTTCGTTGGTGGAAAGCTATCGGTATACATCTTTGCGAATGATTGAAGGGTGAAACTCCATCCCATGCTGCTACACGCAAACAAAACGTTTCCCTTTTCCGGACTTAACCGTCTCTTTTCGCCCTGTCCCGGGAGAGTATTTTCTATCATCGTATTTACTTCTTCGACAACGTGCTTGAGCTTGAAGTAGGCATCCGACGGAGGTAGCTTGAGTTCCAGTATCAGGCGGTCCATTTTGTTAATCACCAGTGTCAGTGGTAATCCTTCCAAGACCGCATGTTTGATGATTTGTTCAGTGTTGACTTGCACTCCCTCTACAACATCCACTACCAAAACAACGCCATCTACCAATCGAAGAGATGAAGCAACCTCGTCCACGAAATTGACATGCCCAGGAGTATCGATAATGTTCAATAGGTGAGATTTTCCAACAGTGCTTTGAAGAACCAAACTCATCGGTGCCGCTTTGATTGATATTCCTCTTTCACGCTCCAATATATGTACGTCCGTATATCTGAGCTGTTCGTCCCTCTTCTTCCCAGTCTTCTTTTCTAATCGATCCGTGATATCGTGTGTTTCCAGCACCAGCATGTCCATTAATGCCGTTTTGCCATGGTGGAGATGGCCTGCGAACGCAATGTTTCGTATCTGTTCCGGGAAATTCATAAGATCTGTCATAAAACTTCGATCGAAATGTACTGGTGGTAAATCCGCCTCTTGAATCGTAAACTTCTTCTGTTCCACTGGCGCAATTATAGGTACGCTTAAGGGCTGCGCATCCTCCTCTTGAACCATAGTTTCCACATCTTCTCCATAGACCTGCTGCGCGGTAGGGTAATATTGTTTGTCTTCGTGGAGTACAACGGCGTTCGAGGGCCCCTCATCTAAATGCTGGTCAGCATTTAAAGCATATCATATACCAGCAAGCCCACCATCTATTTCCATGAGCTCTTGCCCAGTAGCTTCTGGCGCCTCATCGGGTTCGTCATCGTAAACATATGCCGATGCGTCAACACCAGGCTGGCTGTCGTCCTCGGACTCCTCTGCTTCGCCAATGAAGTTACCAAATCTACCACACCTTTAGCAATTTGTCTAGTATCACAGGAAAGTATACTTTACTCATCATAAAGGTCATCCATGATTCATGCGCTCTTCAGAGGAAGGTGGCCGGGTCAGGATTGCGAATGCGACTGCTTCGAACAATTGCAATGTTGACCGCGATCAAGCTACAAAAAGTTCGCGCCTCACTTCGCTGAGAGGTTGACGTCACGTGACTGTCAGCCTTGCAGCATCGACCAATCAGGTGGGCTGAACTTAAACTTCCTTCACTGAATAACTATAGTTTAATCTTATTAGCAAGTGAAACTGCTGCTGTATGATGTGTATATAGCAGACATTTTATAGTCACATTTGAACCATTCGACCAAATTTTAGGATGTATCTAGAGTCGCAAGACCTGGTACTAATTTGGACTGGTACCTGAGCGGCCAGATCCCTCCGGCACGTCCCCTGGATTAGCGCCGCGCAATCGGAGGCGGTGAGCCTTCCTTTCACAAAAAATTAGGGAAGGATTACTGAACTCCCACTACTTTTCAAACTCGTTGAACTCGCACACTCAAGTTATAATACCTTCTTTCCCCAGGAGTAACTGTAAAGCAAATCATCATGTCTTCGCTTCCTCCAGTTTACATCGTTTCTGCCGTCAGAACCCCAGTGGGTTCATTTCTAGGGTAGGTTATTTGTTCTGCCATCCAGAAAAGGAGGGGCAAAGTTGACAGGACGTAGCTCTCTTTCGAGTCTAAGTGCAACTGCCCTTGGTGGAATTGCTATTAAAGGTAATTTCTCTTGATTCCTTCCTCTGCCACCCTAGAACTCGTTAGCTAACACAAAATTAGCCGCTGTCGAGCGTGTCCCAGAGATTAAACCGGAAGATGTCGAAGAAGTCTTCTACGGAAATGTTTTGTCCGCAAAGTAAGTCTCTTATATGTCAACCAGGCCTACGAATGCTGATTAGAAAGTCTCGGTCAAAACCCAGCACGTCAATGCGCTCTTGCTGGCGGGCTTTCAGAACAAGTTGTCTGTTCAACTGTCAACAAGGTATGCGCTTCTGGGTTGAAAGCAATTATCCTTGGAGCCCAAACAATTATGACTGGAAATGCCGATATTATTGTCGCTGGAGGAACCGAATCGATGTCGAATGTCCCTCACTACCTACCAACTCTCCGCAATGGCGCAAAGTATGGCGATCAGACTTTGGTTGATGGTGTTCTCAAGGACGGGTTGACCGACGCGTACGGCAAGAAGGAGCACATGGGTTTGGCTGGCGAACTCTGCGCAAAAGATCACAATGTCACCAGAGATGAGCAGGACGACTATGCAATCAAATCCTACCAAAAGGCACAGGCAGCTACAGAGTCAGGACTTTTCAAGAACGAGATTGTTCCGGTGGAAGTGAGTGGAGGCCGTGGCAAGCCAAACATCAAAATTGAAAAAGATGATGAGGTTAAGAACCTCAACATTGAGAAGCTAAAGGCTATGCGACCAGCATTTCAGCCTAATGGCGGTACTGTCACCGCTCCTAACGCGGCTCCGTTGAACGATGGCGCCGCCGCTGTCGTGCTTGTCTCGGAGGCCAAGCTGAAGGAACTTGGCCTCAAGCCTCTAGCAAAGATTCTAGGATGGGGTGACGCTTCTAAAACCCCAAGCGAGTTTACTACGGCACCTGCATTGGCTATCCCCAAGGCAATTAAGCATGCAAAGATCAATGCTTCCGACGTCGAATTCTACGAAATTAATGAGGCCTTTTCCGTCGTCGCGTTGGCAAACATGAAGATCCTTGAATTAGATGCCTCCAAAGTCAATGTCCACGGAGGATCAGTTGCCATTGGTCATCCTCTTGGATGTTCTGGAGCTAGAATCGTCACTACTCTCGTCAATGTCTTGAAAGAAAAGAACGCGAAGATTGGTGTTGCTGGTATTTGTAACGGTGGTGGAGGTGCTTCTGCAATTGTCATCGAGTCTTTGCAGTAAATGTTTGCCTTTTAGAGAGTCATGAGCGGGTCGTTTCAAACGGCATAGTAATTAATGCACAAATTGAGATCATGAAGTAATTAAAAGCTGGAAATGTCGGAAATGAGACAACTGATAGAAATGAAATGATGGAAATTCATTACAATTAATGCTCGCGGGCATTTGAATCTCTCATTGCAATATAACGCCTTCAATAATGACCTGACCAGAGCTCTTTTGATATAAGACAAACAGGAGATGCGATGAAAAGGAGGGGTTCAGCCTGGTTCTCAGCCTCGCCTTATCTTATCGACACGCTAATAAAGTTCTGGCTTCCAATGCCCCATGCCCCACTAAAAAAAATGTTGACCAGAGAAGAGAGATTTGCGACAGAGTCGACATCGAGCAGCTTTCATCCAGATCAATTAGCTTTGACGTTGGACTGTGTATGTCGCCTTCCAGAGGGTTATAGAGCTGAGAAGACAGCAAAATGGTCAAAAAGGCAGTGTATGACTGAAAACGAGGCTGATTTGCGCATGGCAGCTGACAATGGATTAGAGACTCGCGCATCCCAGCGCTGATACGGAATGGGGTCCAAGAGAAGAAACGAAGCTTTGTCGTTGTGGTGGGAGACAGGTCAAAGGATGTTATCGTCCATCTTCACTACATAATGTCAAGTATGGATATGAAGCAGAATAAATCGGTGCTATGGGCATACAAGAACAAGCTGCTCAATTTCACTAGGTAAACACAATGGTAACCCAAGCTCAATTTCTCAACTGACTCAATTTCTTTTCAGTCATCGGAAGAAGCGCGAGAATAAAATCAAGAAAGAAATAAAACGCGGAATACGAGAAGCCAACACTGAGGATCCATTCGAGCTCTTCGTTTCGTTACACAACATCCGATATGTTTTCTACAAGGAGACGGAAAAGATTTTGGGAAATACATATGGGATGTGTATCTTACAGGATTTCGAAGCCATAACGCCTAATCTACTTGCCAGGACGATCGAGACAGTGGAAGGAGGAGGACTAGTTGTATTGCTGTTGAAGGGAATGAGCAGTTTGAAACAGCTATATACACTTTCCATGGACATCCATTCGCGATATCGGACAGAAGCCCATGACGATGTTACGGCTAGGTTTAACGAGCGCTTTATTCTATCATTAGGCAGATGCGAGTCTTGTTTGGTCATTGATGACGAACTCAATGTCTTGCCAATATCTGGTGGTAAAAATGTGGTGGCTCTTCCTCCTCCGGATATCAACGAACCCAAAACCGAATCACAAAAAGAATTAGACGAGATGAAGGAAGCGTTACAGGACACGCAGCCAGTTGGGTCTCTGGTCACTTTAGCAAAGACCGTTGATCAAGCGAAAGCCCTTCTTACTTTTGTGGATGCGATCGCTGAGAAGACTTTGAAGAGCACTGTGACGCTGACTGCTGCTCGAGGTAGAGGCAAATCGGCAGCCCTGGGGGTAGCTGTTGCTGCTGCGGTTGCTCATGGATACAGCAATATTTTTATTACGTCTCCCAGCCCAGAAAATTTAAAGACCCTCTTTGAATTCATTTTCAAGGGGTTTGATGCGCTCAATTATATGGATCATGTTGATTACTCGATCATTCAGTCAACAAATCCCGATTTCAACAAGGCGATTGTGAGAGTAAACATTCACAGAGCGCATCGTCAAACCATTCAATACATCCGGCCGCAGGATGCTCATGTTCTGGGCCAAGCCGAGCTCCTTGTCATTGATGAAGCGGCAGCGATACCATTGCCATTGGTACGAAAGTTGATGGGACCATATCTTGTATTTATGGCTTCAACTATTAATGGATATGAAGGAACTGGTAGATCTCTTTCCTTAAAATTGATCAAGCAACTTCGCGAACAGTCAAGAGGCGGTTCAAAGGCTATAGAGTCAGGGGATGCGGAGGTTGCAGATCGATCAACTGGGAAAGCTTCGAAGACGGCCGATTCAAGTTTTTCAGGAGGTCGTACATTGCGGGAAATTACCTTGGCCGAACCTATTCGATACGCCAAAGGAGACTTAGTAGAGAAGTGGCTTAACACTGTTCTCTGCCTCGATGCGACATTACCTAGATCAAGACTTAACACTGCTCAGGGATGTCCAGATCCTTCTCAGTGTCAACTCCTCCAAGTTAACCGGGATACGCTATTCTCTTTCCACGACGTTTCGGAGAAGTTCTTACAACAGATGGTTGCTCTGTATGTCGCGAGTCATTACAAGAATTCGCCGGATGACCTTCAATTAATGAGTGATGCACCTGCTCATCAGCTTTTTGTTCTCGTTCCACCAATTGCAGAAGACAGCAAGCATTTGCCTGAACCACTTTGTGTCATTCAAGTAGCTCTGGAAGGAAAGATCAGCAAGGAGAGCGTGTTGAATAGTCTCAGTAGAGGAAAGAGAGCTGCTGGTGACCTCATCCCCTGGATAGTCAGTCAGCAATTTCAAGATGAGGAATTTGCTGGTCTTTCAGGTGCTCGAATTGTACGAATAGCCACGAATCCCGATTACACACAGATGGGGTACGGAAGCAAAGCGCTGGAATTGCTTAACGACTTCTACGAAGGCAAATTTGCAAATCTTTCAGAAGATTCCAGTGTTGAGGTAGAAGAAACAATGACTCGAGTCACCGATGCCGAGCTGGCAAATGCTTCACTCCTTGATGATGATATTAAAGTTCGAGACATCCGGAAAATGCCGCCATTATTTTCAAAGCTATCAGAAAGACGTCCATCGGCCTTGGACTATGTCGGTGTCAGTTATGGTCTGACGCAGCCCCTCCATAAGTTTTGGAAGAAGTCGTCGTTTGCTCCCGTCTATCTTCGCCAGACCGCCAATGAGTTGACTGGCGAACATACCTGCGTAATGATCCGACCTCTTTCTAGCTCACCCGATCCCTCATGGCTGGGTGCCTTTACCCGCGATTTCCACAATCGCTTCCTATCACTCCTGTCATACAACTTCCACGCCTTTCCTTCAGTCCTCGCGCTGAGCATAGACCAGTCTTCTACAGCCGGTTTTAAGCTCGACTCCTCATACGCTCCAGCACCCCTATCATCTTCCGAACTCACCAGCCTTCTTTCGCCATTCGATCTGAAGCGACTAGAAAGCTATGCAAATAATATGCTCGATTATCATGTCATTCTTGATCTCGTCCCCAAACTTTCTAACCTCTATTTCACTTCGCGCCTCGATCCAGACGTCTCGCTTACTGGAATCCAAAAGTCTATCCTGTTAGCTGTCGGCCTCCAACACAAAGACCTTACGGTCTTGGAAGCCGAACTCTCCCTTCCCTCTTCTCAGCTGCTCGCAATGTTCATCAAGATCATGCGAAAAATGAGTTCACATTTCCGTTCTTTAGTCGATTCAGCTGCTGAAGCTAGCCTCCCTGCGAGAGAAAATCTGGGAGTCAGTAGAGCAGATGCAGATAACGCAATGGATGATGAGATCGTTGATGAGCGGTTTGCACCATTGGAGATTGGACTTGAAGACGAGCTTGAGGAAGGTGGCGATGAAGCCATGCGTGCTTTGAAGGAGAAACAGAGGGAACTGATAGATGCCCTACCTCTGGACCAGTAAGTTCACAACCACCCAACATCATCCTACAGCCCCTGAAATACCCATGCATACTGACTTGTCTCAAGATACGAGATTGAAGAAGGAGCTCCTGGCTGGGCGTCTGCAGAGAAACAAGTCCTCGCCGCCACTAAAGCCGGCAACAAGAATCTTGTAGTAAGCGTCAAGAGCACCAAAGAAAAGAAGCGAAAAGCCGGTGAAACAGCAGCGGAGATTTACGAAAAGGAGTTAGGTGATAGAGAGAAGGTGAGCAAAAAAGCAAGGAAAGAGGGGAAAGGTAGTAAAAAGTCAAGATCATGAAATTTTGGGGCGGTGCGGTGTTTGGATTAATAATATGTACATATTTTTACAATGATGGTAACGTGTAGAAGGTTACTGATGTCAGAGACAGTCTGTACCTATGCTACAGTTCAATGATAGTGGGAAGTCAAGTAAGTGTCTCGTTAACTTCTTGACCTCGATCCGAGAATCTCCTAGTCAACAGGATCATCTCAGACGGCTTATTCGTAAGATCGTAATTCGTAAGTTTCATACGTATGTCGTAAGGTCATACGTGTTTCGTAATGTCATAGATCGTATCTCGTAAGATCATACATCTGCTCCGTTCAGAGGTACGACATCGGGTACTCCAACCAAGAAGTAGTCGGTTCCCCTGTCATATGGTGAATTAGTCTTGGATCGACCTCAACATGTGGAGCGTCGTTTGCTCGTCTGCGAAACAGTGAGAAGAAAGACGGTTTCTTCTTAGCTGCCCGTTTTTTCTTCGCCTCAGCATCCTGCTCCCTCTTAGCTTGAGCATTCCGCTTCTCCAGCTCTCTGGCAGCAATCCACTCCTCCCTCTCCGTTGCCGCATCTCTAGCTTTCTGCTCTCTCACCCTTTGCGTGTAGTACTCAGCTAGATGCGGAAGCCCGACAGCCGCACAAACCTTCCCAATCCCAAACGTCTCGGGCGTATCACCGATATGTCTAGACAGAAAATCCTCGAGCACGGCTGAGTCAACTGAATCCGCGAACTCCACCAGCCCGACACAGAATCTCGTCCAGTTTTCCACGACGTCGGGATCTACACTCGCGATATGCTGGCGGAACTCGAATGTGATCTTCCCGTCTCCGTCGTTGCTCATTAGGTTGCTCATGCTATAGCCCATTCTACTGTCCCAGCCCGAGTTACCTTCGGCTTTCGTCGCTTCGGCTAGATCTTCCTTGTTCTTGCAGTTGTGCATGAGATGGTAGAGACCTGCTTTCGCGACGTCTTCCTCGTTTTCGACGAGCGTATGGAGCTCGGAGTGTGCACGAAGACCTCGAGTGTGATGGTTATCTCGTAGTCGGTATTTCCCGTGGATTTGATCGATCTGAGGCTCGAAGGTTAGGACTGTAGCGAATAGATTCCGGGTTGTTTTGAAAGACAGACCTTGGCTTTGGTTCCCGACGTGGACGTGGAGGCCGCTGGAGATGTTGGTGTTTATCCGGAAGGTCGAGGTTAGGAACTTACAGGTCTGTCGAATTGCGTTGAGGGCTGCTGTCGAGTAGAAGAATGCTGGTGTGATGACTTCGATGCCTTTGTAGTCGTACATAGCTGCTTCATCTTCTTCAGCGCTGTTTGGCTCGACGAAACTACCATGGGGACTTGTGCAGTGTGGAGCTAGAATTGTGCTGTCCTCCGCAACAACCCAGTGACTCTTGGGTGGTGGTGGTTGCACACCTTCTGGAGAGGATGGTATTCCTGCTTCTGTCAGTACCCTGGCTATGTGGTCAAGTGTGTAGAAGATCTTTGGCTGAGTAGGATGTGTCCAACCCGAATTTGATGGCGTAAGACATCTAATGTCTCGCGGATCATCTGGAGAAGGATCCTCCTTCGAGTTTGGGAGACTTGCGATTGCCATTTCGAGTTCTACACCAAAAGTCAGTCGAGCTTTGTCTCTAGTACAGACATTGTGGAGTGGAAAGTCTTCCTTTACCATGTCGATAGTAGAAGGCGTTGTCAGAATGTTTTGTACGTGAGGCATCTCGGTGTGGTACTTTTGGTGTATGTTGCTTGTCTAAGGGGGAAAAGAAAGAAGAAGGAGAGAAGTTGAGGAAATTACTTCTTAAGAGAGGTGATGATACAGAACACTAACTGGATGAAGATTTCCACTGTTTTCCTTCTTAATATAGGGCATCAGAATGTAAGATAGTGAGAAGAAAGACAGAACAAAGCGTTACACTATGGCCTTTGTTGAAATTACAAGTACGGCTGCATAAGCGATTATGAGGTACCCTCTGGAGACAAACATGTTATGAACTGTACATCAACTCATCTTTAAGACAAATCGCACACTTTAGATTTCTAATGTAATCATCGGCATACAAGACCATATGAAAGTGGTGACTGTATTCTATAGCCCTAAGATCAGACAGAGACAAGTATCTTAACCCTAGAAACAGGCCAGCCATTACGTGTTTTTCTTGGAGCCTTTGTCCCAAGTCTCCAGCTATAAATCGGCAGCACACACTCATCGAGTCTATTAGCGAGGAAGAAGACCATGCAACATCACATTCTGATCACCTCTTCACTGGTGAAAAAATAAAGTTTCATGTAATTCATATTGTGTTTTGTCCAACGATCTAATAAGTACTCCATCTCATGCATATGTACAACTTTCAAACGCTCCAAATCGGCTAATACCGATAAATGTCTATCTACTCTGTAATCCTGAACCCCGATCTCGTTGCACTGTTAGCAAAAGCTTTACCGAAAAACAGTGTCATATCTTTTACAGCCATAGCCACCGAGCGCCGTCCACAAATAAGCAAAATGTGATGAACCTTTGTACCCATGAACCGTATTTACCATAATTATATGCGTATATGACAACGCCAGTTGTCGAATTGAGAATATGAGCCTTCCACGCTCTAGTGGCCTTGATGGGTCTTCAAGCCTTCAAGGCGAAGTCGCAGTAACTGTCCGATCACTATCCTTCCACCTTCTGGAGATAGGTGGTCGCAAGCCTTTTCCACTATTTCCATTGCCATTCTTTCCCTTCCTTTTCACCTCGTCACTTGATGTAACTCCGTCATCATCTCCATCTTCTGCGTCAAGACTGCTATTGCCATCTCCAGCCTCATTTGACTTGTCGTTATCCTTCATTTTATCCATACGAGGGTTGCGCTTTTTGGCTTCATTATCCAATTTCCCAATGTTCTCGATCGTCAACTTTTGCGATGGAACGAGATCATCATGATGAACTTTTTCTCCTGTAAGGCCTCCTGCCTCGACGAGTTTATCGTCTCGGAGTGAAGTAGCCTTTTCTTCAGCTTCTTCACGGCGCTCGGCCCGATCCGCTTCAGATTCTGGGCCAGGCAGTCGGAGTCGATGAGAATTTTGACGTTCACCTATCGTAGGTCGAGTATTTTGAATCGGTGGAGATGGTGATGGGGAAGCACTCTCATCGCTATTTGTATCCTCTATCTTGTCGAGCTTTTTACCTTGTCCATATATTGGAATAGCCGCAGTGCCGCAGTTGTGCTCCCCAGGCTCAGAGCATTCACTTCCGTCAAACAGGTGCTCGCCCCCTGTGCTGGGGTTTCGTTTACTAATAGCCCACCGTACAAGCATTTTCTCCAGTGTTTTGCCCTTCACTGGCTTGGAAAGGTAGTCATCCATGCCAGCCTTTTTACATTTTTCGCGATCGCCCTGGATCGCTGACGCCGTCATGGCTACGATTGGAATGTCACGGGACATAACATTATAAGGTGAGTGGTGCCTGATCAAATGTGTGGCTCGGTAGCCATCAATAATTGGCATTTGCACGTCCATGAGAATGATATCAGGCTTAGGATGAGGTGGCTTTGGCGAGTCTGCTGCTTCGAGATAGTCAAGTGCCTCTTTACCGTTCCAAACCGCGGAGACGACGAAGCCAAGTTTCCGAATGGTCTTGAGAGCAATCTGCTGATTGATAGCACTAAATTCTGATTAGCTCAATTCTATTGTGGATAATGGTGGACTTACTTGTCTTCCACAAGCAGAATCTTGATCTGGCTTCTTTCCTCCGCCGACAACTCAAGCCCAGGTGGTGTCATGGCAGCCGATACTGGCCTTTTATGATGACGAAGTGTCCCATCCATAGGGTTTGCAGACGCAGGCGGGGTTCCTACCGCTTGCTCGTAGTCGGAACTATTGCAAGAAACGCTCATTTCGGATTGAAGGCGATCGGGAAGACTCCCAAGGTCGATCAAGCCTGTCGACCCATCGTGGTACTGTGGCTTGTTAAATGGAATCCAAAACGTTGCAGTTGTGCCATTGCCTAATGTTGATTCGAGAGTGATTCGACCGTGCATCAGATCAACAAGATTTTTACTGATTGTAAGACCTAGGCCAGTACCGCCAAATCTTCTGGCTGTCGAGGAGTCTGCCTGGCTGAAAGGCTGGAATAACCGCTTTCGTACTTCTTCTTCGATACCAATACCCGTATCTTCAACAACAAATTTTACTTCGAATACTTCAGCCGTTTCTCGTGCTTTGAGAACTGAGAATTTGACATGACCTTCACTCGTGAACTTGATGCTGTTCGTGAGCAAATTGGTAATGATTTGTCTGACACGTCCTGGATCTCCCATAACGATCAAATCTGTATCTTGCCCGACGTTTATATCAGACTCGAATATAAGATTCTTGCGCTCCGCAGCAAATCCAAGCATCTTGGAAACATCCCTAACGACCACTGATAGAGAAAACTGGACCTCCTCGATATCTAGACGACCGGATTCAACCTTGGAGAAATCTAAAATGTCATTAATGACCGTAAGTAGGCCGTTCGCCGACCTTTGAATATTCTCGGCGCACTCTTGCTGCTCCTCATCGAGATCCGTGTCGGCAAGAAGTTCCGCCATACCAATCACACCAGCTATAGGTGTACGAATTTCGTGGGACATATTTGCAAGAAATTGGCTCTTCAATCGACTGGCTTCTTTGGCAGCAGCCTCGTTTGCTAATAGCCTTGTATTTTCCTTTTCTTGCGCCTGCAGTTCAAGTTCTCGGTCTTTGATCTCGGTGATGTCCATGCTAACTCCAATCACTCCGTCAATGAAAGCCTCGTTAATTCGACCTCCATTGTCCTTTTTTCCAAGCACTGGTACAAATCTTGTTCGATACCATCTTCCGTCGATGGTATGTTCCTGGACATCTTCCATAGTTTTCCCAGTCAATATGTCTTCAATGGGCTGCAAGGATGGCCCGACCTCGCCTCTGGAACCGTCTTTGGACTGGAAAAAGACATCATAGACGTTCTTTCCCAGATATTGCTCCCGCTTCGAGGGCCCACTACTCTCATCTCCAGAGCCGAAGTCGCTCTCGAGATCCCAAATGAAAGCTCCCTCTAGAAGAGTCAAGTTGCGATTATGATCTACCGAAAACAGCGTCACTTGGGCATGAGTTATCACTGACAATAATTGTTGCCGCTAATTGTTGTTAGCAGTAGCCCTAATAAAGAGAGATGCCACATATGCTTGGAGGAATGTTAAGGAATGAACAACTCACGGTACGTTTAGCAGCGAATCGAGATTCAACGGCCTAGCAATCAAAGTTAGCTTGATCGGGATTGTGCATCGTTACTGGAAGGGCCAAAAAACAGTCCTTCAGTGGATGTAGCTGAGCATTGAGCTGATTGTAAGGTGGAGCCAGTGGGTTTCAAGAGAATACGAACCTCATGGATGTCAGTGCAGCTTCCAAACCACTTCTCAATCTCTCCCGTATGCTTGTTCCTCATCGGTAGAGCACGACCAAGCATCCACCTCCATTCTCCGTCTTTGCTTTGACAGCGGTACTCGGTTGAGTATGGAGCTCCGGTTTCGAGCGAATGCTCCCATCTCCGTGCGGTAGCTGCCATGTCCTCAGGATGGAACGGAAGTCTCCAACCCTGACCGTGGGATATGTGCGGAGACAGTCCGGTATATTCATACCAGCGCTTACTGAACCAGTCATGAGATCCGTCCCGTGTTGTCGTCCAAAGCATTTGAGGCAGACTGTCACAGATCATCTCAAATCTTTGCTCGTCCTTCTCTTTGATCTCGTTGATTTCGCGCATTGTGTCGGTTATGTCCCGACATGTAACTACGCCAGCCAAGAACTCACCTGTGGTCTCGTCCCTAATCTCTTCACCCAGGGCATCATAAACAGTCTTTTCATTAGTGTCAGGATCGATCAGGCCAAATTTTCGGCCAGAGAAGCCTTGTTGCGTTCTGACCAGTACCGAGATTGGATATTCCTCTGGATCAAGCTGGGTTGTAAATGTCTCGTCCCAGAGGACCCATTTAGTCACCAGATCAGCTCCATCCTTCACATTTTCGAGATCAGCAGTAGGATGAAATAAGCGCCGTGCAGCCTTGTTGGGAATCGTGAGACTCTGGTCCTTCCACATAGCCAAAATAGGAACTTCTGTGTTGTCGAGCAGAGCGTCTTTCATAGTTATAAGTTTCTGTAAGCTTGAAGGCGCGCTGGATATGCCTGATCTTGAAGGTGGACCCAACGGAGGGAACGGGCTGTTTGACATTGGGGCGTTGGTTGGGCTTGTAATTGCGGAAGAGTTACTACTGCTCCCCCGATTCGAGCTCTTTCCGGATGACACGGAGGACGGGCTTGAGCGCGATGTAGAATTTGAGTTTGCAAGACGCTGCTTCTGTCCCTGGTGATGGACCTGTCTTTGTTGCCCTTTCGATGATGGTAGGTTGACTTTCGTCGTCTCGGTGCTGGTGAAAGACAGAGTGAAAAATTTATCATCCTCAATCTCAAAAACGGTGATGATCATCTTCGCATTCGTGTACTTACCCACAAGGGACTTCGGGGTTCGACTCGAGCTCCACGCGGCGACGTTTCCATGTGTGATTACTACTTCCACAACGGCATCGTGAACAGTTGCAGTGCGTTTATCAGCTGCGCTTGCTTGTGGAAGGGGTTCTGCGCGCTCATTCGTTGGAGTCTGGTCTCCTCCTCCTGCATCAGACCTGTCCGTCGAGCCTGTCTCTGTATGAACGCCAGTATCATCCGCGAGACCATCCAAAAATGCTTCCCACGTAACCCATACTGGCCTTCCTTCTTGTGTCATGTCTATTCCCAGTTGGCTCAACGTTTGGCCTCGCAAACCTTCCATTGGCGAGGTTCCGTCGTCGCTTGCGTTATCATCGTTGTTGTCTTCAACCCCAAGTAACCTGCCCATGGCTTCATTGGCCATCACTAAAGTCTTGAACCCATTAAGAATGATTACCGGATATGGAAGATATTGCATGGCAGACAACGCTATCTCTCCTGCGGATGGAAGATGTGGCATATCGATATGGAGGAGGCTGTTCTTGTTGGACAGGCCTCCATGTGGCAATTGTCCTCGCTCATATGAACTGCCCTCCAATTTCAGAGCATCGAGTCCGTCTATTTGGCCGGGTGGCATGTTGAGGGGCGAGACAGCCCCTTCCCCCTGTTCGCCCGTACCATCATGAGGGTCTTGGTGGCTTCGAATCTCGTTGTCCGCAAACGACGGGAGAGGCTCCCCCAGGCGCATTTCGACAGGCGCCATTTCGTGGTATCGAGCCCATCAACAGAGGTGGTAGAGCAGAATCGACGCGGTGGAGACACCAGTGCTACTGCGACATGGCGAGCACACGTGCGGGAAGGTCTGTGATGAGTTCAGCGGATCTTGGGAGATGTATCAAGGGGTGGTTGTTTAGCATCCACGAGATGCGACAGACGTTGAATGATGAGGATGGAGAGAATGAGGTTTTCCTCTAAACCGGTCGAGAATTAGGTTTCTTGCCCCACCGCCGGTGGATGGTAGTCTGCAATCTAGAACACTGGAATCCTAGCGAATAATTGGCAAACAAAACGACCAGAGCTAGCAGCCGCGATTACGAAGCAGATGTAGCGAATCAAAAATCGAAAGAGGTGCAATAGTACAGTAGAGAAACGCGTGAAGAGAGATGAAGCTTTTGTCAGGTTGAAAGGACAAAGCGGTGAAATGTGTGTGACATTTGGATCGGCACAGGAAAGAGAATTGACACCAAAACCCAAGGGTTCTGTCGGCGTCGCTAATAAGGAGGGTGGGTAATCCGTTGGTGCCCTTTGGGGAAGGGATGCGCATCTGATCCTGGACGGACGATGGTGGTGGTCTGTTGGATCGCGGAGTGGTGGATGAGAAATCGCATTTTCGATGGCAAAGAGTATTTCTGGTGGTACGGAGGTACCGGCGCACTGCAGAGGTCGACCCCGGCGACGGGCAAGACGTCATTGTATGCGGCATCGAAGGGAGCTTGAGCTCCCCCTCATTCTAAGGGTCCAACACCCACACCCTCGAGACACCACACCTCCCTCCCTACGAGACGGTTACGACACAGCTAACCGTAGGAGTACGACCTCCCGATCGCCTTTGACGCCAACAAAATCCTCGAATATGGGATCGAGAGGTGTGCACTATAACCGCGCCTATTTTCTCTATTTACCTGGGTAACCGTTCCTTCTCAATATCCTTTTGCCGTTGCAAGTACTGCGTATAAGGTGGTAAAGGACGGCACACATCACTGGCTCCAGGAACACTGTCTACCACCACAATAGGTCGGCTCGAAAGACAATTCAAGTGACGAGCAGCTGCAGAGGCCGACCGTGGTCTAGATGGAACTTTCTGTGATTTTCTGTTGCATTGTGGTACCGTCATGCATGCCAGAGCGGGGACAAAGAGATCTTCATAAGAACTGCAATATGAAGTTATCCAAACAAAGTGAAAGGTCGCTCCCCGCTGAGATCTACACCCTCCCCGTCTGTGTGGCCGGCATGTTTTGGATGTAATGCACCTCCACCTCACTTATGTTCCGAAGGTTGGCTCGCTTACGGGCAGCAACCTTCTGAGTTTTCGCAGGACAGAACTTACGAAGTGATGGGAGCAACTATACTCGATTTTTGATAAAAACACCATCGTATAGCACGGTATTAATCTCATACAAAGACAAACAAGTATCGATAAACTTCGAATATTTCATATTACGCCACGCTATGCTTGATGCTGATAAGCCCTAAGCCCCATCACACTAATACATTAATAAACATACAGATGAAGAACAACGCACGCTTCCACCTGCCTGGTATAACCCGTTCCGATTGCCATCCCATCTTACACCTTTCCAAACAAAACTTGTAGAAACCCATCATTGCACAACTCTTACTGAGCCTCTCCATCATCGGAGTCTGTTTTTTCCACACTCAACCCCTTCATCCCAGTGATGATCTCCGCGTCTTGATCAGCCATCGAGTGAGAGCCGTGGCGCAGATGGCCGTGATCTCCACTCTTAAGGAGCTGTGCAGCTTCTTCGGGTTGGATAGCTTCCTCGTGGTCGCCCTTACCATCCTCTTCTTCTTCGCCCGACAAAATGCTGCTAGCGAGATTGTCGACGTCGTCCTCATCCACTGAACCGGACATCATGCTCTCCTCGAGTCCATGGTAATCGTCTCCTTCATCAATTGAATCACGAGATAGGTAACTTTCCCCCATCTCATTAACATCGTCATCGTCATCGCTTCCATTGTCGTCCTCCTCCTCCTCTTCATCGCTTCTATCGCCACTTTCCGAGGCACTGAAATCGTCCAGCTCCAAGACTGGGTCACGCCAATACGTGAAATCGGTATATTCTTCTCCACCACTTTGGCCCAAGGTGTTCACAGGTGGAAAATAATGATCCACAACTTCACGCATGTTCACGTAGGTATAACGGAGCTTGTTGAGTTTCAACAGATCCAGGGAGACCTCTGCATTGCTGTTGATGGTGAAGATACGATTGCTCGGAATGCTGACCGAACGATAAGACAGCGCATCGGTCAGCCGGTTGCCAAAGCCAGCACAGAACGGTGTCCGTCCCGGCCCAAAAAGATTCTTTATGTCTCGCAAACAAGCCATTTTGAAAACTTCTGGCTTTCGAATGTACAGCTCTCGTCGGAGAGCAGCAATTGTCCGATCGGGACTGCAAATCGTTGGTCCGCGTGGTAATCGATAATTTTCCTGGACTACACCTGCCAGGTAGGCTCGAGTTAAATCGGCCTGACCAACATTCCTTGATGTCAGATACATGATGTTGTATCCATTGTTCACAATCTCTGTGTAAAGCTTGGCAACGCCAATGTGTGTCCAGTCCCTTCCGATCATATTGAGAACGTGCCCAAGGGCGTCCGATTTGGTAATTGTTCCATCGATATCTGAAATAACAATTGGTACATCGTACCTCCAAAGGTACATGTATGCTTGACAGGTGGCTCGGTTGACAGTGAAGCTCATTGGGTTGGGCCCAGGTTTAAGTCCCAATGACTTCAATTGGTCGCTCGTCAAACGCAGGGTTTTTGCGTAATTCCGATTAGGGTCGCCAGCACCTTCTGGGGGCGTTTGTGGGGGGGTATGGCCCATAGCTCCAAGATCAGAATCAGCTCGTCTGTGAGTTGAGATCACAGGTGTCTTTGGTGCCTCTGTATCTGCGTCGCTGTGATACCCAGGGTCAGAGGCTGCATCGTTGAGCACGGTAGAGTTAGGAATGCCTGCTAAGGCTGCTCTCTGACTTGCTGCTTCTTTTGCCTCCTCACTGCTGTATATCCAAAGATTTCCGTGCTCATCAGCACCAATTAAAGCTCCAATGTCATAGTTACCTTCCAACTCCTCGGAAAGAATCTTACGTGCGATGACCTCCGCCCTAAAAGCATCATCATCGCTACTCTTGTAGCCAGTCATGTCAAGCATCAAATCTCCCGTATCTGTGACTTGTGTAGGAATGTTTGATGCGGAGAGTCGACTGGATAGAGCCAATGCACGTTCGATAGCTTCTTTGGTCGGAAGTGGAGGCGGGCTCTGCGATCTTTCGGTATGAGAGTCTGACGGTCCATCGTTTGTCTGTAGCGTTGGTGTCAAGGAACGGGTTTGTCGTTCCCTTTCTGACCCATCGGCATTGTATTTTGGAACGGCATCATCCGTATTGCTACGCTGTCCGACCTGGATTCCAGACCAGTCGCCTGATATAGGCCGGTCGTTAGAAAATTCTGGAGAGCCTGTTAATGGCGTGAGAGCACCTGTCAAGTGTTAGAAATATCCACGCCGACACTTTATAGAAGCGAACATACTCAATCCAGTAGTTCGTCGTGGGGCTGACGAAGACAGCACACCAACACCGGGTCTAGTTACACTAGCTGATCTGGCTTTCCCATTCACGTTCTCTAAATCTAAGAAATCTGGCTCGGACAAGTTCGGTACATTTTGCCCTTCTGGCTGCAGAGGCGGGCTCGAAGCTGGGGATACCAAGGGAGACGTTTGCATCGCCTCTGGAATATTATCACTTGTCTCAAACACAAAGAAGGCTTCTCCTCCTTCCCCAAGCTTCATGGCATAGTCTTGTTTCGCATCGTTGACTCGAAATTCAACCTTCTTCTCATAAGGTCGTAATAGGGAGAACTTCCCGAAGCGAACATGGAAGGGAGAGCACGCCAGGGTACCATCTTCTTGCTCTACCACGATAACATCAATCGCACCGCTGAGCGTCGCAGGGTTTATAGAGTTCCATGTCTTTGAGACTGATCCGCTGATGCTTCGGACGTACTGCATAATGTGCTGGTGCTCAGGAGGATATCGCGGGAGGGTTCTGGCTAAAGGAGGGAAAGGGATGCGCGAGGTACGTAAGGTCGACGGTTGTAGCGACAGATGGCTGAGATGTCAGAGTTCGACCATGAGATAAAGTATGACAGCTTTTAATGTGCCGATGTCCAAGGTCTGTTCTCTGATGTGCCCGCGCTGAGTAGCGATTCGATATATTAGGTAGAGATTTGAACTTGCTTGGATGGATTGTTTGCTCGATCGGATGGTAGAGGATCTTAGGAATATACAAATAGATATTGTTGAGAGAGAGACTGTTAAATCGGCGACAAGAGAAAAGAAGGTCTCGCAAGTTTGATTCACGTTGAGGAGAGTGGTGAGAATTATTGCGATCCTTCAGAAGTTCTGGGGTTTTGGCGGGCTGACGTCCGCTCCATCGCAAGAGGCTATCCCTGCTTGAGATGCAGCCACAAATACGCCGAGGTATTTTGTTGTATTTGCTGTGCTCGTACTCCGTGAAAACCTTGGAAGCAAACTCGGAGGTCAGCTGTACTGTCGTACCAGATGCTTAGACGTTCTAGTGTCTCCAGTCACCGGTACATTTTATGAGTACAAAGTTCGCGAAGCAGATAAATGACATCCAAAAACGTTGAGCCCCAGATAGAGAGACCACATGTACGGAGTACTTCGTATGTGTCTGCACTTTGCTTTGACTCCTGCAACCCTCAGGTTCGCTGCCGGCATGTGAACAAATTGTGGGGGCCCCGTTTCACAGAGTTCCGGAGCAGGCCGAGCTCGGCCCGTAGTTGTTCGGGTTGAAACCGATTGCGTGGCCGGGCTCCCAGCTCGTTGATTCGACGTCACTGACAGCAGCAGCGTCGGGTGTATCGATAGCTGCATGCTACATTTCGATCCTTCGAAGACTTTGTGGGATTTGCCCCAGAACTCATCTCTTCCTCTCCAATCCAGACTATATATACGGCACCTTCATTCGAATAACCAACAAACTCTTCACTCATACGTCGTATGTAGTCGTGGTCGCTCTTGAGGTCTGCGCCACCGTCAGCGAGTTTCAGGTGCTGGAACTAAAGCACAATTATACCTCCAACAGTGTTCAGATATTACCAACAAACTTCCGCGAAGTAATTTCCACAATCATTGCGATGAAGTAGGTGGGAGCATTACCGCAACAGTATCATCAGAAACGACAGCCTCGAGTCAGCCTAATCCAACCTCTTCCGATCCTCACTTCCAGGTACTTTCATCACTTCGAGGTACCTTCAACATGCCGGCGGATTATAGCTCAACAGCGAAGGCGTTGGCCCTACCTATTTCTCCGTCTCCATCTCCATCCCCCAATTCCGAGCGAAACGCAGCAAGACCGCCGTGGTCCAGAAGGCTATCCTCAACCTCACGAAGACCAGCCAGCAACTCTCCATACTCTCAGCACAGCCGACCAACATCGGCTCTAAACCAAGTGCTCTCGACTGCCACAACAATATACCAGCGGGTTTGGAAAACGTTTAGATCTTTGTCACCGATACAACAAGTACTCGCAGCTACAGCCCTTATATGCATAAACGTCTTTGGAATTCTCTTCCTGGTATATAGCGAAAAGATATTCCACGTCCTCGGACCATGGGCAAAGAAATGGCATGGTGTGACAGGTGGCTGGGTGGTGCTGTGGATCATAACGTTCTTCTGTGCATTTCCTCCGGTCATAGGATATTCTACCGCGGTAACAATATCTGGTTTTGTGTATGGGTTTCCGGGAGGATGGTACATTGTTTCGACAGCTTCGGTAGCTGGTTCTCTGGCCTCCTTCCTCGCATCACGAACTATATTCTCCTCCTACGTTGAGCGTTTAGTTGGGAACGACAAACGCTTCGAAGCCCTAGCTCTAACGCTGAAGCACGATGGCATCAAGATTCTGTGTATGATTCGTCTTTGCCCGTTACCATACAGCTTGAGTAACGCAGCCATGTCCACGTTCCCTACAGTCCACCCATTGGCGTTTGCAGCAGCAACAGCAATAACATCGCCGAAACTTCTCATTCACGTCTTTATTGGGAGTCGAATGGCAGTCATTGCCGAAAAGGGTGGACAGATGAGTACAGGAACCAAAGCTATAAACTACACGTCCATGATTCTAGGCGGATTATTGGGCGCTACGATGGGCTGGATTATTTACAGCCGTACGCTGAAACGAGCGAAGGAGCTCGAAATCGCAGAACTAGAATCAGGACAGAGAGAAGTAGGCAGCCCGGCGCTCGGGAGAAGATATTCAGACGAAGAGATAGACTCCGCGGCGCTGATGAACGACGATGACATCTCATTATGGGACCACGAAGATGGTGGATTCGAAAGGAGAATTGAAGACCCGAGTACATACCGAGATGAGTTTACAGATGACGAGGATGTATTTGCGAGCGGCGATGTAGATGAGCCCAGAAATAAGACCAACGTCAAGCCGTGATGTATTCCTATGGGAAAAGAGTTAGGATTCTGAATTTTGTCGTACTTGGTTCAGATCAGAGCCTCGAAATCATGATCGAGGATTGCATCTCAGAATATTAGGCGAAACAATTGTCAGCTCGGATTCAGGTCATTGGGCGGCGTTGGCGTTTTAGAACTCTACTGATATAGAATATACCGATTTAAGTTTGAAGTATTGTGATTCTTATTGCTGAAACGTGCTATTTCGCCACTAGTCTATGCACGCCAGTTTTCTTGCAGTACCTAATGCATCAACAGCGGCCAGCAGGAATTTCAATTTTGTTTCCAAGCAGACTAGAGGCAACCTTGAATCCGATAACACGTTAGGTGTCCCAAGAGAACAGGCGAATAGACGATGTTGAATCATGATGTACACTGTGTGTTAAAAGTTGACAGCGAGCACCAAATGAAAGGTTGTACACCGAAAATCTTTATTTAATTGAGTTATTATTCTTCATCAAAGTGTCCTCTGCCCTATCATACTTACAAACGCACTGTTCCTGTCGATTTCTTAACCTACCTACGTGACTATGCAAGTCTGCATCCTATGATATATATACGCTATTAAACATGTTGCTCAACCTGCATTCCACTTGCTTCCAAACGCCATCGCTAAATTCAAATCGCTACTAAACTAAAATTCACATTTATTACATATTCTTGTATTGCTGCATGAACGCCAAAGCCTGCTCCATAGGATAACCTATAAAAACTGGTCCAGTAAACACCATTTGTGGCGCTTGAGACCCGTTGTTAGCCGTTTGAGAACCACTTGGGGGTTGGATAAATGTAGGATTTTGGACAGCAGGCGGCGGCGAGGCTTGCTTTACTCTAGGTTCTTCGAGTCTAGGTGCCTGACCGTGGCCGACAGGACATCTTCCTGCCGGTTTCTCAGCTATCTTTGAGTACTCAGCAACCGCATCGAGATCGAGATCTTCAGTTCCCAGCTCTTGCTTCACCCCTTGCTGTCCATGGCCAAATGGACACTTGCCTGCTGGTTTTGGAATATGCTCTGAAGATACCGGTGCTGGAGGTGGTGAGATCGGTCTTTCATCATCCATGGGGGCCTCAAATATGGGGACTTGGATACCCCATGGCCTGCTGGGCGATTCGCCAACGCGGACCTCTTTCAAGGGCCGATCAAAACGGCTCTCTCTATCATTCTCATCATTTTGTAGCTCTGCGTCATCATCCTGTCCAAGACCATCAGCACTGACAGCATTGGCCCAATTCTCAACTCTTTCGTTGGATGTTCTTTCAAGGTCATCTTGGTCTTCGGCGTCCGTAGGCAGCATTGGCTGATGCTTTTCACCTAGGCCTTGTATCATGCTGACTAGATTCCCATATTTTGCATCGAGTTTCTTTATGTCATCCTCGTTTCTCTGGTACCGCTTCACGCAGATTTCATGACTTCGTGGAATCTCGTGTTTATGAGTCTCAAAATAAGCCGCTACCTCTTCGGGGGAGTGCTGGTCTAAGTATCGTATAGGACATTTCGCAGCAGCGTCTGTTGCAGAAGGAGGTGGGGACGCCATCGTTTCTGCGTACATCGCAGCACAAATTGGGTCAGCGGACTGATGTGGGGTAGGGTCTTTACCGTCGGAGATTGTGGGTTGTTGGCCAGAACCCATCGTCGATGGCGAATGAATACGTTGCATAGGACGTGAAAAGGGACACAAGAGTGAGCTTTTCTTGCCAGGCACCGTAAAATCTTGCTCTAAAACGGTGGAAAGTGATGTCCTACGTGCAGAGAGTCTCATATTACTGCTCGTCCCGGATATACTCGTAGATCCGGTGGATTTCGTTCCCAGAGCTCTTATCCGCTGTACGGCTCTCCTACCGTCGCGTATCGCCTCAGCAGTTTCTTGCTTCGAATGACCTTGCCGCCGAAGTGGTAAAGGTACGAATCCCGCTCTGTCGGGGGTGGTCACTTGAAGGTACGGCGGAAGCTGCAGCTTTGCTAACGTCTCAGCGATACTGGGATCCGACGGCGCATATTTATCTGCAAGGATTTGATACTGTGTAGAGCTATATTAGTGTGAGGACGCGCCAAGTGAGTGTGAATGTTGCAAAAGTTTCCAAAGAGGTAAGAATTCAGGATACATGGTTGTTATCGGTCTTAGCTGCATTTGCAGTTTCTCGATCTAGAGCTAAAGTTTCTCATCATGATAAAATAGGAGATGAAGTGAATAGAACGAGAAAGCGAGCTTACTTCAGTGTGTGCGTATTGAAGCTTGTGCTGCAGAATGGTGTTTCTGTCACTCAGAAGCTGTACTGCGTCTGCGAGTGTGTTAAAATTACTTATTAGCTCTTTGGTGAGCTCCTCGTAGTCGAGGTCATTCTCTGGCATGATGCTAATGTCAATGCGGAATGAAGAAGATGGTAGAACCATTCCTTGTGAAAGGGAAAAAGATTCAAGCTTGAAAGTGGAGGCAGAACAAGCGTCTCCTGACAAATGTTGATGAATTCGGGCTCCGATAAATACCCGAAAGCCTTTTCAAAGGCTCCTCGCGGTGGACAAAATAAGTGGCAGTCTCACGATATTTCTTCAATTAACTCGACGAAATATCACAATTAGCGCATCAACTTAGAACGACATCAAATATTCCGTCGATAATTTTAAGTAAATGAGCCTTTTAGAGCTCTGCTCAAAGTCGACTTATTGAGTCTAAGGATTAGTGAACAGGTGATTGACATTTATTTAGTCCTCCGCGAGACGTCTTGGGATAGAACCTTTTCGTAATAGGTACTTGCAAAGGTTCTCCAGTCGAGTCAGGGAGAGATAAATGTTTGAGTAGGTCGATTGATTATTGAATCATGACAAGATGTTAAAGTAGTAGTAATAGATTGATGATACACAACGAAGTGTTGCTTTATTGGAGTTGGAATACTCTATACAAGGCAGAATCCCGCACAATAAAGGCTTTCCAAAATGAGACATGCAACATGCAAAGACTAAGTCGAACTTCTCATGGGACCAGTAATCTGAAAAGGAATCCCACGTTTGGTTCGAAGACTGGGGACTAACTATATTTCGGTAAGCTTCCCTACTTCTAAATTCTAACAGAATACAACAAGTCTTATGTTTCGAAGCAAGACTGCGATTTCACAAGTTTTTGTGCACCCGCTTGGACTAAACATATATTACTCGAATTGCTTCAAAGTACGCGCTGTTGAAGGAACATGTAAAGAGGAGGCGTACGCGACCAGATTTGTTGGTCTGGAGTTTGCTTCCATACAGGACATTCCGTAAGCGCGCGCCCATCGTAGAGGCACTGCACTAGAGCCTCGAAACAGTCTACGGCAGAGACCTTCTAGAAAAGATAACTGTTAAGTATGTAGCGGTTAACTCTCGTCGAGTAGAGAAAGGAAAATGATGTCAAAGACTGCCTTGGCTTGTCTGATTACTTTCGCTATAAACTACCATTCGAAGTACAACATACAACCAGGTCAGAAAGACCAATGCAGCAACGAACAGAATCACTTTTATGATCTTTTGATCACTGAAGAGCGGGAATATCAGGAATCTTTGTGTATAGGGAAGACTACAGTTTGTAGTGCGGCATTTCAGAGCTTGTGGTTGGCACAAATACGACCATGTATGTGATTGCCGGTCAACCTTTCGATCACTTTGTTGGAAATGGCCCAATACCGCGGTTGACAACATATTCTGAAACACCATCTAGGATTATGATAGCGTACTTTTCCGCGAGGAGTTGGCAAAAGCGTCAATGATAGTAAAGAAGTCCGAAAGCCGGCTCTATCGATATGAATATAAAAAGCTTTCCAGTAAAATAGTAAAGTTTTCAACCCTTTTAGACGGCAGCCTTCGTAAGAATCGGCCTAGCCTTTGAGTATAAGCATGAGCTACCGTCCTAGCCTATTGTAGTGGTCAGCACGACTTAATTCGAATATGTCCATACCTCTCCGTCTCACAGCCCCCACCGATATATGCAAACTCCTGTTCGATCAGTCGATGTGACTTTATCCGCACTGAGGAGAGTATCCCCTCCTTTCAGAAGCATTTCCCTGACTCGATGGAGAAATACACCATGATCAGGGTAGTATCAGATCTGATCTGCGTTTATGTCGTGCGAGTCCAGAACCAATAATCCTTGCTGATCATTGGATGCTATTGGGGGCGCAGACTGCTGATTGAGATGTATAGACACTTGATGCATATACGCAGAAGCAAAGTAGATATTAGCAGTGTGCCTTTTATTGGGGTACTCTGGTAAATTAGCTTTAATGATGTTGTGTTCCTACTCGTACTGCGCTGGGTGATGCTAAGGTTATGTGCTCCGCTCCGTATGTCTTGACGGAAGAAGGTGGATGATTTGATCGTCAAGGTGCATCATTGCGCCCCACTTCTACATTCGCATGCAACAATTTGTATAGAGCAGTAACTCCGTACTCGAGTACGAAGCCAGTTACAATCCTCCCGCACCTTGTATCAGACCAATTCTTCGAAAGACGTTACGTAGACCAGACAAGCAATCTTTAGACACAGCGCTTCGGGATTTCTACTCCAGCAATCATCTACGGAAGTACAGGTTTGGCCAACCACGTTGTACAACTCAAGCTCATCGCACGGCTGGTACCACCACTTCAGCCTCAAAAGCCTCCCGACATTTCTCAACACACTCCCTTGATATTTACGCTATTCATACAATCATCCATACCGCCAGTCACCACTTACGATATCACCCCTTTCACCGGCGCATCAGGGCGGCTTCATGTAGTGCCTCGGTCACCAAATTGGTCTAGCAACTGGCAGTAGGGGGTTGGCAATACCCAGAGGGATAACCCCACCGGGAACGTCCTCCAAAGTTTGCCAAAAGGGTCTTCAATGGATTGCGAATTACGGAAATCGTCTTCGAGGTCTGTTGCGACTAGCAACCTGGCCTTCCATCTACTTCCGGACGAGATTATTGAGCAGTGAGTTGGGAGAGCACGAAGCACGTTAGGATTACGTTGAGCTTATGCTAACCTTTGACTTCCTAGAATAATCCTCTCCACGAGCCCGAATGCATTTGCTTCCGTATTAAACCTGAATAGAAAGTGGCGGGCTGTAGCGCAGCAGGCGCATCTCTATGTTCATCACCTCTCGCGATGTGCCTCCTATTCGGCCGCCCATCCGTCTGCGTCGTTGTCGCAGAATGACGACGACCTTCCGCGCCTTCGCGGCTTGTTTGCGCAAGAGATAAAACGGAATCTGTTCGAAGCGTATTTACGACCCAAGGAAACAATCATCAGTCTAGTCTCAACCTCTATAAGTTCCTCCTCGGCCCCGGGTGGAGAGGCTTTCCATTTCAGCATTTCTCCAAAGGGACACTTTGTCTTAGCATACAGTTCATCACGAATTCACGTTATAGATGTCGGGGGCCCCGATGTCGAGGTTAAGCGGGAGCTGAAAATACTGCGAAGGCCAGCATCTGCCACGATCACAGATGATGGGTCGCTGTTGGCTGTTCTTGCGACGGACCTTCAGGTTGACATGTACGATTTGACGGGAGAGCACCCCAAGCATACGCATGCTGTCGCCCTAGATCATTCGCCACGAACTATCGCCTTATCACCCACAGGCGCTGTTTTGGCTGCGGCGTACGATTCTGGGGTAGAGGTTTCATCATTAGATTCGACCAATTCGAATACAGAGAGACGGGCGGTAAAGTGTTATGCCGTAGATACGTTGTGTTTTTCACCTGATGGGACACAGCTATTAGGGACCACTATGCAGTCGAGAAATCCGAGTACCGTCATTCTCACGGCACCATACTATAATACAGGGGGCGCTATGCCCGAGGAAACTGTCAGTATTAGTGCTTTGTGGACCACATCCATACTCTTTCCTAATGGCAGTCGAGACTGTAGTCACGCAGTCTTACTCCCAAGCCCTTCAGATGAAGAACCCACTTGGGCGTTTACGTACGATCGAGTGTTCGAAACGTTCCGCGCTGTGCGTATCGACGATCTTCGAAACGGCACAACTTACTTTACGGGGCCGTTACCAGATGCCACATCTGTTGCTAAACTTCTACCGAGCACGTTGCCTACTTCTACCCAGCGAGGAGACCTTGTAGCTTCGGGCTTCCAAGGCTCTATATGGCTCTACGGAGTTCCTGAAGACCTCGATGCTGTGCCAGTCGTTTCTCACGCAGTGAGCGGCAATACTGATAGTGGAATAAGCACGCCGTCGACCCAATTAGGACGGCGAAATAGCGCTCCATCTCTTCGGTCTGTTCATAGGCAACGAGAAACTTTCAGTCGGACACCGCAATGGCAACTTCTCTGCGATCGCTTTCGAAATACATTTGTTGAGGGGCGCAAAGTTGGCACCTTAGAGCAAGTCAGCACCATGAGCTGGGTTAGGGACAATGATAATGCGGTATACGGTGAAAGACTTGTTGCAGTTGCTCCTGGTATTGGTCTTAAGTCACCTAGCAGCGAGTGCTGGGAAGAAGACGGCATGAGTCCTGTGGACGGCGGGCGTATATCTATTCTAGATTTCAATTACGCTGTGAGAGACGGAAAGAAAAGCTTCATTACCATTGAAGTTGGCAACAAAGAACCCGAAATCCTGGAGGAGGAGCATAGGGATTTGGATACAGAGGTAGCCATAGTGAGGAGGCGGACCGTTGCACAGCGTCGAGGAAACCGAAGTCATGTCTCCCGTTCTGTTGTAGTCGCTCCCCATATACCTCATTCGGAAATACCTCCGTTACCAGCGACCGAAGACGATTTAGGTGATCCTTATGGAGCGCCGCCTCCTATTCCCAGAAGATTAAGTGACCAGGAAACTACTTCTCAGCACATGGAGGACCCTTCTATGGAGGAAGTACAAGAGGCACTTGATGCGCCATACTCTCACACGAGCCCGCGCTCTGGTACAACCCTTCGACGAGCCGCTACAGCTGCTGCTGTTAATCGACGACTCCACCCCCGTGCGGTCGCACAGGATCATATAGAATATCGTCGTGCAGATGGCCGTGAAGAGCACCCGCATGAGAGCGATGCAGATAATTGGGTTCCTCCTCCACCCCCCTATTCAAAGGATCCCTTGCCTCCACTGCCTGAACATATTCAACGGTCCTTATTAGCGGAAGCAGCTCAATCAAGACACTCGATGACTCCTCTATTCGACGAGTCTCCTGGCTTAGACCTTAGCCCATTAGCACGTTCACGCACTCTTGCTCCTACAAATACTGGTAGAACCCGGCGCGAGTCGTTTCCATTTCAGAGAAGTGTCAGTGATCATACAACCATGAACTCAGACCGCGTTTCGATAGATGAAGACCGCGCGCGGCCTTCTTCAAGTCCTGGGTCACCAGAATTTGATGATCTTTATGATGTGTCCCCTCAAGGAACACCTCCACTTGCTCCACGTACACTTGCCACATATCAGATACCAAGGCGCGCTGTAGGCAATCCAACGACCAACGACCAAATTCCTAGCCCACATATGAGAGCTACCTTACTCGAGCCAGTCTCCCCGCTGCCTTTGCCGAGCCCTTTGAGCGACCTTAACGAAAGTCAGTCTCATGAGGTAGTCACGGCTGATCGCGATGCGGAATTGTTGAAAGCGGAAGCACCGACCCTGAATCTTGACAAGGAGGTTCCACCACGACCGACCGAAGAACATCATTTGACCCGAATGCCATCGACGATACCAGTAGCTGGAGTGCAACAACAAGCCATTGAGTCAGGACGCTCTGTAGCGCCAGAACCTGTCCCATTTCCCGCTGAAGACCCTGTGACACCAGAAGTGTTTCCTCTTATGTCGAAACGTGTAAGGACTGCACCTACCATGCGTTCACCGAGCGCGGTCGATGAAGGTCTGGTTGTAGATTTCAAAAGAAGCGAAACAGTGCCAGCGCCATCAGTCAGGTCCGCGAATGCGTCGAACGCATCTGGGATGGTGCATCCTAGCGCTGATCAACTTGCTCGATTGAATAGTCGTCAAGGTCGTCCACAAGGGATTGCTGATCCATCCCGGCGTATGTCTTCCGGAGCGAACAGCCAGCATCGACGATCTGGAAGTGGCAATCGACCTGCTTCGTCAATAGGATATTCACAGCCTCACAATCCACATCAGAAGCATCATGCACCTCCAGTAATTACAAATGATCTACCGGAAAGATCGACTCCACCACGTGCTGCGATGGGCGCATATGGTTCACCAAGCAGAAACGGCGTGCATGGGAGGCCGAATCACCTTGGCCAACTAAGTCCCGAAAGTTCGAACTCGCCGCAGCGCTCATTTGGGAATGGAAGCTCAACTCGTGGCAGCCCGTCAGGTCTGCGCCCCCCAATGCCACGATTGGAGACCATTCATAGTATAACTTCAAACGGCGATTCATCGGTGTTTGTTCCTCCAAAGTCAACTGGAATTTCGAGGAATCCTAGCAGAGCGGAGCGGAGCGCTGCGAAGAACATTCAGGACGCCAAGAAGAAAGGCTGGAGGCAGAGTATATATGGACCGAAAAGGGGAAAGAAGCTAAAGAAAGACAAGTATGGCGATACTGCGAGTTCGGCTGGTTGGACCGATGTGTCTTACGGCTCCCCTAAGGAAGAGCAGAAGAAGAGCGGGAAGTGTATGGTTATGTGATATGTGATATGATACCCTAGTAATGTCGATTTGGAGCACGAAATAATATTGGAGTGTTAGTTGTTTATAGGTCTCAATTGTCCATAGACAGTTAGAGCTGATTGCATGTCGCTAGTCTAGCTATGGGAAGATCTAAAGTTAAGAGAGTACAAGAAAGACTTCTCCAGTTCTCCAAATGCACGAGTTTATTATTTGAATTGAGTTCTAAATCCCCAGAACTATTCCAAGATAGCTCGGAATCAGCGCCAGTCTCATTAGTCTGTGAGGGTCGTAATAATGTTCTAATAGCAGCAGATACCCTAGGTAGTCCTTGATTCGCACAATTGGAGGAAAATAATGCTTTGTAGCATCGGTTCCATATGTTGTGTGCAGGTGATAATTGCTAGCGGTGACGTGAAAAGGTAGATAGTAAGTGGGTTGCATCTTAATCATGATTTACCATCTCACATCTCACATGTACCTTATTCCATTCCCTTGTGAGTAGTCATCCATCACTAACAATGGGCCTCCGACTCGTGGTGAGTAAGGTGGCTTGAAGATGTTGCTAGTGAACTAATCAAGAGAAGGACATAAGGAATCTCACAGGTGGTCAAAGAGAGTTATCGAGAGGCAAAATACATATGCTGCAAAATAATGTGAAATTACATTATCCTATTTCCTCGTTCTGTTACCAATCATCAGCTTACAGATAGCAGGTGAATACTTGGTGAATCTACAACCAGACTAGGCATAGGAATTGGGTTTAAAAACCGTGTTTCGCGAATAAAATGTCTTTAGATAACATCATTCAAAGTGTGGAAGATGATCTGAATGTACTCCAAGAACAACATGTTTCAGCATAAATTAGGAGAACATCAGCCACTGCTTCAAGGCCCTTCTCTAATCCTAGCTATATCTACAAAGTTACCCAAAGCTCTTCTAGAGTTTCACCTTTCAATTTTCCACGTTTAGATCTATTCGGCGTGATGCCTTCTCCATACGCAGCGCCCACTGCGTATATCTCTGGCGACGATCATCTTGACGGAGACGAACTCAACATCAACGATATCAACTTGAATGATGATAGCAGCAATAGAGACCCACAAGCATACGAAGGGGCAATTGACGAAATACACCAGGAAGATCCAGCTTTACCACTGATCGAAGAAACAAATGTTACCAGTCATGAACGGATCCTTTTTCATCCACCGACAACTTGCTCGAAGAACGATGAGATTCCAGCACTTAGCCCAAGCAGAGAGCCAGATTTAAACTGTCCAATTTGCCATGACGACTACGATAACAAGTCGTTGGTTGAACCCTGCCTTCATACGTTCTGCCTGGCATGCTTGAAAGAATCAGTAAAGATATCGATTGAAACGACCCAGGTTCCGATATGTCCGCACTGTCGTCAATCAATAATTGTCATTTATCATAGCATGTTGGAAGATGGACAGGCTACAAAGGAGAAGATCATATCGCCCACAGAAATGGAGTTTCAGGAAACTGTTGATCTATTGAACGACAGACGACCGGACATTCGACAGGCTATAGAAGATCGACAAGAGATCTCGGAGCGAATCGAAAGTGAAGAAGGCTCGTCTCTTTCTGCAGCGGACATGGCAAGTCGTCTTGAAAACGTTACACAGAAGGCCTCTGAGATCGCGTCTGATGTGGCTTCGAGATACAGCTATGAAACCCCCCTTAACGCACCACCCGTTGAGATTATCTTGGAATTTTACGACATAGTTATGAGTCTAATCCGAGCCGCTAAAACAGAACAGCAAATGATCACTGTCAAACCTGTCCTAATCAGAGTCAACGGCCAAATCCGGAGAATGGAAGATTGTGTGGTAGAGCATCGATGGCCAGATTCTTATTGGAGAGCACACGGATTGCGGTATCTTTCTAGACCAGTCGAGCTTGTAATACTACCCACAAGCCTCCTGGAAGACAAACCTCGAGGAACAAGAGGAGAACTTCTCTCAATTAATGACATACTGAAAGATTATTTTGCAGGCGAGAGAGAAAGCTGCGGATGGGAAGAGCAGCGACTCGGTACCCTCACAGAGCTGAGCTTTCCGTTCAATACAAGCATGATTCCAACCAACGTGGAAGAGGAGTTGGTGATCAACTTCCCCCATGCCGCGCTCTCAGAGGAATTGAATTGCTTCGCTCGCCGTAGTGTAGATCGTATGGAACAAATCGATGGATTTTTTCACATCATAATTGATGGTAATTCTGTGTTGACGAGACCAATTGATGGAATCCAAGGACCCGATAGACAAGCTCTCAATAAATGGCTCGAGTGGAATGACGAGTTCCTCAAGATGCTCGAAGTGTTGAGGCCGGCAGCTCATAAAAGTGATGAAGTTGCGAGTGTTCTTAATCCTGTTATTCGCAGAGTGAACAGACGAAAGCGTTTGTTGTGGTTGATTTATAGGGAAGCCGATTATAGTTAGTCACACGGGGGAGAATCGGGTAATTCTTGGCTGCTTCAATATTTGATTAATTAATTAAGTTAATCTTTAGTTAAATTTGATCAATTATTAACGGTTTTCCTACTAACAATTAGTTTAGTTTTAACGCTTAACATAGTAGAAATGTAGGTATATACTTTGAGGCCAAAACACCTCAATTACGCCTCAAAACAAGGCCTTAAAAAGCCTTAATAATGTCTTAAATAACTACTTTAAAAGGTACATTCTCCTTATATTCTTATGTCATTAATAGGGCTCTTATATCAGCTATATACCTATGTACGACACGGCCTTGGGGTTTATTAAGGATTGTTACAAATGTCATTACTTTTGTAATAATTTTTGATCTAGGGCCATTAAATTTAGCAAGCCATCCCTAGTGCTTATCAACATTTGAAAGGGTATTTAGCATCTTGCGAAGCCGACCATCAATGAACAAATATTGACTTCAGCTGTGTGACAATTTTTTCACAACGCTCGGATTTGCAACAAACATACTAGCTCGTATTATACTTACATTCGAAGTCGAACAGATTACAGTGTGCACACCTTTTGCAATCTTTCATCTTCCCGTGATGTTGCAGAGCCTGCCATTCCATCGCCTAGGCAACATAGGAAGATACCTATACTTAGTGGACAACCATTTATTGGTCATCGACTTAGTCCCCAACCCTTGAAAATTGATTTCAAATTGAAAAAAATAAGGTTGCTCTATGACCAATGACCATTGACAAAGACTCCATCCAAGAGGGGATGAGAAGAAAATTGAGATGGTTTGTTTCTGTTCTTCGTTCGAAATGTTGTTGGGTATTTGATGCTGAGGATGGCTCGCGGAGGACAAGATGGTTGGCAGTGCACGGGCCTCGACACGTCAAAAACCGCGTCCTACATCAACAACCCATCTTTAACCACCCAAAATCAGACCAAAAAATGCACTCCAGGGGCGATAAAGTGCCAGGCGAAACGGACAAGGAACGGAATGGCCGAAACCGTAATCAGTTTACTGGAAAGCGCCCTAGAACTCCGTCCCCAATTAATCCTTTAGAAGGTACTATTGGGTCAGCTTTTAAGCGACAAAAGAACGAGCATATCGACCACTTTAAGACTCCTACGAAGGCAATTGTACAAGGGATTGTAGCCTATACCGATAAGAGAGTACCTGACGAGGTACAAGAGACTCGAAAAGATATCTTTGACTTCTGCGGAGTCTCTAAACGCACAGGCTACCGATATATCGAAGACCTACCTGACATCGAGGCTACCTCAGCTCGCCGACTCGAGAATGATCCCACGAAGCCTAAGACTAGGGGCTAGAAGCAAATTTTGACTGAAAGAGACATTCGGAGACTAGAAAGGATCATTTGGAAGAATGGGTTTAAGGGCAGGGCGATGACCTAGTCGGCATTGGCCGAGGAGGCTTAGATACCGGGTCAAAAGGACGGAACATACGTGAGCGGGAGAACTCTCGCTCGGCACATGGGTTCCTATGGCTGGCGCCACTGTATAGCATGTAGGAAGGGCTTCGTCTCCCCCGAGCTAATGAAGCGTCGAAAGAAGTGGGCGACCGATATACTCAAGAAGTACCCTAATCCTGTAGACTAGTATAGGGTTAGGTTCTCGGATGAGGTACACTTCTCTTTCGGCCCACAAGGACGTCTTATGATTCTTCGACGTCCTAGAGAGCGAAACTGTCCTAATTGTATTCAAGAACTTAACTAAAAGAAGAAGAAACAGAAAGGGGGGGGGAATGATGAGATTAACACAAGTTATAACCTCCACGCCTAGGCAGCTATTAGCTACAACTTCAAAGGCCCCCTTGTATTCTACGACGCTGGCAATATAAACGGCAAGATGACCTATAAATGCTATATTGAGCAGATTCTTAACCCAATTGTCTTACCGTGGCTAGTAGAGAATAAGGACTTCGTTCTTGAGGAAGATGGGGACTCGGGTCACGGTTTTAGTCCTAGCTTAAATATCGTTAAACAATGGAAGGAACGCCACGGGCTTGAGCACTACCAGAACTACGCCGGAAGCCCTGATATTACTCTAATTGAGAATAGCTTCTAGGTACCTAAAGAACATATTAGGAAGTTCACTTATAACGATGTAGAAGGGCTCAGGGTGTTAGCTTTGGAGGGGTGGGCGAAGCTCAAGCAGGAGACGATAAATAAGTGGGTAGAAGAGATGCCGCAACGCCTCCGGGATATAATTGATTCAAAAGGCAAAATGACAGGCTATTAGACTAGCATTTAATTACATTTTCTACCTACTATCTAACCATATAAAAAGGGGGGGTAGCCAATGCGACGTGATGAAAAAAGGTCAATTTTGGTGAGGTCGCGCACAGGCCATATTGGACTGCCACCCATCTTGTCCTCCGCGAGGGAGGTTAGGAATAATTGAGCACGCTTCCTGGTCGCTGCCTAGCGATTGAGGCAACAAAAGGCGCGAAACAGGCCGAATTTCCAAGGTTCTTTTTCCTCGCGACCTCCATCTCTTACTGTATGATCGCTGGTCTCGTCATCCTCCCTCAATAATGGCAATTTTAGCTTCAAATTTAACTCATTGGACGGGGCGAGTACTCCAATGGCTTGAAGCTGGGGTCACGCCGATGTGACGACCTGGCAAGGGGCCAAGTCCAAAGGCAAGCTGGACACTCACCTGGATTTATTTCGAGATGTTGAGCCCGACAGCCGCAAATGTCAGCCATCGGAGCAGTATTGGACAGAGCTTCCTCAAATTCCACTGCATGTCTCGGCGATAGACTCTGAGTTGGGAGGAAGAATCCGAACGATGCAGAGATTGTTTAACAGAACCTAGGTGTTACATCACATAAAAAAGACACGACACCGAGGCTGCTGATGCAGTACAACATTCAAATGTTGACCGGTATTGAAGAAATTGAGCTTATGCAGACATGATCCTTCCGGTTGATAGACGCCTTGCCGAGAAAATGTGTAATCCTACCATGGAGCTGCAATCTCCAACAGTGAAATCAAGGACGAGGACGAATACGCACGGAAATCGGTAGACCATTATCTGCTCAATGTATCTGCTCCAAACCGCAAGATGCAAGTAGAATGGCGAAAACACCAGCGAAGAAAGCCACCCTTTCATATGTGGCCATTCTCGAAAGCTAACTCGCTGAAGCGTTTGAGCCAAACCTAGCTGATCTACTGTTCTTCGTTCGACCAGCTTCAGCCTCGAGAAGAGGTTCACTTGTAACG
Source organism: Glarea lozoyensis ATCC 20868 (assembly GCF_000409485.1). Lineage (NCBI taxonomy): Eukaryota > Fungi > Ascomycota > Leotiomycetes > Helotiales > Helotiaceae > Glarea > Glarea lozoyensis. The sequence goes on from NW_007360984.1 coordinate 1,059,229, forward strand.
CCGCCGTAGGAAGATACGCTGTGTATTTCCAGCCCGTCGGGTTTGCGCTGCCTTATTGTCTGAAAGCTGCTGAAACCGCTGACCACACTCACCACACACCGTGCAAAACTCGCGGGGTGTAGAACCCCGATGTTGGAACGGCAATGGCCGCCACCACTCACCGCTACTTCAGGTGCTCTTCAGGGGTTAAGCGAGCGCGCCCTGAGGAGACCACCTCCTACGCTAAGTCTTCTCTCTTAGATTGACTCTTGCGCTGAAGGAACTCCAAGGAATCCTCCGGTATGCTAGAAGATTTCTAACATGAGCTTCCCCGTCTAAAGCTCCTTCGTCGGCTTGCATTGAAAGATGTGCTAGGGGTCGAAGATGAGTCTTATTGGCTGGCTTCAATGGAACTTTGTTATCAATGTTCGTTTGGCTTTCTATATGGATTTTCCAAGCTATCAGCCTTCCTCGGTCTTTGAGGTTTCAAGCTTGTGGTATTCGGTCTGTTCTCTCAGCTCGCCTTAGCGAGTCGGAACTTTGTGGAAGGTTAGGTGGAGGAGTATATTATGAAGGAGCCTCCCAGGCTACCTTCTCTAGCTACCGCTTCTGAGGTTCACAACACTCCTGCTTTATGCGCTTTACACTCATTTATCATTCCCATTGCTGTCTATTTTTGCTGACTTTCTGAAAATCAAACAATGGCTTACTTTTCGGCCGTCCTTTTACTTCTTTCTTTGGTCTCTCAATCATGGGCACTTCCTGTCTCCCAAACTGGCACACAAGATATGAACATCACTTATACTGATGGAGACTATCATTGGACTGAAATAACAGCCTCGACTACTACGCCAGTAGCGCTTCCCGAAATAACAACGCCAGTGACCACTTCGGAGTCTACACAGCAGACTGCTAGTTCGACGTCTGGTGGACCGTCATCCACCACTACTGTAGTCAATACGCCCCAAAGTACTGGTGAAGTTCCTGTCACTTCAGTTCCGTATACCAAATTCAGTGGTGATGGAAGTGAAGCTGCTGGCTGGCCATCGATTGCAGAATGGGTATCTTTCGATCAAATGTAAGCAAAATTAGTGGAACACAGACAAGATACTGACGATTTCTAGGTGGGCTAATAACAAGCCGATCCTAGAAGTCTCATGTGCAGCTCAAGGTGTTGAAAATAACAGTGAGGAAGAAATAGCCCAAATGAAAGCAGCTATATTGGAACAAGCTGCCGCCACTAAAGTTGATCCTCGTTTTATTCTTGCCACAATCATGTCAGAGTCTACTGGCTGCGTTCGAGTGATAACTACGAGATCCCCAGGAGATTTGATCATCAACCCAGGGCTCATGCAAGATCATCAGGGAACTGGCTCTTGCGAGGGTATTCCTGCTCCTTGCCCAGAAGCTCAGATCAAGCAGATGATCATGGACGGTACGGCGGGAACAGAGGCAATTCTTAGAGGGGGTGATGGACTTCAGCAAACTCTACAAAAAGCTGCCGCATTTGGAAAGGACGCACAAGCAGTTTATGTCGCCGCCAGGATATACAATTCAGGGTCTTACGTTAGTGGAGCACTTGAAGACAATGCTGCAACAGCATGTTATTCTTCCGACATCGCCAACTACTTGCTTGGGTTTGCAGCAGCTTTAAGTCCTTGCAAACTCGGGATAGTATAAAGCGCGTCGTGAATTTTCTGAGAATTCCGGTGCTACATGATTTGTCAGAGGAAACCAGCCGCGAGTTTATATTCTTGTATTTTTAGGGATACTGTGGCATGGGAAAACAAACGTTTATCGATTCGGATCATCCCGGGCACGAAAATGTATAATATTCGTCCGTACGGTGGGGTCATGTTCTTGTACACTAACGAGCTGTAATTGTTTAACTGGCACGTTATTCCTATCTAATATTATTTGGTCTCTTAATTATTGTATATCAGATCTCAGCATGTCAAATGAAAAGCGTTGCAAGGTACCTGATCGTAGCACTCCATTGAAAACTAAGCTTGAACCGTCAATTTATTCTCCTCAAATAATCTAGAATTAGAAAACACAAAGAGTGCAGTCATACTCCATCATGATTTACCGCCTGTATAACTATGAATTAATCTGTAAGACTTATAGACCCGTATATAGTACAAGTAGATCGACAATATATATTCAATTAAAGTGGGTAAGTAAGAGTTATACCCAATCAACAAGCATCTTTGATAGCTCTCATGCACGGACCAATAGTTGACGGTTCGGCACGTTTGAGCACGTTTGAGAACATTGGACGACGCCAATTCATGGTCCCACGGCATCTCTACATTATACATAAACAAATATAAACTACAACTATTGCGTTTCTGTCATTCGATCTATCTGCTTGCAACTAACTCTGCGACGAAATTTACGCCCGCGTATGAACGAATAAAATAGCCCTCGAATCCAACCCGAAGTCAGACCAACTCCAGGTCCCCCAGGGAATATGTCAATGGATCACTCCCAGATGGATCACAGCGGAATGGATCATGGCGGACATAGTGGTGGTATGCCGATGGATATGTGTAGCATGAGTGTATGTGTTGTTCTGTATTCGAGCTAGACCTTTCCACCCCCTTCAAAGTAATCTTCTGACAACCGCATGGCAGATGCTCTTCACGTGGAACACCAAGAACCTCTGCTTGATCTTCAAATGGTGGCACATCCGCTCAACCCCTGGCCTTATCTTTTCCCTCCTCGCAGTCGTCGCCCTCACAGCAGCTTACGAAGCACTCCGTTCCCTGTCCCGAAGATACGAAAGAGCCGTCGAAAAGAGAGTAGAATCTACACCCAGTATGTCTTCACGCTCCCTCCAACTCCTCCATATCTCCTTATACCTTCCTGCTCTGTTGCAGTGGCAGCAATTCTTCTTTATGAAGTAGAGGCATAAGCTGAGATATAATGTTCAAATAAAGCTTTACTTGTTGATGGAGAGCGTATTACTGAGACTACCCCTTTCCTGTGGTCAGGACATAACCAAGCCGAGGTTTCGAAGAGGGCGCATGTCATCAAGGCGTTCTTCTACGCGGTCCAGAACTTCTATGCTTTTATGCTAATGTGAGTAAATATTGTCTGCTTCGCCGAGATCGAATTATTCCTTGCATACGGATCCACCATCCCAAAGATTGGATGTGACCTAAAGAAACCGCGGCTGAAAACTAGACCGACACTGGCTAACTCGCGCTTAGGTTACTGTTCATGACATACAATGGCTGGGTAATGCTGTCAATGGGAATTGGCGCATTCGTTGGTTATTTGCTCTTTGGAAATGATACAAGCTCAACAAAGGATAGCGCTTGTCATTAAATGGAAAAGAAGCTTTTTTCCTGCATCTGTTACTCTATGTCGTGGGATTTTGAATGCACTCAAAATCATGCACATTGCCGTTGCAGATGACATGTCGGACGAGGGAGCTGTTTACTTGATGACGACAGTCCTGCCTCGTACACAGCGTCTGCGTCTTGCAACATACCACCAGCTCAACGAGGCTGTTGCACAACATCACAGCGAAGCAACTCTTCAATAAAATGTACGCATAGCTGCTGGCGCTGCGAGGGGTACAGAACATCCTCATCAAGGCTGAACCGGCACAATATAGGAGAATTTTCTTCATGATTGCAGATCATACAAACCTGATACCTCTTGATCCTCTAATTCTTTATCAATCTACTGTTAAATATTGAAAGTTGCACCGTATGATCGTCCCGCAATTGTCATCCCTTTGAATCTGCAAGGAAACCGATCCTGTGTCGCTTAATGACCTCCCCTCGGCGTTAACCGAACTGAGACCTCAAGGGGGCAGATTAGGCTAATAAATTTTCTACATCACCTTCCCTTTTGAGAGGAACCGTTGCAGTGGAAATCGAAGAGAGTTGTTTGTTGCATTTCGCGATTTTCGTCACTGAAACTTGACGAATTATGGGACTAGGAGGAGCCAGGATTGATAGCAAGTGTGGTATTCCTACTTCCGATCACCGGGGTGGAAATGAAGGCAAAAGCTGGAGTTTTTGGTTCATGGGTGCATTGGCGCGTTTACTTGGCCATTTACATTGGGTTGCAAGGCTTCTGAGAGTTGCGGCTCTGGATGTCGACGACATTGTTGGGAGCCGTTGGACTTTGAACTCTATCTCGTACTACTCATCGCACCTTCGTCACTTGACGATTTCATGTCGTCCCCCTGTATGCTTGAAGTGACTGTTTCTCTCAGATCTTCAGCTTACTGTTACCTGCCAGGTTCCACCGTGATGTCCAGCAGGCTGGCAGCGTAGTTTCGGCTTCTAATGATATGTATCTCACTACGATTTTAGCTCTTCGGTTCTTTGGCAAACTGTCTATCTGGCAACTGGTATCTGGACCAAGGTGCTGAACTTGTGCTTTTATATACCATCTACAAACTCGGAAGTACTATCCATAATATATTTTCATAGACAAGCGTCCCCGAAATTTCCTTCTCCAGATTTCTATGCCTCGATGGTATACTTCTGAATCATCAAAGCTTGCATAAACTCATCGAATGCCCACTATTCTCGCAACTTTCGTCAAATTGTTTCGCCAGCAGCTCTTCGAATAAAATCCACAACTTCTTTGGCATGAGAAGCATGCACACAATGTCCGGCTCTAATTCTTTCCACTTCCACAGTCGCGCCATCGGCCTCAATCGAAGAAATCATGGCCATCTGCCCAACTTCCGGGATAGCGCGGTCGTTTTCACATACCAGATAAGAAACTGGTATTTTCTTGTACGCCGCAGATCTGGTAGTGTCCGTAAGTGTTGCGAAGGCATGTGGCTTAAGGCGAGAAACGTAGAGATCGGCTTCTTCAGACGGAATATCATGATACATCATCTCCTTAAAGCCGTTCCCCCAAATTGTTTGATTCTGAATAGACTAATTAGCCTTTTCACGCAGAGAATAGGACATGATTCAGACTCACGTCTTCTGAGATAAGCCACCAGTCCGGACGAGCATAAGGACCGCCAACACCCAGTTCTACACTCACTCCTTGAGGAAGTACAAACGATGATACGAAAGAGAGCCTTGATACACCCCCAACTTTACCAGCTTCTCTTCTCTCGTTTACGCTGAGTCCGTCCAGTGCACTAGTTGTTGGAATACCGCCATAGCTATGTACGTGCATGAGGACTTTATGACCCAATTCCACTTCTTCCTCAACAGCCGCTCTAATCGTTTCAATATCTTCAGTTAGCGAGGTAACTGGCGGCTTGGATGCTACTGATGGCAGGTCTACGGCAACACAATTGTACCCTAGAGGTTGGAGAAGAGCGATCGTCTTCTCGAAATATTGGGAGTTGTGCCACGCCCCGTGGACGAAGACGATTGATGGTTTCGACATCTTGGTGTATCGAATGATCGTGAAAGCGAAGAGTGAGAAGAGTGGAGGTGAAGACAATGATGTTTTTGCGGGCAATAAAAACGGCAGAGAACCAATTACTTATAAATATATTTACCATCAGAGAGTCTCGCTCATCGCACCTGCTTATTACAGGGGGTTAACTACTTATAGATGTATTTAAGATCAGAAAGTCTCATACTTGTCTCGTACCTGCTGGTTGCATGATGTGCGTAAGTTCACATGTACATAAGCAGTATTTCAACATCGTGCTATTAATGCAATGTCTGTTAGCTCGTAAGAATCGCGACTGTTTGATTGGTTTTGTGCAAGTCTAATGATAACAATAAATTTGAAAATCCACTCCTTGAAGTTCGGGTTCGGTAATATAGGTCTTACCTATCCTTGTAGAGTCTGTCTTCGTAGAAGACAAATAAATGGTAGAGAATCCTTGTTTTATTAACTTAAACTGTGCTCTATAATGACTCAGTAGTTTCGGTAACAAATTTGCTTTCGACATAATCTAGATTCGTCTTATTTACCGAAAATGGCAGACGAAATATCGTGTATTTCGTTAATTATCTTGAAGAAAGCTTTTTTTCGACTGCCACTAATCTTGTCAACCACGAGCTATTCCTAATGACAATGCCTCTTACACTAGCTAGTACACTGTGCCTTATATCCTTTTGTAACAGGCTCACCGCGAAGTTCGAAGTCCGAGATCGTGCATCTAGACCGACGTGTTATTATTATTGCAGCACACTTGGCTTTCTTATAACTCTAGAATAACGATGTAACCAATGGACGTGTTGGGGGTTTATTAATGTCATCGAATGCGAAATCGAGCACTGGGGAGCGGGATCGGCATTATCAAGGAATTGATTCTTCACCGCTGTGATGTCAAACCGCAAATAAGTTCCTAGATTTAGGCAGCGTAGTACATTAAAACTATTTCGCGACTTTCTCTATGTACACGGCGTCTCCTTAGGGTTGGAACCATATTTGCTGAAATATCATCCTTCGAACCATCCGTCAATAAAGCAAATGAAAACCCGAACCCGAGCCCTGTTACAGCGAACGCTAAAAGTCTTGGAAATTTAGGCCCCAGCTTAATGTGAGATCTGAGAAGAGAGACCAGGTTCTAAGTGGCCATCTCTTCGCTTATAATCATTGTCCCCTGGCGAAGTTCAGGGGCGTAGCTTCAGCCCTACACTACAGTACAGGCATTAATGATTACGTACATAATCAACATCACAACTTCAATAGATCATTTCTGTTGATCAAAAATCCAACATTTTCATTTGCTGTCTCCTGTAACTCATCTGTTGAAGAGTTGGTATATCAAAATGTTTACACACTCCAATCCGGTAGCATTGAGAAGTCATAAGAAATCTCAGGGAGGGTGCAAAAGCTGTAAGGAAAGAAGAGTGAAGGTAAATAATGTGTCTAGATAAAAGCGCAAATGATCTATTGAACTAATTTACTTACTATCACAGTGCGATGAAGTCAAACCATTGTGTGGGAAGTGTGCTGTCCATTACGTTAACATTAGGACCTGTGAGTGGACAGCTCCCAAGCCAAGAAAAAGCGGTTTGGGAAAGACAGCAAATGCTCTCAAACCGAAGTCTTCAGTGGTAAGTTTTCCGAGTAGCAAGGCGGAAACTGCAGTTTATTAATGCTAACCCCTAAGAAAATAAAGCCTACCGGCGCCAAAAGCCCCTTAAAGCAAAATATCACACGACAACCTACAAATAAAATCGAACTTACCGAAGCCGAAGCCGGAAAGGGAAAATGCAAGCAGCATTGTCCATGTCATGACCCTAGTAAGCTTCTCATCCGATTAAACTACGCAACCAGGTACAATCGCCACGTTGTGATCAGCCAATTGATTGTCTTTAGAATATACGGCAGTCATGCTCGATGCCATCTTTGGAATCTGCAGAGTGTGCGGAAACCAACCAACAAAGACCACACCAATATCTGAGTGCAAACCTCTCTTACATCCCGCGCTTCTGATAGCCGGGAAGATTGACCCCTTCGGGATCTTGCCATCTAGAAGTACTGCCAAGGACCACAAATTGATCTATCATTGTAGGTCTAGCTATTCTTGGGAGTCTCTTTATTGCCGCCTACCAATCTTGTTTAATAAGCCATACCAAAATGCTGACCCTGCTTATAGTCGTCACAACCCTCTCCACGCTGCCAACATCAATCCACTCCCAGTACTGCACAAACCCGCTCTGGCTTACCACAGCGATCTCCAGTCCTACTCTCTTCAGTGCAACACTCTATGTCTGTTCAATGCATCGAGCAGGACTAGATGGGAAACGAGATACTGCTGAAGCTTTATGGTACAAGAGCGAGACCATCAGGTTGTTGAACGAGAGCTTGAGAGAGGAGGGCGGCAAGAACGACGTGACAGATGAAACCATTGCTGCTGTGGTTCTGTTGACACATGTCTTGGTACGTAACACCTTGAAAGTGCGATGATGGAAAATGCTGACTTCATGAAGGCCGTGGTAGGCTTGAAAAGCGAAGTGGATGCCCACATTAAAAGAATTCAATTGATGGTGAAAACGAGGGGTGGAATCAATAACGTTGCTTGGAACAGTATGTTATTACATATGCTTTGCACGTAAGTCAAGCCTCTATCGTATCATGAAATACTTTGGAGAGCATACTCTGATCTCAGCCACAGAACCAACCACATCACCGCAGTTCTTTCTGACGACCCTATCATTTCAGCTCCGGCTACTGACGAAGTCGGGATGGTGGACACGCATCAGCAAATCTCCAAACCTGCATCTGAAACTGCAGAAGTCTTCCCAGAATTCGCCGCCAGAGTTGGATTTCATAAGACAATGGTCTCATTGTTGCAGCGTATGGGATTCTTGTACGGGGTGGTTGATGTGTTTACGCAAAAGTTCATTCCGGCTTATAGGGATGAGTTTCTAGCCATTTGTTTATGAAGGCAGATTCGTTCGAGTTGGAGTTTTCGATAATATCACGATTGTACGAACTGTTCCGTCGTTTTGCGTACTACTTCAAAGAGTATCACCTCCACCTCCCCTTTTGAACCTCGCTTAATGAGTGCCTCTTTACGACATTCCCGAATGGCAGGCATTAGACTTTTACAACCTATACCATCTGCGCAGGCACATTTCCCCATATCTCACAGTAGGTTCTAGATAGACCTGGTGCAGTTATCTGCCTCGAGATTTTGGTGGTACGACGACTGAGCGTACAATGGCGTGGTTACAATACGTGAGCCTCAGTGCACGTTTAACCATCTTGATGAGCCCAAGATATGTGAATTGTAGGGTCAATTGATAAGTTGCTTATTTTGATGAGACAACTAAAGTTGTCTTACATACGATGCCGATGTATCCCCACAGTTCCCTATTTATCACAGCCAACAGCACCAAACGCCTATGTCCGTTGACGAACAATCAACCAACAGTGCCAACTTCTAGTGTTGTTTTTGATCAACGCCACTATACTTATTAATCCAGTCTAGAACCTCCCTATGCCATACCAGCGAATTTTCGGGCTTCAGCACCCAGTGGTTCTCATCTGGAAAGGTCAAGAATTTACTCGGAATACCCTTTGTCTGCAACACATTGAAAGGTGCAAGACCTTCACTAATAGGCAGCCTGTAATCTAACTCATTATGGATAATCAAATGTGGAGTAGCCCAAGACTTGAGGTAGGTTGCAGCTGCGGGATTCCATTTTTCGTAGCTTTCTGGATTCTCCCAGAGAGTTCCGCCGAAGTCGTGATGTGGGAAAAAGAGTTCATCACTCGCATATTGATTAAGTGTCGAAAAAACGCCATCATGGGTGACGAGTGCTTTGAACTTGCGACCAAGGGCATGGCCTTGAATCCAATTGACCATATATCCACCATATGAGGCACCCAGAGCCACGGCGTTTGATGTGTCTACATAATCAAGATTCTTCTCGATATAATCAAAGCCTTTTACTAAGTCGTCGTAAGGTCGACCACCCCAATTGTTTTTGATGCCGTTCTGAAGAGCCATGCCATAGCCCGTGCTCCCTGTTGGGTTGGGTGTTACGACAACATAGCCTTGCTCTGCGAAAATTGCTGGATTCCAGCGGGTTGACCAGCTTTCGTTCCAGGCCCCTTGAGGCTAGGATATGTTAGTTTACATGAAATATCCGGAAACAATGTGTAACTTACACCGCCATGAATCAAATACGCCAGTGGATATTTCTCGCCCTTCTTGAAGAAAGATGGTTTTATGACCCAAGCATGAACATTATAATCTTCACCGCCCTGGTACCAAAACTCCTCAACTTGATCTTGTGACAGACCGAACGTCTTCCCACCCTTTGCGTTGGAAGATACAATCGTCTTCTTTTTCGGATCTTTGGGATCGCAAATGGAATAGATACTGTTGTCAACTAGCGAAGTGCTACTAAGAAAAAGGTCGTTGTTTGGCAAGACTTTGACATCAGCCACTGTCCCGTCGCTTGTCAGAGCTGTGGGCAATTCATGTGCATGTCGAGGAGATGCTGGCAACTTAAACAGTCTTCCACGCCCATTTTCTTCCGCGGTGACGTACAGTTCTTCACCATTCTTACTCCACACAATAGTCTCTGGCCTTAAATCCCACTTACCCACTCCATCTTTAGTCTCATAGAATTCTTGAACATTAGACAAATCTTCAATATCTGGCACGAGTAAAAGTCGAGGTTTGTCACTTTCGTATTGGTCGCTCTGCATTCTTGCAAATGCAATAGACTTACTATCCGGGGAGAAAACAGGGGAACTGCAGTACCCTCTAAGATTTCCAGTTTTGATTATCTGCGGTGGTGGCGCCTGAGATTCGGCAAAAGTTCTGAGAGGAATATAGTACAAGTCTGTTTTGGTGTGATTCGCTGGGTCGAGTTTTGGATCCTTCGCGATGAATATTATTCCATTCTTGCTAATGTCAAAGTCTCCCGGACCGCCGAACGGAGGGACGGGCGATTCCAAATGCACCGAGTGGCCTGCTAGAGCATTCTTCAGAGGAGCGACGGTAAACTGCGAAGCACCGGGGAATCTGCTTAGGGTGGTATAGAAGATTGAGCTCTTGTTTTCCGACACATATGCATCCCATTGTCTCACAAACAGCTTCGAGTATACACGCCCACTTGATTTTGGCTTCTCCGCTGTTTCTGAGTTGTATAGCCTTCCGTCCGAGGTGGCAAGGCCAGTGACTGCAAGTGCCACTGTATCATTGTCGAGTTTTGTAACTTTGAGGTTAGACACTGACCCATTAAAGGTCATCAGGAGTTTAGGACTAGATATATTAGTCCGTTGTTCCGTGTACAGCATCTGACATACTTGTCGTTTGGTACATTGGCTCTGACTGCAAGCAGGCTGGTTGTCCCCTTATCTCCGCCCTTCAACAACAACACCACATCGTCTTCTCCCAACCACGTTGGTTCGCTAGCTTCCAGATCGTTGCTTAGTATCTTCGTTTGTCCGGTATTGATGTCAAGCACTCGAATCTCGCTGCTCTTCTTGTGGGTTTGGAAAGAGTAGGTCGAAACGGAAAACAGAGCTGCTGTACCATCTGGACTTGGTGTTGCTGTGGATCGGCGAGGGGCAGAGAGGAGGACCTCTGGGGTAAAACGGCGTGCTCCTACCGTCATTTTGAAGAATGTTAATGCTTTCGGGATTTATTGAACTGTTCTCGATGCTCCTGGGAGACAATTGAAAGAAAGATGGGGGAACAGATATGGAAAGGGAGGTAGGAGAAAGTGGGTGTGAACTCTGACCTATGTCACGGCCCAGGGCATTCCTGTATGTGACGCGATTCGCAACCACCCCTCATTGTGGCCCCTGTCACGAAGCCTCTCATTGATCATTGGCTGGTGAAGCAAGAAGTGACAATGCCGTAGCAGCTGTACTTACTGTCGCGGACGGGAAAGAGTCCCTTGAGGATATACTCAATTGACAAGAACCTAGAGAAAAGAGGGTTGTATGGAAAGGAGAGAAGTGCGGACTCGGCGGTAGTTAGATAGCAGCAGCATTCGGGGTTCCTGAGCGGAAGAGCTTTCATTAGGTTGTGCAGGGGTAGCGGGTACGCAACAGTTAGTTACTGAGTGCTGCCGCAGGACATCGTACTCTCCTATTCAAAATGCGTATCTTAAAGTGGCCTAAACTTGGAACGCATAGAGACATATTTTTCAAAGAAGTCAACATGCGCACACCATAATATAATAGAAATTAGATGAGCAAAAACTCGAGTTATACATCTGGCATTCGAAGTATAGGTATCCAAGCACGAGCCAAGCGTTCTGCCACCCCAAAACTGCGCCTCATCCGAATAGCAACAGCTTCAAGCTGACATACACAAAACATCTGGAACCACGACAACAAGACCGCATTACTCTCAACATCCCCCAAGAATCCGTCCGCCATACGAACCTTAAACGCCAAGTTTGATTGATATCTGTCGACGCTCCAATCCACCTCTCGAAGCCTTCAAGCGCATGCGCAGCTCTAGGAGCTCAGATTGACACATCTCAGAACCGAGAAGCGCAATGGCACAATACTTTCTAGACCTTTTCTATACACTCACCAATTGCATGAGCTGCTTCCCCGGATCGCCTCAGTTAAAGATAAACAGCCGGAGTTTCAAAATTCTGCGGTTGTTAGGAGAGGTGCGCAAACGAGCATACTTCAGCGTCATTCAACCAGCTGACAATTGTATAACAGGGTGGTTTCTCATACGTCTACTTGGTCCAAGACACAAGCAATGAATCCCTTTACGCGCTGAAGAAGATACGATGTCCATTTGGTCAGGAATCTGTAGCTTTGGCTATGAAAGAAGTGGAAGCATATGCTCTCTTTTCACCACATCCAAACATCATCCACAGCATAGATTACTCCGTAGCTTCAGACCGCTCCGACCCGACGGCAAAAACAGTCTACATCCTCCTACCATATTATCGGCGCGGGAATTTACAGGATATAATCAATGCGAATTTGGTAAATGGCACGAGATTCCCGGAAAGGAATTTGATGGTTCTGTTTTTGGGAGTATGTAAAGCGCTCAAAGCGATGCACAATTACAAAGTTGGAGGGCCACCGGGAGGAGCTAATAGCCAGAAGAAGGCGAAGCGGGTGAGGGGACAGGCGGCAAGTGCGGATCAGGAGTTGGCAGAGGAGGCAGAACTGCGGAGAGGGAGACAGGCTGCGAGACAAGTGGACTCAGATAGTGAACAACAAGAAGCTCTGCTTGAACCGGAAATTTTGACTGCGCAGGAAGGAATTGCGCCTGGTGGTATCAGGGCGTATGCGCATAGAGATATCAAACCAGGTGAGCTAGCTTGGAAGCTGCCTTAATCATGATAACTAACATGGAACCAGGGAATATTATGATCGACGACGACGGCGAACAACCTATACTGATGGATCTTGGCTCTCTTGCGCCGGCACCAACACCAATAACATCTCGTTCGCAAGCACTCGCGGTTCAGGATCAAGCAGCAGAACACTCCACAATGCCCTACCGAGCACCCGAACTCTTCGACGTAAAAACCGGCAGTGTAATAGATACCAAAGTCGACATATGGTCCTTAGGCTGCACGTTATATGCCTGTCTTGTTGGAAAATCACCGTTCGAAATGCGCAGCGACGAAACCGGTGGTTCTCTATCTCTCTGTGTATTAGGCGGCGATTGGCGTTTCCCAGATGAGGGTGCAGGAGGGAAGAAAAAGGCCACAAACCAGACCGGCCAATCCGACGACAGCGAGATTAGCGAGGGAATCCGGGAGGTTGTCCGGAAATGTTTGAAGGTTGAGCCTGCAGAACGACCTGATGTGGATGAGCTGATAGAGATTGTGGAAGGTGTTATTGAGCAGTTACCTGAGAGTGGGCATTCATGAACACCCAATTCTAGGGTGAAAGAGATTGGGGAACGAACTTCTTGTATCACAACCTTTCTGTATTTCTTGGCGTTCTGGAATACTACAGGACTGAAAGTCTTGATGGTCAGATCCGCCATACCCAAATTATATGTTGACACTTGACTATTCAATGACGAACTTTTAATGCCTTCACAATACAGCCTCGTTCCCATTTGGTATAGTGATATGATTGGTAGAGTTCTAGCTCTATAGTGATTATATGATAAAGGCATAATCAAATTGAACATAAAATCACTCATTAGTCTTTACAGTAGCCCAAGATTCTAGGACTCATTCATGATCCTAAAGTACTAGAATTCTCCAGTAGGTAACGCTTGACCATTGGTTCAAGCCGATCGGTTGCGAGGGTTTGCGAGCTGCAAACGCGATGTAACAATATTTCTAAACAGCAGAGAGCTTCACACATACCTAAGTATTCTGTACGGACATTTAGAGTGTTATATTGCATAGGGGAATTGCCAGAGTTTGGAATGTGGCGAGCTACTGAAAGCGTCCGTAGCATGCATTGATCTACCTAATCTAAGTATATGCTAAGTATCAGGGTATAGTCTTCAGTATAGCAATCCCTCCCAAGGTTGGTTTTACATGTCCAGCAAAAGTAATTACAACATCCCCCGATTCATCTCCTGTAATACATTATTCAACTGATCTTCTGTCGCTTATGTATGTTCTTGGTAATCCCGGCTTCGACGAGAGCGCGCTTGACATCTTCCCATTTGCATAGAACTTCTACTTGCCCCTTAGAGTTCGTCCGAGACCGGTGAAAAGCCATTTCCAATGCTTCTATTAAACCTTTAGCATTTTTCTGAGAGTTTATCCCTCGAATGAAGCGGTTGACAAAGCTGATCTCTGTCTCTCGATCCAGATCACCGCATGAATTGTATAAGCCGTCAGCGTGCTTGACATAGACTTCCATACTGCGGTGTTTTTGAGAGAGTGATACTGATTTTGGTTGTGGCCCATTATTCGGATGTGTTTTCATAGTGGCCGTAGTGGTTTGGGCTTTTGAAGCCGAAGGGAGTTTTTCTCTTGACGCTGTGGTACTGGTTGTAACTTCATCCCGCTGCGACTGCCGTGTGCTGGGACGTTTGATAGCAGTGAGAACTGGCCTGTTAGACACTCGTCGAGATGGGTTAGGAGGGTTGGTTGGTAAAGGTCCAGTGTGTTCAGGTTCTAGCACAGGCGTTGGAATATCCGTTGGCTTTTCAACATTCTCTTGTGTCACCGAAATGTGCTCGGTTTCCAAGTCCTTTTCATGGCGAAGGCGTTCTTGTATCATACGCTCATATTCCTCTTTTGAAACTTATCGCAATTAGCAAAGGTCTGACATACACATGTATCCAAGTGTATTTACCTTGTGGAAATTGGCTCTGCATCAAATTCATAAGTTGTGTTTGCAATTCCGTAAATTGCTTCGTATCATCTTCGATCTTCCGTTCCAGTTCCGATTTCATTTTGAAAAGGTCTGCTTCCATCTCTATAAACTTCTGCTGGACGAGAGATTGCCTGTTTTCAAGGTCTTGGATCATTTTCATCGCAGCGGCATGCTCTTGACGAAGCTGATGCTTCCACAACAAATCCGCGGCATGACCAGGATTGGCCGAGATCGGGTCGTCCATATTTAGCATGTTGAAAACTATGATGCTTGTTTTGAAGGTGTACGAGGAGCGACGAGAAAAGATTTTGGCGGTCAAAGAAGATGCTGGACGTAAACATCTACGTTATGGTCTTTCCACGAGATATGAAAGTCTTAATTGGGGCTTCGCCCCAGATATCTGGATAGTGTGTTGAGTCCTTGGAGCAACAGATGATTTCCGCCAGGAGTTTGTTGACAGTTGGGCCTTAAAGGTGACGAGGCGGCGTCTCGCCTCATGTTAAGAGTCGTTCCTTCCCCTTTCGGCAAGGATCTCAACATACGATGATTTCGCTATCGTCTATTAGGTATAGGCTACAGCCCCTATGGACCATGGATATTCCAAGTCTGCCTAACCTTTCCTCTCAGGATTGCTTTGATACAGGTGATCGATCACCTTATGAGCCACCCTCACCCGTAATTAGACTCCAACGGTCAAAAGAGAACCATCCCACCTAGAAATCTATCATGTACATGTGCCAATGATGTCGATGAGCGTAGAAATTTGTCTCTATAAGTAGTAGTAGGACGAGCTAGGCTAGAAAAAATGTTAGAACTAAATGAGAACTACACGTACCTCCTCCATTGATATGGATGCTTTTCACCAATGAGCAACCTTGTATGGTAAGTCTTCTCTTTGAAGACGACGATGCCAGAACATCAGCGACGAAAGGAACAATAAAGCTAGATCACAAGAGAGGCAGGTTTATTTTTGAAATTTTTCCATTTGGTCGATCTATGAGAAATAGGACAACGCCGATAACCAGTCATAATACGTTCATACGGTCGTGACGATATGTCAAGAATTCCGAGAACGAGATCGATGATAGAGATCAGTGACCAATAAGCATCCCTAAATACAGAGGAGACACGACAGCAAAATGCACCTACCAACATTCTATTGTTGGTGATGCGTGGATTTAACGCAATAAATCAGACGGGCTTCGTGCCCAATGCAGCAACTTTTGTTTTGCCACCAATTATACCCTTTCCTCACGTCGCCGGGCGAACCAGCAACGCTCAATATCACGTCCCTTTTCCGAGGGGTCACAGTACCGCTGCTCTATCTTTGAGCAACGAATGTACCGAGACTGTGATGTACCGAATTCCTTTGTGTGTGTGTGTGATGTGATTAGATGAGATCGGCAACGTTCATTGGCATCTCCTCAATTTGAGTGCTATAGAACTGCTCAATTTCTCTCATCATACGGACATCATCAGCGGTAACGAAGTTGATGGCAACACCCTTTCGTCCGAAACGACCACCACGACCGATTCTGTGAATGTAGTTTTCACGGTTGGCTGGAAGATCGTAGTTGATAACCAAAGATACCTGTTGGACATCGATACCACGAGCCAAAAGATCAGTGGCAATCAGGACACGGGAAGATCCTGATCTGAATTCCTTCATAATCAAATCACGCTGACCTTGGTCCATGTCTCCGTGCATGGCGGACACAGTGAAATCACGGGCAGTGAGTTTGTCGGTAAGCCAATCGACCTTCCGTCTTGTGTTGCAGAAAATGACGGCTTGAGTAATTGTGACCGTCTCGTAAAGATCGGAAAGGGTGTCCAATTTCCAATCCTCTTTCTCAACAGCAATGTAGAACTGCTTAATACCCTCGAGGGTAAGTTCGGCCTTCTTGACCAAGATACGAACGGGATCGCGCATGAACTTGGTGGTAACCTCGAGAACATCCTGTGGCATGGTGGCGGAAAGGAGGACAACCTGGGTAGATTGAGGGAGCAATTGGAAGATATCGTAGATTTGCTCGGTGAAACCTCGCTGGATATTTTGTCAGTGGGTGAGGAGATATGCAACTAGTTTGAGTACATACGGAAAGCATTTCATCAGCCTCATCGAGAACGAACATCTTCATTGAGTCGGTCTTCAAGAAACGACGTTGGATCATGTCCTGGACACGACCTGGAGTACCAACAACGATTTGAGGACCCTCCTGAAGAGCCTTCATGTCGTCACGAACACTGGTACCACCAATGCAGGCGTGGCACTCAACGTTCATGAAGTCTCCAATGGCAACAACGACCTTCTGGATCTGCTGGGCAAGTTCTCGGGTTGGGGCGAGGATAAGAGCCTGGCACTGCTTGATGTTTGGGTCGAGTTTTTGGAGAACGGAGATGGAAAAGGTGGCGGTTTTTCCGGTACCAGATTGAGCTTGCGCAATGACATCGTGACCTCGAAGAAAATCAGCTTTCATTCACTGTATACTGAGTGATCTCGGATATTACCTTTAATGACTGGCATAATGGCACGAGCCTGAATAGCGGAAGGGCGCTCGAAACCGTAGGCGTAGACACCTGCATAATTTGTTAACCCTAGCCCAGCGCGCGAAATTGGAATAATTCGTCGTACCTCGGAGAAGCTCTGCCTTCAAGTTCATGGTGTCGAAAGAGTCGACGGTCTCGTCATAGTTGGATTCGATTTGACCTGCGAGGCAATTGACGTTAGCATCTGTCTGTCGAGCCTTTTCCCGTTGCGATGGAGCGGTGTGCTCTCCTGAACCCTCGAATATGCTTACCTTCTGGGATCTCCTCGAGACCCTTATCTGCGGAAGCCATGATTGCGGTTTGACAGATGAGAGATTCTAGATCGCAAGCTGAGCCTGAGACCTAGGAAATGGATGGATTGAAGGTAAGAAGGTGGGGTGTAAAATGCGCAGAAATCTCTTGCAGAGACTGCGGCAGCGTCGAGATTTGCTTTTGGTGGTTGAAACTAGATACCTGACTCTCGATAACGAGAGTTGTGTTGGTTCTAGTTGAGTTCTGTATATTTCTGGTTGTGGTTTGTATTTTTTTGATGAGGGAACGAGAAGGACGAGGGACAGAAGGTATAAATCTTTTTTAGCGTCCTGAATCCGTCAGTCGGTCTAAACCAGAATAAGCGAGGCGGCGGAGGCGGCCAGAAAAAGGACGATTCACTCTCAAGTCTGAAATTTTTACATGACCTCACAATCACAGAGTCACGCAGGCGAAGAATCAGTCGGAATTCAGAGTCCGTTGGACGAATACCGGTTGCTAGTTTGGCTGTCCTCTTTATTCTGGAATGCAAACCAGCGCCTTGATCAACCGCACCCGATAATTGTTACGCAGATTCAACCCCTCCAAGCTCCAAAAGTGGCAATTTGTGCCTTCCGACGATGACTACAACATAAGCTCTTTAATCGCATTTCGTTGAAGAGAAGATCCCGACAAGCATTCACACTTCATCGGGTCTCACAGTTTGACCAGTAATCACAGCTCTGACGAAATTTTTTGAGAACGGAGTCATACTACGAGGTGGACGGATTCTAGACGGATTCACGACGGCGCAACATGAAATCGACTCTGATTCCCACTGGCGGAATTGCATCTGAATACAGCACTCATCTTAGTACTGCGATGCCCAGTGGCGGTGCAGAGGTTGAGTCATATACATCGAGAACAGATCTAGAAGAGTCATCCATTGCCATTCCCCAACATCCCTATGGAGTCAGACCAACAGGTAACAAATACACGGCTACTAGTAACGCCAAGGATTTTGTTGGTACTTTCCAGCTCTTTCCTGATGAAATTATCGCCATATTTCTGGAATATCTGGATTCGGCAGACCTACGCAACCTTGGGTCTAGTTGCAAATTTCTCTATGCCTTTTGCAGGTCAGACGATGTTTGGAAAGCTCTTTTCATTGAGTAGGTGACTTTTCATTTTATTACTTCTCTCAGTGCTCTTCATCTCATTAGGCCGTCACGGCCATTGGCTAACACCTAAAATATTCTCTGCGTCTTCCTTTTGCCGCACTCATATGGCCCTATTAGAAGCCAGCAACGTCGCTGACTCTTCCCCAGATCAAAGCAGTCTCAAGGCGGCTCTTTCATCTGGCGTAGATCGTGGCGTTCCACCCTTCTTGGCTTGAGCAATACCCATACTTCACAAATTCAGTGTGACAATGTCTTCTCAGATGTTCTTTACAGGCCATTCCTCTGCACCCATACTCCACTCCTACCTTATACTTCTAATATCCCTGCCAAAAATTCCATAACTCGGCTGGGGAATCTTACCCCCGAAGAGTTCTCAGAGAGCTGGAGTGACAAGCCTTTTATCCTTACTGAACCGGTCCGAGAATGGCCTGTCTTCAGGTCGTGGGATACCGAATCTTTGATGGAACGATATGGCGATGTCAAATTTCGAGCGGAAGCTGTAGACTGGTCGTTGGATACCTATTCTCACTACATGTGGAACAGCAGTGATGAGAGCCCTCTATATCTGTTTGACAGAAGTTTCGTGGAAAAGATGAACCTCAAAGTTGGCAAGAATGAAAAAGACGCTTCATACTGGATCCCCGAATGTTTCGGAGAGGATCTATTCGCTGTCCTCGGAGACAAGCGGCCAGATGACAAATGGCTGATCATAGGTCCCGCTCGGAGCGGTTCGACATACCACAAAGATCCAAATGCCACAAGTGCTTGGAACGCCGTACTTCGAGGATCAAAGTACTGGATCATGTTTCCCTCCAATTCCTCAAGTCCGCCACCGCCAGGAGTTTACGTGTCTGAAGACCAGAGCGAAGTCACTAGTCCCCTCAGTATAGCTGAATGGCTACTTGGGTTTCATGCAGAAGCTAGGAAGACACCAGGATGTGTCGAAGGAGTATGTGGTGAAGGCGAGGTATTGCATGTTCCCAGTGGATGGTGGCATTTGGTAGTAAATCTTGACGCTAGCATTGCTATCACTCAGAATTTTGTGCCCAAAGCGCACCTCTCAAACGTGCTCTCTTTCTTGAGAGACAAGCCTAATCAAGTGTCAGGCTTCAAGAAAGAGGTTCTGGACCCTTATGGGGTCTTCGTCGAAGGCATGGAGAGGTACTATCCAGATTTGTTGAACCAAGCTTTCGAAGACTTGAAGAAGCAGGCGGAAGGTAGAAAGCGAAAGTGGGACATAGCAGTTGGGAAAGAAGAGGAAGCCAATGGTGGAGGAGGCTTTAGCTTCGGTTTCGCGGATGACAGCGATGAAGAAGTGCCGTAAAGCAAACTGGCAGGGCTAGGATGGATATCTTCTATCCGTGTCAAATCATCTCAATAGATATGAACTCCGTTGTTGCAACCGAACCGCGTATCTACATTCGGTTCCCTCAATCTGCTTTTATGAACCCTCTATCACATATGTGTGACCCCAGAATTCCAGACTTCATAACGCCAGGCGCCATGCAAGTTAGTTATAATCAACACCCCAGATATTGTACCCAAATTCTCCTCATGGTGCCTTGACATCCACCAAACCCAGCTCTTGTTTCGCAGAATCTCATTTTCTTACAGCACCAAAGTTTGTCCTAACTTTCTTGACGTCTCTTCCATTTCCATTGCCTTCCCCATCACTATCATCATTCTTTTTGTTCTTCTTCCCAGCTCCATTGCCCGTCCTCGAGGCCGATGTGGCGCTCGTAGGTGTGGCATGATTTGAGGCACCGTCGCCCTTTGCAAAACTTGTACTCAGCGGGGTAGGGGCCATCGCTGCCATAGGCGTAGATTGTGCCGTATTACTGGGAGAATCCTGTTTGTAGTATTAGCATCGTGGAATAGCATCTCCCATACGCCCCACCAAAATCCAAAATATCGTCCACCAAGACGCAAGGGAAGAACATACATCACCACCCCTGAAAGTAACACTACTCCTCGTAAACACTCTTCCACCCTCTCCATCTCCAAGGCCTCTGCCCCTCCTTCCTCCACCTCCTACACCCACATTCTTCGTGTAGTTCTCGAATCCCACAATAATATTCCCAGCTGGCGTATCTTCTAAATATTCAGTCTCTTTATTAAGTATAGTTTCCTCAGTCGTGGCAAGAGACCGCTCGAGCTGCCGTTTCTTGTGGAGGAGGTCTTTGAGGTGTAGGCGCGTTCGTTCGTAGAAGGGTTGTCCGGGAATATCTGCTGCTGCTGTAGGAGCAGATGCGGGCGGAAGTTGAGGAGGAATGTTTTCTGTCATGTTTTGCAGTTGGCAGATTTGAGAGACCAGATGTGTTGCGGTAAATGCAGATGTGAACGGTAAGAAGTATAGGCGCCTATAGGTATTTGGGGAGACGCGACGGTACTGTACGTATAATCTGGGCTGACATGGGGGTGTTCCTTATCGTTATCGCCGAACGCATTCCTGAATTTCAATATGTCAAGCTCTCATGCTCTCCAACTTCACATTATTGCTCGCACTTGAATTTAGAACGGATGATGTTTTAAGATAGATAGTTTTATATCAAAGCAAACAATTTTAGTATACACATAGAATAGGCTAAGTCTCATAGTCTTGAAATATTTGAGGTGA
The DNA here is from genome assembly GCF_000409485.1 of Glarea lozoyensis ATCC 20868. NCBI lineage: Eukaryota > Fungi > Ascomycota > Leotiomycetes > Helotiales > Helotiaceae > Glarea > Glarea lozoyensis. Next base: position 1,080,475 of record NW_007360984.1, read on the forward strand.
AGTCTCAGAGCCTCTGGAACAATTGATTCTATTGAATCCAAAAGTAACTAGTAATACTTGTTGAATACTGTTTAAGCTAATTGTGTTTTGATAAACTAGCTATCTACCAAGGTAGCAATGTATCCACGTCATTAAATGTTTTTCGATCAAATTCACAGGTTCTTCGAATGGGTTAGCTAGAGCCTTTCAAGGGATCAATACTTGATGTCCTCATCTTCTTGATTTTTTCTCTGAGTAGTCTTTCTCGTAGTAGGCTTGCTTGTATTCGAGGTTTGATTTTCTGCCGCCAGGAGAATTGTCAGCTTGCCTCCATGTATTACTTTCGAGCTCATAAACGACGCCATAAAGAAAAGTGTCTCTGTACTGTTATGAAGCGCTACCAACCTCGTCGGCCTTGCTATCTTGTAAGCCTCGCATAGGAGAGCCTGGTTGATTCGATTCCTCGGTATCGGCTCTACCAGCATTCTTAATTACGGGTGAGGATACCGGAGAGGAATCTCTTCGCTTCCTACCAGCTGACGTGTAGCGTTCTACTGACCGACGGCGTTTACGATCTCTTCCATCTCGGCTGATGCTTCTAGTTGAACTACGACGGCGGCGTGGGCGAGGAGTTATGCTTCGGCTGTAGCTTCGAGTTAGCCGACGTTCGTCACGTTCACCACCCTTACGAGCTCGAGTCTCTGTATTATCGTCTGGTGTAGATGTCTCTCTGGCCCGCTCCCTACTACGAGATCGAGCGGGGCTGGGCGAGCGGGAAACAGAAGCTGGCCGAGATTTGGATCGAGTAACAGATCTGGTCTTCGATATGGATCTTGATCTCGAGACAGAGCTTGAGTTCCTTCTACGTCTTCTGGGTGGAGGTGATCGACTGCTTGAATCTGATGGCGACCTTCTTCTTTTACCAGGCCGTGGTGAGCGAGAAACTGAGCTGACCACAGATGGTGATCTTCGACGTCGATTCCCTCGGTCAGGACTTCTGGCCCCCCTATGTGCACCTCGTCCTCGGTAAGAATTGCGTCTAATCGGTGACCTTGATCGGCTTACAGATCTTCTTCTGCGAGGAGGCGTCCGCGACGTAGACTGCGATCTATAACGACGTCTGGGAGGGGATCGGGAGCGGGATTCTGACGCTTCACGTTTCGGTGGAGGAGATACGCTTTCCGAAGGCCTTCTTCGCTGGTCTCTCATATCTCTCCTTGGTTCACCCCGACCACGTGGAACATACGTATCTGCTTCTCGTAATGGAGGTGCTCTGTAAGACCGTTCCCTTGAGTCGCGCCTGCGAGGTGACCTTGAATGACGGGGACCTCTACGATCAAAATCTCTTCCTGGCCTCCGATCGAATTCCCTATTTCTATCATCTCCACGTCCTCCTCGACCCCCACGCCAGCTATCTCCTCCACGCCCTGGGCCACCACGGCCGCGGTCTCCTCGTTCTCTCTGTCTAATAGCATTGATGTCACGCTCCCGATTTTGTTCGTCATCACGGCGCTTTCGAGCTTGTTCTGCGAGTTTCTCGGATTCAATCTGGAGTTGTTATTAGACGTAGTGTTCGACAGATCCAGAAGTAGGCTAATACCTTTTCCTGAATAATTTCCAGCTTCTTTGCCTCTAAAAGTTCTTTCGGTACGCCCTGTGGACTGCTTTGTGCGCTTAAGCATAGCTTCCATAATTCTTTACAGAAGCTGGCGGTGTCTTTATCGAGGAAACCCGTGAGTTGAATTTGTATCTTTTTAATGTCCGGCTCGAACAAGTCAGCTTGGCGTGTTGGGAAGCAAGAATGTTACACTTACGAAGCGTTTCTCTTCAATGAGGTTATAAATCATCTCAATGACCACATCATCTTCGTTGCCAAGTATATCGGATATCCTGCTTGCAATCCATCTGTAAAGCGATCAGTTTCTGGCTCTCCTCATCTGCTGACCAAGGAAGCATACTTCTTAACAACTTCCGTTCTCACTTTCTGCATATCAACCTTCTGATTGAATTCTACAGGGAATTTGGTCGACTTTTGGATTTTGGCGTCCACGGAGGTTGCCATGATTACTGATATTGTCCACAACCTGTGCGACTAAGGGGTGGTGGTAAGAGAATGTGATGTGATGTAAGTATCGCAAGTCATGAAGCTCTGACCAGTCCATCCGATAAAAACATCTCGGCTGAATCAGTGAGTTACATCCGAGCCGGGACATAGTCGGAGCCTCCGGACCGAGAATCATCGTCTCGAATCAACGCAGCCAACGACTTGAGACTTTCAGCCTATACAACCCGTTTCTCGTTATCTAACGTGGCAGCGAAGTATCCTGTTCGGACACGAGAGATGTAGACAAGTAAGGTAAAACGACAATGTGTACGTATTGCCGCTCCAATAATCATCCGCAACCTTTGCTGAGTGGCATCTTCGATATACAGGATGGATGTGTTCGCTGGGTATTTATAGTGCCTATAGGTATTTAGCTAGAAAGCACAGGAGTTTCGATGTTGAAGACTATCTCAGGTACGTAGGTATCTACGTGGGACCTGTCATAGCGATAGGATAGTAGCCAGGAGGGTACGATATATTTCAGTTATGATATCTATGAAGGGTAGGCGCGATCCGGTCGAGAACCTAGGTAAACGCTCTGCTCATCACTTGTGACTCAATAAAGATGTAGCCCTTTTCAAACACATTAGATCCCCCTTTTGGACTTCTTAAGTCATCCATTCGTTTCGTATCTATTTTCTCTCTGACAGGGTTCGCGATGGGAATTATCAATTGGTCTCATCGCAAGCCTATTTCTGTTCCTACCTCATCCGTCCAAAAACCTCCTACTACTATCTTGAAGGCCGCTTCAGTTGACAGCTTTGCTGCCCAAATTGACACCGCAACTCCAAACTCAACACCGAACAGATCATCCGAGGGAGAGCAGCCTTTCTTGCACCTCGTCGAATCGCCTCGCCTAGGTGCGGTTGATTCTTTGCGTAAAGCACTGGGTGGGGGCATCCAGAGTGGCATTCCGTCGACCCGCAAAGAAAATCCAGACACCTCCATTTCTACGACCGAGGACGGACTTTCCAGGATTGAGGAAGAAGAGAGCCTGTCTAGCCAAACTCGAGACTCTGTCATTGTTCAAAACCCTTCCTGTCTCGACTTCCCGCTGACTCCTCTCTCCTTAGCGGTTGATGCTTCCGCAGATGGCATTCGTACCAAAGATCCTTCTAGTCCAACAACACCATTGGATTTCGCCCGATATGGATACATCAGCAGAGAGTCTTTTGTCACATCAGTCCTTCCTCTGTTACAGTCGGCTCCGGATTCTCCAATTGGTGGCCGTGAAGCTGCAGTCTTGAGCCATAGAGAGGTCGAACACCATCCGCAACCAATCTCCCACGCCAGCACAGTTGCGTTGCATAATAACCTGGAACGCTACGAACCACCACGGATCGAAGTATCTTCTCCAAAAATTAGCATATCAGGCTATGAGAAGGCAAGCCGTAAGGCGCTGAGGTCATGCTCTAACTTATCTGACCCCCTAAGTGTGGAACAGAGCTCAGATTCTGACTCGCTTAAAACACAAACCATAGCAGCTGTTACTCATTCCCCTCGACAAAATCTGAATCGCCTTAATGATGGAAATTCTTCTGATGGACCCGCGAACGATGATGATGATCCCTGTGGACTGGAGGCAATAAAGAGGTCTCGCAAAGCTGTCGAGAAGAGCCCGGCCACGGAAATTCCACCTGAGCACGAGATAAAAGCAACTTCGGATAGTACAAAAGATGGTGCTCTCAACGATAGCACTGCTCCTGGAAACATCAAGCATGCTCTGGCGGTGGGCCAAGCAGGTGAAATACAAGCTACACATGAGGTTATCGAAGTGCCAGCTGCACAAGCACCGTCCAACTCAAAAAACGCTCCTTCATCCCCAATAAGAACCGAGGTCGCTAGGTCCGTTGGGATTCCTAACAAGTCAGCTGCTCCACGGCTAGTCGACATCGAAGCAGTTCCTTTTCCATCCTCTATGCCTCCAGAGCTGGGGATACCAATCGATGGCACGGGTATACCAAGCATCCCTACTGTCCCCAACAAAATGAAAAAGAGAAAAGGAGCGTCGGTGAACAAAGGGGTTCGAAAAGCGAGAAAGGCTTTGCTGAGAAGACCGATCCTGAGCGTGGTAGTTGGTAGGAAACTAGCTAAGCCTACTCGGGATTTGTTGAAGTTGGCAGTGACAGATTCCTTTATTGTGCCCGAAGCCACCAGTGTTATAACTGGATAGCCTAGAGATTATTGCAGGAACCTGACTAGGCCTTCGGACAATATGTTAAATGTTCTCCGCACAGCCGGAAGGCAACTAGATGGTATCGTGTAGCAACCAATCGAAAGACAGCAGTGGTCTCGAGCTTACCAAAACAGTGAACTGCACAGGGAGTTGAGCTAGGTCCTTCTGAGCAGAGTATCATTTCAAATTAACATCGCTGTTGGAAACCAGTGTGATAATTGTCATTTCAAGGCGTAGTGCACTTAGTTCCCAGAAGTCCATATGCGCAGTGAAGCCCCTATTAATCGGTCAGAGACGTGAGTTTTTATTACATTGTTGCATGTCTATCATCGACACCTGAAACCTGAGCCAAAGGGTATATATAACCGTCACTCTCTGTTTTCAACGCCTGTTATTCCCAATACCCAGTGCCCGCCGGCTTTTGATTGCCCATCAACTCCCTAGACCCCAAACCCAGTGCCCATTTTCCATTACAATTAGCAATTATCAGTAATACACCCATTACAACAAAGTTAACAATGAACCCAGTAATGATGATTATTTATACAATCCTCCGAACCAGAAGGTGTTGAACTAGGAACGAGGGGTGGAAGGAGCCTTTTGTGCCGATTCGGCGGTGGCTTTATCGACTCTCTCCTTCGCTCGTGCGAGTCCGGTGTCGCCCATCTGTTTGAACTTTCCGCGCATTTCGTAGAGCTCAAGAAGCTTCTTAGCACGGTTCATATCTTCGTCTTGCTATATGAAGTATTAGTAGCTGGCTCAAGATTTCAGAAGTCAAAGACTCGGGGAAGCTTACAGGCTCATTGTTGGAGGTAGGTGTCGCCGCACCACTGCTTGGAAGAGAGGAGAAGCTAGATCCCATTCTCGGCAAACCAATTGGAATCGGGCTCCTTGTGCCATTGTTGTAACTTGGCGACTTTGTTGTGAGTCTGCGACGTCCGAGTTTATCGAACTGAGCTGGTTCTGGAAGCCAGCCCTTAGATCTACGTCGTTGATGCGTCTCAGGCGCCTGCTTGTTGGCGCCTACCAAAGCCGAGGCAGCGGCAGGATCCTGAGAAGATGAGGAGTGAGGTTGGTTCGTAGAGGGTGTATTTTGAGGAGCGGAAGTGGGAGGAGGAGAGGAAGCCCGAGAAGTAGGCCCGACGGAAGAGTAAGAGGAGGTGGAAGATAAGGGGGGTCGACGAACTGTGTTCTGGAGACTCGAGAGATCTGCAAGGACCTGAGCCATCTGAAGAGCCTCCATCTTTGCAATCACGTCGCGGGTGGAGAGCTTGCGTGTCTGAGAGTGTGCGTGGTTGTGGGGTGCAGTAGTTGCAATTCCCGGCGATGCTTCCCCTGGTGGTGGACTGGACTGGTTGCGTTGCAGCGTTGCAGCGTTGCAGCAGGATTGTGGAGAAGGACAGAGAGCTTGCAGAGAAAGAAGTTATTCTGAGAAGACCGAGGGGAAATATGGGAAGTAGAAAGGCGGTCTGGAAGTAGCTTGTACCGCGACGTGGACGAATTTGGTTCTAGAGCGTGTGTCTCGTGAGGAGTCGAAAACTCACTTGCAGATTGGCGATCTAATATGACGCTATTGCCGAGATGCGTGGACGGAACCAAGCCGCTAAACTAGGCTTCCAGCCACAGCGAGGCTGACAGAATCTGGGTAACCCGACCCCGATCTGACAGGGGACACTTGCCTAGTCAATAAGCCGAAAAGCCGGTGCCGGAATCACATTTGAGCGCCGACAACTGTGGTATGGCATTTGTCCACCTTTGTCCACCCACCTTGTATATACAGTCAATTGGCTATATAACTCTTACCCCGCAACCTTTTCGCTGCCTTCTATCATGTCTCTCATATTTCGCCGGGGAATTGCTTCAATGGCCTCTTTAAAGAAAGCGTCGAAGGTTGTGTGCATTGGCAGGAACTATGCGTACGTCCCTAGCTCCTTGGAGCTACAGCTCTGCAAACAAACAGGTACAATGCTAATCGAGTCAATTGCAGCGACCATGTCACAGAATTGAACAATGTGCGGCCAAAGCAGCCCTTTTTCTTTCTCAAGCCGGCGTCTTCAATCCTCGCTCCTGGCGACGGGCCGGTGATAAGGCCCAAGGGTGTTGACTTGCATTATGAAATTGAGCTAGCCTTAATTCTTGGAAAGCAAGTCAAGAACCTCGACGCTTCGGATGAAAAGGGTGCTCTGGATGCAATTGAGAGTACGTAAAATTGTCCTACTATTTGACCGCAGCGGCTAATCCATATTTCAGGCTACGCTCTCAGTATTGACATGACTGCACGGAATGCCCAGAACGAAGCGAAGAAGAAGGGTCTTCCCTGGGACATTGCAAAGGGCTTCGATACCTTCCTTCCAATTAGCGAAATCATTCCGAAATCCTCGATTCCAGATCCTCATAACGTCGATATATACCTCAAGGTGAACGGTGAAACGAAGCAGTCGGATTCTACCAACTTGATGCTGTTCCAAATCCCGAGAATACTGAGCGATATTTCCAAGGTCATGACACTGGAAAAGGGTGATATCGTGATTACTGGCACACCAAAGGGTGTTGGGCCAGTCGTGCCAGGAGATGTCATGACGGCCGGTTTGAAGGTCAACGGAAAGGAGCTGCCAGAGTCCAAGATTGAGGTGGCTGTCGAGGAGTCGACAAGTACATACGAGTTCGCAGAAACGTAAAACAGTTGGACACAGTAAATATTACAATTAGATACCCGTATTAATCCTACAATTTGGATGTGCTCTCTCCAATCCCACTTGCGCTGCTCGAATTTGCTTAATGCTGTCCTGATGCCCGTTGATATCGTCTCTACGATATCTTCCTTATTCCAAGTTTGGATCTTTTATTTCCCCAGGCAGTGGTGCGCTCTCGGCCATCGTTCCGCACTTGCTGCACTTCCTCCTCTGTTCGCTTTCCTTGAACCCGTTTACTGCCTCCTTGATTTGACTTCCTAAGTCGGTACAATGGAAAGCAGCCTCGTCCACTACCTCTCCGCAACTCTTACAATACCACCTCAACCGATCCAAACTTCCCTCTGGTCTGGGTTGCTCTAGCACAATCCCGACAGTATTTGCAAAGCGAACCGGATTGTGCGGGGTATTCGGTGGTAGGAGGAACATGTCGCCTTCTCGAATGACAATGTCGCGGAAATTCGGCTTAGAGGAAGTGTGATCTTCGACGACTTTGAGAATCATTGCGCCTTTGTGTTGGAAAAAGTACTCCGCGGTTTCATTAATGTGATAGTCAGTTCGCGCATTTGGACCGCCCACAATCTATTCAAACGTGAGATTGGATCGAAAGAAAGAACGGGATATTTACCATCACAGTAACATGCTCATTGTAAACGCAATAATTATTGATTGGTGGTTTCAACAAGTGGGAGTTTTCCTCAAGCCTATGGACCAGTCAGTACTCTTTTCCATATCTCTTCATCACAAAGCTTACCACTTGGGCAGATTTAACGGACTTCCAAGCATTTTGATTGATCTCTTGTTTTATTGATGAGTCTTGAAGAGAATCAGCCACTCGAGTATGGGTCATGATATAATAGCTATTTGCCCCACCAACCCCTCTATTTCCAAGCAGGGTCTTGCTTATCTCCGATGGGCCCCTTTTCCGACCTCGCTTCTTTCTTGTCCGTCTCGAGACATCAATCAAAGGGACGCCTTTCTTCCCCATTTGTATTTGCGACAACTTCCACCTATACACTCAGTCGTGTATCATACCAACCACGGGACCCATAATTTGGTGATCAACCAGCGATTCGGGTGGCAATTCATGAAGTTAACCTACTTTCTCTCCTGTATAGTGGTGGACAAGGCATGTTGGCTTCGCACTGCAAGAGATTGCTTGTGGAATGAAGCCTTTGACGAAGCCCGTACATATCCAACTCCCATTGTTTGATGCACCGCAGATTTCCTTTGTTCTCTCACGCAAACTCCATATGTTGAGAACGATGCCGAAGTCTAGAACTTATGGCTGTGTCATGAGTGTGACATGGTCAGAAAATCCTAAACCGATCGTACAAGTCGACAAACTTTCGGGACTTATATGAGTGGCGTTAAATAACTTCTAGAATATTTCTGCGTTCGTTGCATCAGAATTCCTCACTTTTTTTCCCTTTGTTGCAAATCGCCGAATTCGCTCATCCTAGAATTAGATGCTACTCGACAACATCATGGCCACCATCTTCTTTGTTCTCTCGGGATTCCTAGAAATACTTAGGCCTTATATTTACTATCTTGATTTGCCTCACAGTGAGCTTTCTCTTGCATGATCCATTTTCCCTGGTGTTGATCTTGCGAGGTTTTCATCATGGTGAACTCCGGCTTGAGGCTGCCATATGTCAAGCATCACAATCACTCTACTTCCTCTCTAGAAAGACATAAATTAGACGAGCTTTCAATCCCTTCAAGGGCCAAGCTTCCTGTCTTTTTGGTTGGAGAGCACACCGCAAGTCTCTTCCCTCCATTCGAATTCGACCTGGCTCAACAAGACAATAGAGAAGAGAACATCAATAGAAGTCGCTCGAGGACTGGCAGTCTTACTTCGCATATTTACGATGACCTTCCTCTCTCACCCATCTGTGGTACTGTTCCTAACACATTTGTTTACGACGACCACCCTTTGGTATCTCCCCGGCCACCATTAGGCTCAAGCATGAAAACGTGGCCTCAGATGAACCGGGGGGATGTACCACTCACCCAGTCAATGGAGGCTTCCCAGCAATATATGAGAGTCTCGGCTATGTCAGAAAGATTGCTGCCTTTGCACTATGAACAGCTACAGCAGAGCTCTGCGTTCTCCGATAGCTCAAGCGAATACAGTCAAAAGAGCCCGCTATCTGATCCCAATAACCGAAGTAGCTGGACAAGTCTGAGGGGTAAGAGCTGGCTAGATTATCGTACGAATCCCGCAGAAGGAGGTCAGCTATCGCCTACATCACAGCCAGCGGTATTCAGCTCATACCAGCAATATCCAGAAACAAACATGACTAGTGCAAGCAGTGATAGATTAGAACCACGAAAACCACGAGCAATTCAACCTCCTCGTCCTGCACCACCGGAGGTCAGATCCTCGGAACAGATCACGAGTGTATATGACATGTTGAATACTAGGCCATCTGACTTCGGAATAGAACAACGAGCCCAGCCATCTCACGAAGTAGAACCAGTTGCAGATCGCACACAGTCAAAATCACCGACCTCTCTAGAAACAGTCAATTCGTCCAAGCAATATCAACAGCTCACAATAGGAACAAAACCGAGTACAAAGCGCTCTAAAGTTCACTTCAGTCCTACAATTCAAAAAAGAGCAAATTCTCTTCTAGAAGGAGCGCGGGAATCTTTTGCTCGAGGTGTCGATGAGATATCCTCTCCGGTAACATCCAGAGGCAGCCAGACGTTTTTCCACAGTCCTACCTCTTCCGACTATCAAGGCTCTCCGACGCCAACAGCGAATACACCCCTCACGCCCTTCCCCGATTTTCATTCTACATCTCAACCTCATTTCTTCCCATCCACAGATCCGATCCCTGAGAGTTCCGAAGCAGAGGACAAACCGTCGGCACTTGTCTCGCCAAAGGTTCCCAAGTACCGCAAATTCGGTTGGAGCACAGGGAAACACCCACTTAAAAGTCCTCATCCCGACTATAACGGCACTTCAAAGACTATGAGTTATGGCACGGCTGAAGAAGACAAGGTTGACACAGCATCAAGTAAAGATGGTGGCGTGTTGAGTATCATTGCCAATACTACGATGCGAATCGCTGGGCTGTCGTCTTCTCGCAATGAGAAGAAGAGGAAGAATAGTGGCTTAATCATCACTAATCATCAGCGCACATATCAAGGACCAGCTACACCATTCCCACTCTCCGCAAATGAATCTCAAGCCTACAGGAACATGAACACATCCCCTCCTACAGAAAATGGTGTTGCAGCGGGTATCGCCACGACATTGAGAGGTGTCGCAGGGTGGAAGACAAAAGAAGAAAGGCGAGAACGGAAGGAGAAAAAATTGCAGGCAGAGAAAGAAGAACGAAGAAGAGAAATATTAAGTCGAGGTATTAAGCTAGCAGGACAACCTACTAAGAACCTTGGACCTATGGGAATTGACGAGGTACCTTACATTACACCCGCCTCGGTACCTAAGCCACCGGTCGATACTGAAATGAGAGGAGCTCTCTACGAAAGTCCACCGAGTTCGGCAGTTACGATCAAGCCTGGCATTGCTGGTATTGGGGCGAGTAGTCCTGCAACACCTAGCAGTTTTACAAATAGGTTCGGACCAGTTGGTGGACCACTGCCTTTATCTGCCGGTGGGTTTGGCAATGGAAATGCGAGCGGAGACGTTCCAAATTACAACTATAGCCCTGGTGTTTCGCCAACTCTTGCACCAGTTCCTGATGGAACGGAATGGCTATGAGGGAAAGCTGTTGATACATGTCGTGCTATTTAGTTCTTTCAAAGAGTCATAAATTTGGTACTGAGGGGTTGATGCGACATTGTAACAATTATTTATGTATAATATAGCTGGTAAAGCGTACTTGTGGAAAATATCGTGGTGCTTACTCTTAGTGTATTTTGGCAAAGTTATGTTTGTCTCGTTATCTTTTAGCAAGTGTTTCTGCTGGTCTCCAAGTCATCTGTTGTGGTCATTATTCCAGTTTCAAGATCCGAGGCCCATCTCACCTGTGCAAGATAAATTTGTGGCTTGTTCTAATTCGATCGAAAGTCTTCAAAATTGAGTTCTATAACTATCTACGCGCTTGAGTATTGAATCTATTGATGAGAATTTGATGTACATGAAAAAGTGAAATAATGAAAACCCATTCTTGACGTCGCCCCGAAATGACAAAAGAAAAGCATGCAAACCATGTAACTATGTAAACCTGAAAGAACTGAGAACAAACCAAACCAAGCAACCCCCAACCTCCAGCCTCAGAATTCTGCCCCGATCTAAGCACCTCCAACAAAAGCATTGAAATTCACACATCCGCCCTCCAAATTCGAGGTCGCAGTAATCTCAGCCCCTTTGGCAGTAAGACCACTCTTCTTCACCGAGAAGATGGGCGTCCCAGTATGACCTCCTAATGGAACACTCCAATGATTGATTCCTTTCTTTCCCTCTTTCACCACTTCTTGCCCGTCTCCAATCTGCACCGACACTTCGCTATCTTCTTTCAACAAAGCGCTGAAGAAGATACCGTCCTCCATGACTTTACCATCGGCGACGACTGCTTGGCCTTGACTTGCGGTGTTTCCAGTCACCCCACAGGAATTGCCGGTATTAGGAGAGGTTCGGTACCAGAATTGCAATTTGTCTTTTTCGATTTGAGTGGTTCCTTTCCCGTTCTTATACTCTGAGATGTAGTAAGGAAGGAAATTACGCCACTCGTCATGAGGGTAGTCTTTGACATATTGTTTAGAGCCATCAGGAATCTCAGATTCGGAAGATGGAAGAGGACCGATGTAGTGTGCTTCACCGTAATCATTCCATGTTACAATTCTGTTTATATTTTAGATTTGGGCAGACCGAAGGGGAAAGAATGTACATACTGAACAAAATCCGGATTGACTTCAAGTGTCTGAGCCCACCTATCCGCCCAAAGATCATCGCCTCTCCAAACCCAAGGCTTCAAATCCCCAGCACCGCTGTGAAAGAACCAAGGCGAAACACCCATCATAAAACTCTTTCCCTCAAGACCATTCTTCCAGTGAAGGTCATTATCAGTCGTCATATTAGAAGCACCAGTCGGCCACATCCCCCAGGGAAAGAATCCTTCAATACTATCCTTAGCAGCTTGAACTTTCTCAAGACCCGTACCATCCCAATTCGGAACAAAAAACACATCTCCAACTGCCGATCGAATGGTCCCTCCGGGAGCCCAATCACCCATATTATCAATCCCCTGAAACGTCGAAACGAAAGGCTTGTTCTCGACTTTGAAGTAAGCGGGACTCTCCTTATACTTTTCCAATATGCCCATGACACTTTGAGAAAACTCGCCACTTGGACCTGCCGGCCACGGTTTCCCACCACCTAGATAATCGAACGCGAAAAAAAGTTTGAAATCCGAACCTGCGGCTTCTGCTGCTGAGAAGGCATTGGCGACTTGGGGAGGGATGTTGGAATCGCCAAATCCCATGTTAAGGACAAAAGCATCGATGCCGGCTTCTTTGGCAAGAGTGATGTCTTTCGTCCAGAGAGTGACATCGTGAGCCGCGGTATTTCCCATGACTATGTGAGCGAAGACTGATTTGGCGTTGATAGCTGCTGGTAGTGTTGCCAATGCCAGGGCAATAGAAAAGATGTACTGCATAATGTTGTGTTTGGTGTCCAAGCACGCAAAAACTTGACGAAAAGAAAAGAATATAAAAAGAACAAACACAATGAAAGTAAGAAGAGACTATTATCGATATAAGTTGGTATGATCTTCAAAACGTGAGACGCTCTCCCTTTATTTAAGTACTACACAAGCCACGAAACGAACGCACCATATAGATCACGTTCTCTCAACTTTTGGTTCAGGACGCAGGATAGATCTACAGGATTGTGCGAAGAGCCTTTAATGTATAAAGAAGCAGTACGTAGAATCATTTCCCCAAACTGGACGCATCTTTTCACGGTAGCATATTTGGTCGGTGGTGGTGGTGGATTGATCTACCACGAGGTACTGTAAATGACCCGCATGAACTTCCCTCGCACAGCATTGCCTACCTCAGTCGAACCTCACCTGGTTCGTGATCCTGAGCCGGATGCCAAGTCACGCGAAATATGGGCGATTCGTGAATCCTATGGGTTCGGTGTAGCACAAAGCCATTTCTCGCTAAAGATAGACGTACGATTCTCGCAGCAACACCGTTTCGGAATACCGATCAGCTAGCGATCAATGGCATCTATTGATAGCAGTAGATGAAAAGAAAACCAATGATATTCTTTTCTGTTTCTAATGCAGAGCGAGTTAGGGTGGATCGGCTCGCTTCGGAGAACGAGTTCCTACCAAGGGGAGTAGTCTCGCTTCCTGCTGACATTATGGAACAAGCGGATTTTATCGAAAATAAGCATCAAAAAACGAAGGTGATTGACTAATCTGAGCTCGTATAAGTCGCTGCCACAAGAAGATGAGTGAGTGGAAAGGGTGCTTGGGTCTGGGAAGCTCGTTCCACTCAGCCAATATCGATCAAGGCGAAGAGATCGATGTGACCTAGGTCCATCTTATATCTGACAATCCTCCGGCAATCCTTACCTCCTATGCCTGCTTGACGTACAAAACGAGAGACTCGCACTTTGATGCCCAATTGCAAGCTCACCAAATGATCTCATCTCTTGCAAGTAATAAGATCCTATTGTTTATGCTTGAGCCGAATCTCGCTTAGCGTATTGACAATAGACCAGACTGTATTACCACACAGGACTTAAGTCATTGCTTCGGCCATCGCAATCCATTTCGGGTTTAATGAAGTCCTTGATAGTCACCATTGATTCGTAAAGATGGCACTTGCCACTTCAGCTCATGTCCATATTTCAAATAACCAGCTCAATATTTGAATTACAGTCACGAAAGGCACAAGTGCATCTGAATTTAGAGCCCCCTGCTTAATCTTCTCCTAAGTGTGCTATTCGTTAACCATAATATCTAGTTGCAATAATCATATCCGAGTATCTTCGACTCGCCCTGACACTAATATTTCATACCTCTTCTGTTTCGTCCCCAAAGAACTTTAAAGTTGCAGCCTGAACGTTGCCACCTCGAATGGTCTCAAGGTAATGTCGATCTTGCCGTCTGATATCGATATTTCGTCTTCGTCATCCTCCAGTATATTGGTCTTGTAGACCTTCTTGACGTTCAAGGTAGTTTCAATCGTACCTTTGCTTGTACCTCCCAAACTGTCATAAATTCGTAGGACAACGCTTTTACCCTTTCGTTTGGGAAGCTCGCCGCGAGAGACATCTTCATCGTCCTCTCCTCGTTTAATTGTGTCGAGAATCAATGAGGGATTTCCAATAAGCTTGATTGGATTGCTGAAAGTCGCTGGGGTGATGGGCGTTGTGGATTGAGCAAGCTTTAGAGGATTGTTGAAGTTGTATGCCGTCCTAACGGTTGTAGGTCCAAGATCACCAGTATGTGGAAGAATAGCCCATCGGATGTGGTGGCGTCCCATATCTGCATGCGCATCTGGCGCTTTTGGTGCACGAAGAAGAGAAAGGCGCATCAGATTGCCGCAAGTAGCAAAACCATATTTGCTATCATTCAGAATTGATACACCGTACCCATGCTCCGAAAGATCGGCAAACTTGTGGCAGCATACCTCAAATTTGGCCATATCCCAACTAAGTCTGTCAGTAAGATTTTGCTTCTTCAAGAAATTTTACTTACGTTGTATTGTAGTGAGTTGGTCTCCGAACAACACCATATTGGGTCTCATATGAAGCTTCGGTATTTCTGACATCCACTGGGAACTCCACCTTCAAGAACTTCATACTCTCTTGCCACTCTACCTCGCTGTGCATCTCAACATACGACTGTTGGCCCTTGAATGCTGCCGAGAGACTTATGTATGTCTTGATCCAACTTTTATCGCTAATTTTCGTTTCAGTTACAACGCTTACTTGATGAGCATCGGCTTGGAATATTTTGGTCGTTCCAGGGGACAGTTCTTTTCTTGAGTCTAAGTGGTACACTTCGACATCCCACGCTTGCCAGTACAATGGCTTGTCGTCAAATATCACCAGCTGGTTAGCTTTGCCCCCTTTGGCAACGACCTCTCTCTCTGCTTTCCGATCGTACAAAGAGCTTATGTAACCATCCTCGACCGATACACGGAGTTGGTCGTTTTGAAGAACGAAAACCCCCTTCCTGACTTCTTCGACGGTAACCTCGGGCGTCTCTGTAATCTTGAATGTTTTGATGTTGAGCAAGTTTCCTTCTCCACAGGCAACGCCAGCCCTGTTCTCACCGATACTGATGATCTCCCGGCGATGCCAAGGCATTGTGTTCAGGGCCAGAAGATTATCCCCTGAAGTAGGACTCACATCTTGAACCCCTAGAACGCTTTGTAGATCCTTGAAAATCTTCTCCCCTGTCTTGAACACTTTTGCGTAGAGCTGTGAGTTATTAGCAGGCTATCAGGGAAACATTAACTCTGGATCTTACCTCATCGCTATCATCATAGCACATCTCAATAGAGCTTCCAGGAAGACAGTCGTGAAATTGGCAGAGAAGCACAGCCTCCCACATGTCGTCAATATCTTCCTTTGGATATTTATACCCGGACTTGATAGAAGCCAAGGTAGCGAGCTGTTCAATGTCATGAAGCATGATTTCGGATTTCCTGTTGTTACGTTTGTTGTTTGCTTGAGTAGTATATGTACCGCGATGCAACTCAAAGTACAACTCTCCGTACCAAGTGACAAAGTCCAGGCCTTCGGAAGCCTTCTTTTCGAGCCGATCGAAAAATTCCTCGACACCCTCCCCAAGATGGACTCGAGGTAAAAGACCAACAGTATCAGCCATTCCACGACATCGTCGGAGTTTCTCCAAATGTTCCCAAGTTGGGCCCCCACCACCATCACCCTTTCCGAAAACCAATAACGAGGTATTATCCTGGTCCATAGACTTATGCTGAGTAACAGATCTCCTCACGTCCCCAAAGTTTGCTTCAGCGGTGTACGTCTCAGACGGTGCCATATGACAAATGACTTGACTTCCATCTAGAGAAACCCAGTTGAATGTAGTATGTGGGAATTTGTTAATGTTGTTCCAGCTCAACTTTTGGGTGAAAAATCGTGTCATACCCGCTAAACGGCACAGTTGAGGAAGCTGGCTAGAATAGCCAAAAGTATCTGGGAGCCAGAATGTCCGGCACCTCTCTCCAAAGTTACTTTCAAACAGTCTCTGACCATAAACGAACTGGCGTACCAACGACTCTCCACTTGGCATATTGGTATCGTGCTCAACCCAGCTGCCGCCAACAGGTTGGAATGTTCCCTTCTTGACCTTTTCCTTGACACGGTCAAAGACATATGGATAGTACTGCTTGAGCCACTTGTACTGCTGCGCCTGCGAGCAAGTGAATCGATGTTCTGGATACCTGTCCATCAAATCGCACTGGTTAGACCAAGACCTGGCTACTTTCCTCTTAGTCTCAGCCCATGGCCAAAGCCAACATGTATCTATGTGGCAATGTCCAACACCATAAACGATAGGCTCGGTTCCGGAATCGTAGACTTTGGAAGAGCTAGAGTTCTTTCCAAGATACTCCTGTGCAATCTTTCTGCCTTTCAAGATTGAATCTTGGTTACCTAGCTCGAAAGCGTCAATAATATCATTGGCGATTTTTAGTGCTTTATGTTGCTCCCAAGAATCGGCAGGAAACTCTCGTGCCGCATCACCAATCTCCCACATATCAATATACAGATGGCGGGCTTCCACGTTTACTGCAACGATCTCCGCCTTGCTCAATTGAAAGTACTTGTTTGGGTCAGGGGGTTGGATCGAGTCCCCGCCTGGCGCATTTCCAAACATGCCGTTACAGGCCATCTCGATATATATGGTGTGCTCTTTCCCATCTCTGAACTTCTTTGGCAGTATCCATTCCGTCCTCTCCCCGCCACCGGTCAGCCCTTGGAGCGGGTTTCCATCTTCGGTCCATACCATGCCCTCATTATTGGCGTCCCAGCGCAGTTCCAGGAGTTCTTTCTTGCACAACTCTTTGGGAACCGTAAGCTGGACCTTGAACCAATGAGTCGACCAAGACGGACCGAACCAGCTGCCTACAGATGTTGATTCGAATTTGTGGCTGGTTGCTTCTTTGAAGGTTGGTCGAGTCAGGTCGGGTGCATCCCATACAGATAGCTTGACGTGAGGTTCACCAGAAGCACTCCCCTCGGTCAGCATCCTATGAGAAGAGTTAATCAAAGTACTTGTGCACTTCCATGCGTTCTCGATATGCTTACGCTCGTAGATTTTTGGTTTCATATTGGCCTCCACCAGTGAACATGCCAATCCTAT
The DNA here is from genome assembly GCF_000409485.1 of Glarea lozoyensis ATCC 20868. Taxonomy (NCBI): domain Eukaryota; kingdom Fungi; phylum Ascomycota; class Leotiomycetes; order Helotiales; family Helotiaceae; genus Glarea; species Glarea lozoyensis. The sequence goes on from NW_007360984.1 coordinate 1,097,746, forward strand.
CCTTGTAGATGTTGGGAATCCATTGGCCCACTGGATGAGCGGACAACTTTGGGTATGAGCTCTTGAGCTTAGCAATTTCGAATGTTTCGCCTCCCATGATTGCGGCGAATAGTGAAGTGCTAGTTTGGAGATGTTGTTGAGTTGGTAAAAGAGGAGAGAGCTACACGCAGCTCCTGCGGGTTGATGTCAAGGGCTCGACGTTCCACAAATAGCCGTGTGATGGAGTCAAAGCTCCCGTCGAATGGCGGGGGCCCCGCCAATTTTGTCTCGGCGAAGACCAACATTTCCATCTAATTGATTGTAAACTCTCGTAATGTAATCCCGGATTCAGAGGAACCCGAGAATGAGCGTGTAACAGGACAGAAAGTATTAGGAAAGCTTTACAAGGAAAAGTAGGTCGATAAGATAAGCTGTGCTAATCTATCTGTATGCAGGTACACAAATCACGCCTAAGTTCTTATAGGTTACAAACAGATAGTAGTGCATTCAATACTTGGGAGGCTAGTCTACTCGAATTTACTCGCAAATGTGGAATGATAACAAAATACTCAGGTAACCTTCGCGGGCTACATATTCTACAACTCGAAATTACAGAAGCAATACATCTCTTCAAGTAAATTCCCCTTCAAATAGTTACCACTCTGTACCTAGGTGTATCTTCAAACGTTCTTCACCTTGCCAGTTGTAACATCGTAGACCCAGCCACTTACGGTCACGTTTGACCCAATCGCCTTGTTTTCTTTCAGCCACGCAACATCCTCTTTAACCTGTTCCTCCAAGTTCTTGAATGGGAGGAAGTCTCCTCCAAACTGGTCTTTCACAGCTGTTACAGCTTCTGGGCCTAGATTCTTCTCAACGATCGAGGTAGCATCGCTGTTCTGGAACGTGAGCATCCCGCAGCCAGTATGCTTAACCAGCAGTACCTCCTGTGTTTGAAGGAGCTGCTGAGAGATCACGATCGAACGAAGAGCATCTTTGGCAGACGCGCCTGCGTTGCGAATCACCTGACGGACTGTCAGTCCCAATACTCAAAGGGCTACTAGCTCCAGTCACTGACATGTGCGTCTCCAAGATCAATCCCAAAAGCTGCGGCTGGGTCAATTCGCGCGTCCATACAAGTTACTACGAATGTTAGATGAAAAAGAGCACGGAGATTAACGAGTACACACCAACTGTGTATCGCTTTCCAGGAGGAAGAGGCAAGTGGCCTTTATCGAAATTAGCAGCGTATGACTTATTCGAAGTGATGAGATTTTCTTGGACTGGAGTCGCCATGGTATGATATTTGCGAACGGGGTTCGCTTCCTTTTTATCAATTGTTGCTCGGCGTATGGTGTAGTACACTCATGTTAAAGAAAGGGTCGTATGGGAAGTGTAGCTTCTTATACACGAATAACAGCATTCTACTGTGTACAGTTGTACCGTACAAGGCTCTCGATTGCAGATCTAATCTCCTTCGGTCAGTGTAGACAAAGAATGGCTGGATTGCGCAATCGCAAACCCCTCTAAGTCGTTGAACGAGTCTGCTGGATCGGAATACTGCCACCCGGGATTGGGAAGCATGGCACCATATCTGGGCACCGGGCATCAGATACTAGATAGGTCATAGCTTACATGTCAATAAAGACACGGATCTAGGTAATGCTAGGTGGTATATGTTTAGTGAAGGATACTCATAATAAAGCCTCGAGGACAGAACGAGAGAGATGGCACGGATGGCAAACAGATCTCGGGCTGGTGGGCCGTGCTCACCCCGCATTCTGTCGGCTGGAAATCGGAGGGGCAAGGGCCTTAGTGACGGTCAGAACCGAGGGAACGGTGGATGTCAGATTCCAGATCCAGGACACTATGTTCTCGGATTAGGTCGGTCTTTTTCTGGGATGGGAGACTCACTAGAAGAAGAGACTGTTCATTGTGATGTCAATGAGGATATTCAAATCTCCAGCAATGAAGTAGCCGAGCTTATTTCTAGCATTCAAGAAGCCCAATATTACGACGCAGGTAGCATGGCGCCACTTACAGCTAGATCTTTGGTTAGTACTGATCATGCCCTTCAATGCACATACAGTGGAAAGAGTCTAATCTCACTCAGGCCGCGATTGCGAGACTCAGAGCATACAAACCACCTCCATTCCCCATATGGGATCGTTTACCACTCAGCCGCCGCGCCGCCGTTCTGATTCTTCTTTTTTCGGATAGGCGCGGTGATCTACGGGTGGTAATAACCATGAGATCTACTTCTCTGAGAAATTTCTCTGGTAATCTATTTTGCTTTCGGGCCGTCTATTTTCTAAGAGATTCCAGGACATGCGGCTTTCCCTGGAGGCAAGGCCGACATGATCACCGAAACCCCCTGGGAAACTGCGAGGCGTGAGGCATTCGAAGAAATTGGCCTTCCGCTCTCTTCTTCCTCCCTGCCAAAACCGTTCCGTCTAGAACATCTCTGCGAGCTTCCGCATTCCCTAGCTATGACTGGTCTGGCTGTAAGACCATGCGTAGCCATTCTCCATGCCGACCAAGCCGACGGCAACTCAGATGCAAGTGTGGAAGAAAACATGATACCCCGTTTAGATGCGAAAGAGGTAGCTGCTGTATTTTCTGCGCCTCTCCACAACTTTTTAGCCCCGAGTGATGAGACGCCGGAAGGAGAGAAGGCTGCGGGAAAGTGGTATGAAGGTAAATGGATTGAGTGGCATGAGGGCCCCTGGAGAATGCACACTTTTCAAGTTCCAATCACAAACCAGAAAGTCTCCAAACCTAAGGTCAGAGACGCCGGTCAATCGAGTATGGCGGAAGAAGATGAGGGCCCCGAACTAGAAAGATACAAAGTGTGGGGAATGACAGCTCGAATGCTTGTAGATGCTGCCAGGGTCGCATATGGCGAGGACCCTCAGTTTGAGGTAAGTCAGATAACTTCTATATTATTTTGAGCTGGTATTAATGAACTAGCACGATCTTCATATTGGAGATGAGAATATGATCAAAAACCTCTTTGCAATGGGCAAATTAGTCAAAAAAGCCCCAGGTGAGGTAGGGCTCGCAGAAGCAGATCTTAGAAAGTCTCGACTACCGGCTCCGAACTCAGAGTCAGATTCAAAGATTTAGAAGTTAGAACGTAATCATATAGTTGTATGTTAGCCTTACACATTGAGCAGTGAATAAAACCCAGCAACAATATTATCTCGTTAAGTAATCATTTCATTGCGAACGATATTTTTGCCTTTAAAAGTAGGCTACGCATAGAGAACACAGAAAGCAATAGTTCTATCAGGTCATCTCAAGCGAGATTCGCGCAGGTGGCTTTGCTTATGAGGATGAATATAGAAGTTCTCAAGAGACTCTTCTGATATCTACGATAAGCTACTATCTACAACTATCCATCTAAAGCCTTAATCTCTATCTCTAATGAATTCGCCTTTCTCTTCCATCTCATTCAACACACGATCCGCGACTCGAAAAGCTTCCATTCCAGCTGGCATACCGCAATACGCACTGTTCGAAGTATCAGCTGGCCAATCAAGAAAATCATGCTCCCTTTCAACAATATGTTGGGTCTTCAACTTACCTAGCTTGTAATAGCGTCTCCCGAATCTCAACCTCGCTAGCACCATTTCTCACCGCACCCCTCACATGAGTTCCCAATTCCGTCCATTTACTCAACGCCGTCAACATAACCAAATTAAGCAAACTTCTAGTCTTCAACTCTAGACCTGGGCGTGTCCATATAGTGCCCCACGCAGCTTCCTATCTCTCATTAATAAACTGTTTCTTATAATCAAAAGAACAGAAGAGGAAGAACATACCGTAGCATACTGCTGCAAAGGTCTCAAAAAATCACTACTCCCCGCTTCCAAAGCCTTCGCCACATACTCCTCTCCCACCACCCTCTTCCTCATATCATACCCGCGTCCATAAATAGTCTGATGCGCCGGATCATCCATATTATTCTCCGCAATATCAATTTCCTCCTTAGCACCTCCCATCTTCGCTCCTTTCTGTTTACTCATCTTCTTCTTCTGCTTCGGCGCTGGAGGCTGAAGTGACGTGTCAGCTGATACAATTCCTGGAATCCACTTGGAACTCGAAAAGATTGTGGGGAAATAGATGATGTACAGCATTAACAGCCCTCTGAACTAACGTCTCCCCCGCATACGCACTAGTCGCAGGCTGTGGCGCGTAGAAACTCCCCGTGGGAGGATCGCCTTCAAAAGCGCCGGCGCGATAAATCTCCAGATCTCCACTGTTCAGCGCTTGATTCTCCTCAGTGGTATTCTTATCCTTGTTTTTCTTGCGCTTGAGGAAATCCATTATCAGGGTTTACGTGATGAGGGTGAGGATGAGTAACCAGACACAAGTATGGGGTTAGCGGAAAAAGGTTTCTTTTCTCGACAAATGAAAAGGAGATGTGGCACAGCCAGGTATGAGATGCATCTGGGAGTTTTGCGGGGAACCCTGTTGCGTTGGGCATGGTTGATGTGAAGGCTCGATGCAGGCGAATGGGATCGGGCCGCATGGGGTTAGGGAGCAGGAACAGTAATTAGTTGTGGGCTAGGCGGAAGATGAGCTGGCTGGTCTTCTTAAATAGACGTCCTGCATCCTCATAGACGTAGATTTGTGAGTAGCTACCAGTCCAGGATTGATCAATCTCACAGCACAAGAGATTTCGTCGGGTTGACATTACAAGGAAGAAGGTAAAGTCGAATAGTAACTGTGTCACATCATATCGGAAGCGGGGTAAAGAAGGGGAATTGGTTTGTTTAAGTCTCCAATTATCGTTTATGATGCTAGTTTACATCTAGGAAAGGACACATCAAGGAAAAACCATTACCGCACTGTGCTCGCGAGAAGCAGAAGGGTACAGTCGAAACCAAATAAAACACAAAGCCCATAATGGCGATCAAATACTACCCGCCTCCATTGCTCGAAACTCCAAGCTCCATATCTATCGGTATCCATCTAAACGTCTAATCGCATCTCAAAGGACGACTCGTGTACGATCTAGGGTATAAATTAATTTGGTGAAATGTTTAGACGTTGGTTGGCTTCAATGTCATCTTCTCAGAGCCCTCAGCGAAAGGAACACCGAGTTCGAAAAGCTTGACGATGACGTTGGAAAAGTCCTTGAAGAAGAGCTCTTCATCCTTGGCGTACTTCTCGGCCCATTGCTTGAAGGTCTTATCGGTCACGATAGCCATATCAGTTGGAAGCATCATCAAGCTCCTGGTGGTCTTGTCCTCAAGCTGTTCAAGATGTCAGCAGTGGTTCTGCAACGGTGGGTATAATTGACATACCTGTTTAGGACCATTCCACTTCTTCCAGCTCCACTTCTCGTTCAACAGGAGTTTATAATACTCGTTGGTAACAACCGTTGGGGAGAAAGTCCATGGTCCCTCGTACCCACTGCGTGTCGTGTGGCATCGTCCCAAAGCGTGGGCTCCAGAAAGAGCAACAATTTCTTGGTCGTTGAAGCCCATTCGGTAGAAGATGTCTCTCAGGTGCTTGTTTCCCTGGGAAGCATCTGGAAGTCGTCCATCAGGAGTGCAAGCAACGATGTCCTTGTCATGTCTGCCAGGTCGATATGGGATGACTGGTCCTTGCATCTCTTGAATTGCGCAGACGCCAGAAAGAATCCAGAGATCGGAGTAGGAAATCCATGGGTGCTTCTCTACAGTGCATTGTCAGATGGGTTAACAGTCGATTTCAAAAGTGGGCTTACGTTTGACAGGCTCAAGGAAATCGCGAGCAGCAACCAGACCTGCATTGGCACCGTGGTCACCCTCAGGAGCGAATCTCATGGTAGCACCATTGCTTCCGCCAGTTCCAGTCTCCTTGTCGTAGGTTCCGCTGGCGTGCCATGCCAATCTCACCAAGACTGGTCCATAGCTTCCATCATCATAATCGTCCTTTTCTTCCAGTAGCTTCGCGATATCATCGTAGACTTTCTGGTAATCCTCTTGCTTTGGAGTGAAGATGCCTGCGGTCTCGCCTGATGAACCCTTAAGCAGACTTTCGCCGGAGTGGAGGTAGAAACCAGCACCACCCGCAAGAGCAAGGGCGCCGATACCGAGATAAAGTCCAGATGAGGATTTCGCTGCTGGCTCAGAGGCGTATCCGCGTCTCGATTGTTGGCGGAATGCCTGTCGAGGCAGGGTAAAGGCTGTGTTGCGAGCAGTTGTTCGCAGAGCTGCTCCTGATGGTCTCGTCTTGAGAGCCACGCGGGCGAATGTTCGTGTAGCGGAGGAAGACATACTGAAGATGGTATCCAGATACGTGATGTGGACCAAATGCGATGAGCAAAAGCTTCAAAGACTTGCGACAAGCTTCAGCTTAAACTTGGGAAGGGTGTTGTGTTTCTTAAAAAGAATCGAAGGTGAGAGTGAATGTCAATTATCTAGTCTTGTTGACACGCAGTGGCGACGACTAAGTAAATTATTCTTTTTTCGGACCCTGAACGGATAAGCACGGAATGCGCCGACGAACCCTGTGGGCCTACGGAACATTCTCGCGACAAAATCTGTTAAAGCACGGCACGACAAACGGGATTTGACTAGAATCTAGGGGTTTGATGCTAACAAATAACATGAATCGCTTCCCGAAGTATGCGCTGACATATTCATATTCAATTTGCCTATTTAGAAAGTACTGTGAGTCATGTTACTATAAAATTTGTATAGCTTGAGGCTCAAAAAGACCCTTGAAAAGAGACCTTGTGGCAACCGTTCATACCTGGACTCACTAGAAATACCTAGCTTGTGATTGGTCATATGGATTTGGACTTTCATTAGTCGGAATGTGAGCCGATCTCGGATCATTATCTTTCAAGATTTATGGCATCAAACGGGGAAAAGTAACGCCATATGAGCTTTGTAGTATACTTTTTCATACTGGTACTAGTTATTTAAGACTAGCATAGTTTCACCTCGACCACATTGAGCCTCTCGCGTGAGAGCGAATGTTGAACAAGTGATCCCTACATCTTACTTTTCTTTATATCCATCTCAGAAGGATTGCATGGTGGCAATAATGCCAATGATGCCGAGGTTGACGGATTTGCTACTCGCAAGCATGATTTACCACTCAAATATTTACCATCAAACGCTGAGCGATGTGCCCATGGAGGTGTTTTGATTCGTAGAGTGAATGAATTGCTGTGATGTGCTGTCCTATAGAAGATCATGAACTGTATCTTTGTTTGGGCGAGCCTTATGCTAAATCTGGCAATGGTTTTCCTTTACGGTCCCAAATGCCTGCAATCCAGCCCCAGCCTCCGTTGTGGCATAACATTCCATATTATGAAAAGGCTACAGCCTGACTTTAGTAAGAGTAACGACCCTCCAATTGGACGGCCTCCCACTTTTTTCAAATTGTAGTCGATCGCTGGATGATATCGTCCCTCCCCAGCGGCCGCGTCCCATCATTTAGTACCATTGCTTCTCGGTTTCGTCTTCTTATGATATCTTCTTCCGAGCTCTGGTCTCTTCGTCTCCGCCCCTCAACCAGCATTCCTTCCCATTCCTCTCCAGACGTCCCTTCACCGTTCGTCATCCTGACATCTCTGGCACTTGGAAGATCCCATTCAAAATCTAAAGGGAGTAATTTGTTCTTGCAAAGTTGCGACCGTCCATTTACGTCTCGAATTAGAGGTAACGTGAGCTCGTTCAACTGGTTCCGCGTCCGCAGCGATTCGAGGAAGTTGATTTGCCGTTCTCGGTCGTCTTCCCCCCAATGTTCCTTTGCTAGCCACCGCTCTACAAACTTGGCTTTGATTAGACTCTCCACCCCGAATTTCTCGACTAGCTGACCCAAGAGCAGCAAACACTCTTGCTCCAGGCTATCACGAAGCTGCCAGTTGTCCCACTCTTTGTCATACTTTGCATGTTCGTAATCTTTGAGGCTGTATTCTAGGGATTTGACGAGTGCAGTGTAAGTTTTAGGTTTGTTGAGTAAATGGATGGTAGCTGAATCAATGTAAGTTGACACTACTGTTGTGGAGTTAGAGGGAAGAACGTACAACTGTTTACGACATAGGTCAGACTTCGAATGCCTTTTTCTCTCGTGTCATAGTCCGGTCGAGTCGCGCAGTGGAGAATGGTGTTCAGCGCATCGTCATCGTGAAGTGCTCGTTCGCAAACGATGATTGCTGTGGTCTCTTGGATACAGTAGTTAGGGCTGTCCAGAAGCTTGTCAAGTGTTGAGACCTTCAAAGCATCCTCTACGTTTTGCGTAATATACTGAGGTTTGTTCTCGACGGGTGGTAGGATAGCATTATCGCGGTAATAAATTAGTAACTTGCGCATACATTTAAGAGCAACAACTGCTCCGATGCCAATTCCGAGCACGAAAAGTCTCTCCTGAGCGGCACGCGACAGCGCCGCCATCGTAAGAATATTTCATACGAGAAGGATCCTCAAAACAAAGTGAGTTTGTTATACTCAAGTATTTGGCAGCAAGTACTCAGCACAAGCCGGTACCTAACAGGTCGTCTGTTGACCGCCTAAATTCTGCCACATGTGCCACTTTATGGCGCTGCGATAAGCGATTAACCTGATAAAAATATTCTGGAGGGTCGGAAATTTCGCGCTGGATAGCACAACAATCGACTTGCGCAATGCCTCCCTCACAACTAAAAAGGCTGAAGGCATCTTTACGGGAGCAAGGCCTTGTAGGCCCGCAACAGTCAAAAAAGCAACGAAAACAAAATGCTCAAAATGGAGGGAACAAGGAGAAGCGAGTGGGAAAGAAAGTGGCTCTGGACGGAATTCGAGAGCAATTCAATCCTTTCGAATTTAAGATGTCTGGAAAAGCCCCAAAATTTGAGGTTACCACGAACCAAAACAAGTCAACTGCGACCGTTCGACGACCGGGCGTAGCGAAAGGTCTCGCTGAGGAGAGGGTAAGTTTTCGTGCTGCATATGATAATTTTTAGTTCTGACAATCTTCACAGCTCACTAAGGCGTATGAGGAAGATATGCGACGGCGTAAAAAGGTGGGAGGGATCGTAGACAAGCGTTTTGGAGAGAATGATCCTTCAATGGCACCAGAGGAGAAGATGCTGGAACGTTTTACACTCGAGAAGCAACGACACCACAAGCACTCGGCATTCGATTTGGAGGATGATGATATGGGAGAAGGACTCACTCACATGGGGAAATCTTTGTCACTGGACGCCCCAGCGCTTGTTGATGACTTCGATGAGGCAGGTTTGGCTCTATCAGACGCCGAAGACCATCCGTCTGACGAGGAACGACAAGAACGCAAACGACGTCGGTCCCTCAATGATGGTGAGGAAGATGAAGAGGAGCAGGACGATCGGCCTGAGAGAAAGAAATCTAAGCAGGAGGTTATGACCGAGTTGATTGCGAAATCTAAACTCCACAAGTATGAGCGGCAACAAGCGAAGGATGATGATGAAGACCTCCGGGAGGAACTAGATAAAGAATTATCAAATATTCATGCTCTATTACGCGGTATCGGTCCAAAATCGAAGTCAACACCGGCTATGGATACTTTAGGAATGAACCCAGACCGAGCTGCGATGTTAACTGGGGCCGACAAAATCAAATTTGACAAAGAGTATGATCTTAGATTACGTCAAATGGCCCAAGACAAGAGATCTAAACCCACGGAGAGAACGAAAACAGAAGATGAGAGGATAGCAGAGGAGTCGAGAAAATTGCAACAATTGGAAGAAAAGCGGCAGCGGCGAATGCATGGCGAGCCCCAGAGTAGCGACGAAGAAGATATCAACGACAGAGCCACCGCCGTCAATGATGATGATATGGACTACGAAGATGAGGACGAGGATGAGTTTGGTCTAGGGGCTGGTATAAAAGTTCGCCCTTCTAAGAAGCGTCCAACCATGGCAGAATTAGGTGTCGAGGATGAGGACGACTTTTTAATTGACGATGATCTGGTTGCTAGTGGATCAGATGTCGAGGAGATCGTATCAGAAGAAGATTCAGTTGACGAATCATTGGAAGCAGACGGCGACGACGACGGCGACCAGGATGCAGATTTTCTAGAGGGTCTCTTAACGGAAGAAGAAGCCAAGCGACCTGAATTTCTCACGGGTGCAAATGCTCCAATCAAAGAAATCGAATTTCCCGAAAAAAACGGTGTCAATGGAAACCTGGCATACACTTTCAAGTGTCCAGAATCGCATGAACAGCTACTCGAGATTACAAAAGGCATCTCGTTGCTTGATCTTCCAACAGTTGTACAACGTATCAGAGCGCTATACCATCCCAAACTCAACAGCGACAACAAAAGCAAATTATGTAATTTTGCTATATCTCTCATCGATCACATCTCATATCTTGCAAATCAATCGAAATTGCCACCCTTCTCAGTTCTGGAGACTCTAATCCGGCACATCCACTCATTAGCAAAAAGCTATCCCAAAGAAATCGCCAACTCTTTCCGAAGCCATTTGGAGCAATTTAACGAATCTCGATCGCTATCACCAACTCCTGGTGATTTGATAATACTGACAGCCATTGGAACCGTTTTCCCCACTTCCGATCATTTTCACCAAGTCGTTACTCCTGCCCTCCTGACTATGGGTAGATACCTCGCTTTGAAGATTCCTCAGAATCTTTTCGATTATGCTGTTGGAGCATACATGTGCACATTGTGCCTGCAATATCAAATATTGTCGAAGCGATACATTCCGGAAGTGATAAGTTTCATCGAGAATAGTCTTTGTACTCTGGCACCTTCTAGAATGCTGATTTTGCCCGGAAACTTTCCATATCACGAGCCTAAAACATCTGTACGTATAGCAGAAGTTTTGAAATCAGGACGACAATTAAGGTTCTCGGACTGCGTCGCTCAAGAGCGCTCCAAAGCGGAAGGGGAATCACTCAAAGTAGCTCTCCTAGATACAAATCTTTCTCTACTTGGAGTCGCATCCGAAACATGGTCTGGAAAGGCTTCTTTCACCGAGATTTTCGAACCGAGCTTGAAGATACTCAAGCATCTGGGAAACAAGACTTGCCGGCCCTTGTTACCGTCTAATACTCAGAAGTCTCTCACATCATTGACTAAAAAAATCACCACTGCTCTTTCCAACTCCGTTCTCAATCAACGCCCCTTGGAACTGCATCACCATAGGCCACTCGCCATCAAAACATCCATACCCAAATTTGAAGAGACATTCAACCCTGATAAGCACTACGATGCCGATCGCGACCGTGCGGAAGCTGCCAAACTCCGCAAGGAATATAAACAGGAGAAGAAGGGTGCCATGCGAGAGCTTCGTAAAGATGCGGCTGTGGTTGCAAGGGAAAGCCTGCGGGAGAAGAGAGAAAGGGATGCTGCCTATGAGAAAAAGTATAAGAGACTCATCGCTGAGATTCAGGGTGAGGAAGGACGAGAGCAGAATACGTATGCGAGGGAGAAGGAGTGGAGGAAGAAGGGGAAGAAATAAGTCCTCTACGACTAGTTTGTGTGGTATGATACTCGATATAGCGCTCACTGCCTATAACTTTGAATATGTCCAGACTGCTGTTAATGTAACGCTTGAATTGATACCCGAAATTACTGGACGACGGTTTCGTCTGAGCATGTTTGCGGGGATGTCTTCCTATTGATACCTGGTTTACTAGTTTTGACACCTGGCATCTTATGAACGTGAGCTTAGGAAGATGATAAACGTCCATCGAACTTTTGGGTTTTGGTACTGCAAGAGCCATAATCTTTTTGCAATCTAATTCAAATAGCCATCAGCTACCCTTCTAGAATACTGAACTTTTGCTAAAAAAAAAACATGAATAGTCGGATAATCAAACATTCCCAGCGCGTGCAGTAGACCATTTCCGAGATACCTGTGGACGATGAGATCCAAAATTCTAAGAAAAGCAAATTCAGTTTCTGTTATAGGTTGAGACAAACAAAGCATTTCTATCATATTTTGAAACCTAGTCTAAACAATCTAAATCATCTTTTGATGTATCTATGCCCAATTTCAAAGCAGCCTCCACTGCCTTCTAGTGATTGCACCTTGAAATAATACCCCAGTGAGATGTATTGAGTGAACGCCATAGCTAAAATCTAAACACCCGCCGTGTGAAAATTTCCGCTGACCTGCCCTGTAGGCGTCAGACATTGAGTACCGAATCCATTAGGTTGAGGGGGTTGACTGGGAATGCAATAAGTGGAAATCGAAGAAGTCCCGTAAATGCGGCTTTCAGTCCTATTCCAGATTAGTGAGGCCCTTTTTTCTAGAGGCAATGAGGGTGAGTTTACCCAGTAGTACAACTGGTTACAAGTTCTCCAATAGTTAAAGTCCGGTCAACAAATGTGAATGTGGTTCTCCCATCAGCGCAAAATGTAGGCTCGGTGGAGTATATGTCTCCTGTTCGGACGCATTGGGTACGGCTTGTTGAGTTGGAGTCGTCGCTGAATGAGAAGTATACAGCGGCTGGTTTTGGATTGCCTGTTGCGGGTGTGAAAGTTGAGAAGCCATTAATGGTAAATGTTGTTGGGGAAGTACATGTGTCTTTCGGGAGAAGCGTTGGAAAGGCGGATGTAGATGAAAGAGACGAGAGGATGAACAGTATGATCGAGGATGTATACATCTTGAGATTGGATTGTTATGATGTGAAATTGTTGAAAATATTTTGTGTTGTAGTCGAAATTTAGCCAACTTGACACGAGCGTATAAGGGTCTGAGAAGTCTAGAGATAAAATGGTTTCAAAGACACAATGCAAGGCTTTATATCTCCAACTTTGAACTTGTACTACATGCCTTTCTGGTTTATCAGCCTGCATCATGCCGCCCACTCAAATCCTTCAAACCGACTTAACCATGGTTCGGGCCTCAGCTCAAGCTTCTCTGCAGCAAAGGGCTTCAGCTACCAACATTGAATGAGGTGAGACCTAGCCGGCTACCGCACTTTGATTACGAGTTTTAGCAAACTTCCCTGCTGCAGTTAGAGGATCACCAACAGTCAAGTGAAGTTGTACAGATTCCACCTCTTCGTATTTTTCTTAACGGAGTTAACACGAGGAAGCATGCCATCAGCCAAAGATTTGAAATTTAGAAGGCTCTTGACACAATGTTGTACTTACTAGTTGAATACGAAGAGGCGAACGGTAAGACGCATGGCGGTCTTAGTAGAAAGCTTCGGTGATACCAATGTGGAAACTGCCAGGATATAAAGTGTTCTCTAGAATACGATAACCGTACAGCAACGTTACGAAGTTCCATCTCCAATCAGACGTAGCAATTGACTAGTCACTCTGTGAGATACTGGTAAGCATTTCATTCTATATTGTAGTTCCCCAGTCATAACGTTTAATATTGCTCGTTGTGGCAACAATGCCGGTTATGAGAGCCGTAAAGTTCGACAAGACGAAGCTAATAAGCTAAGAACCGAGGAATTAAGATGAAGAGCTTATCGAAGGCATGAAGAAACGTGAAGGCAGATTAATTTATCTGAGCATATACGAAAAGTTGATTAAAATAACATAAACGTAGAGGCTTCAATGAGGGATAGCGGGAGTCGCTGCGGGATTATCCGTGCACGGCCCCTTGAATTCAACACAATCCAGTCAACACGTGATCACACAAATCGTAAGCGAGTTTAGAGCAAATTCCATCTCGAACTTTTGCGACTTCGAATTTCCCCTCCACGACAACATCCAACGACAACCACGCCAAACAAATAAAATGGCAGCAACCAAGGAACGCAGCGGCCTTGCCGTTGGCACCAACAAGGGCCACGTACGTTAATTACACTTCATCGCCCGTCTCACCTCTTGGAGGATCTCGTCTTTTCTTGCAAAGATGATGATGGACTCAACGGGCTAATTTATCGATTTGCGATTGTGTAGAAAACCGAAGTCAGAACTGTCAAGCCAAGAGTCAGCAGAACCAAAGGTCACTTGAGCAAGCGCACTGCTTTCGTCAGAGAGATCGTCAAGGAGGTTTCTGGGTACGTCGCAAATCTCAGTTACAGATGTGGATATTTAGGATGAAGGCTAACCTCTACTTTCAATAGTCTCGCACCATATGAGCGTCGTGTTGTCGAGCTCCTCCGTAACAGCAAGGACAAGCGTGCCCGTAAGCTCGCGAAGAAGAGGGTATGTTTCTCGGTCGCCAAAATATCCTACATACTTAACCAAGTCCTGACATTTTAAATAGCTCGGTACATTCGGCCGTGCTAAGGCGAAGGTCGACGAGTTGCAGCGTGTTATCGCCGAGTCGAGAAGAGCTGGTCACTAAGCTTCTCGCATCACTTCCACCTTCTGCGGTTGTGATCTTGAACGGATTGTGATGGGGCCTGGAGTTGTATGATTGAAAAGGAAAATGCATCTTTCATGATACCCAAGAGTATCGAACCTCATTCGAGATGATTAGCAACACCAGCGTCATATATCTGAGAAATTGAACAACTTCAAATATCATATTCTGTGTCTGATCTTTTTTGAAGAGCGTACATACTGCGGTTAAAGGTCTAGTTTGCCTGATATTATCTACTAATCGTAAGATATTCTCCCTAAACAACCTTCGGTCCTGCCATTTAAACTATTGACTGAGAACATTCTCGGAACCGAATTATATGAACTGATTATTTTCATCTCGCATTCATTGTATACAACGGCCCGCGAAAATAAATCGCAAGGTGAACATACTCAGCATCAGTAGCCCAAATCATCATTTATTCGGGTTTGTCTTTTGACGGGCCATGACAGCAATGACTTCTGTAAACAGACAACTCCTCGCTATGCCCTCTATTCTAAAATGCCAAATAGGTGCTTCCCTTCCCCCAATACCAACAAATTCACAGACAATCGCTACATCATGAACTCCTCGTCACTTCTTCCCAAGCCCTTTAAACCACTTCGGCATCCCCTTCACCTTAGCAGCAACATCTTGGCCTGCCTTCTCCATAGTGTCACCAATTTTGGATCCACTCGATTGTGGAAGAAGGGGTCGAACTTCTGGCACAGGTATTTCCTGAGCTTTCTCATCGAACTCCGGTTTCAATATTGGTGCTTTCTTTGCAGCAGGGTTGACTCCGTCCTCCCACACGAAGTTAATTAGCATTCGAGCATCAAACTTCAGGTCCTTGATAAGCTTTTTCTTATCATCTTTGGGCACAGTTTGTACACCCTTACCATTCCAAACAAGCTTGAACGGCTGGTCACCTGCACGAATGACATTCGATACATATGTATACAAATCAGCTCCTGTCTCATCTGCCTTGAAGGGTGAGACGATAGTCGCTTGATCTGGGAACCTGATTTTGACAGAGACTTCTTTCGCTGCTGCTAGTTTTGCAGCCTTCTCTTTCTCTAGCCTCTCTTCTTCAGCATTAGATAACAGTCGCTTATTATGTGAACTATTCTTTAGACGATCTTGATGTAATTTGGCGTGTACTATCGATGGCTCGAAATCATCATCCTGGACCGGTTGCAAAGCAGCTTTTGGCGTATCTGAGCTTGGGGGAGAGTATATTGAGATAGGACGCTGACCAGGACCCAGAACGTCCTCTTTAATCGCCTCTGATGTCGATGCGGCTGCTGATGGTTCTGGTGGTTGTGAAGCGTCAGTCATTTCAACGTCGCCAGCGACACCTTTATTGGTTGGAGGGGTCTCAACGTCGCCAGTAACACTGTCAATAACATTTTGTGCTTCTGCCGTTTCTCCTTCTTTCGCATCAGACTCCGCCTTAGCCGCCGCTTCTGCCTCTGCCTTCTCCTTTGCTGCGGCCTCCTTCTCTGCCAGCTGCTTGAAATGTGCACTAATCTCGCCTCGTGCTTCCTCCAGAGGCGTTGTCGTTCGTGAAAACTTCAATTTAATAAGTCCAGTTCCGCTGTTAAATCCTAACTGCGCAAGCGTCTGTTGGAGTTCTTCAAAAGATGAAAATTCCCTCGCCATGAGTTGGACCACCGGCTTCTCATAGAAAATCTTCGCTTCCAGCACATTCCCATTCTCGACCTGGCTAACCCCTCGCGCCGTAAAATTAAAGTTGTGCTCAGGTGTGTTCTCGAACTTCCGCAATATAAGCCATAGTGTGGTGTCGCTTGGGAATTTATCTGTCAATCGGCCATTTGGAACACTTGAAGAATATACATCTGGAAGTTGGAGGGCAACAGAAACCACTGAAGGTGATCGAGAGGCGACTACTAGTTCGAGTTTCGCGCCAGAGACGAGGCCTGTTTGGCGGTATGTTCTGGAGAGATCCACTGGCTTGCCTTTGTATCTAGTAATTGTCAGTGTGGTTATCCATGAATCTGTTGAAAAATGGCACATACTTGAGTGTATAATTGGCCGACTTGACTCCAAACTTTCGGCAGGCCTCACCCAGAACATCTGTCATATATATTCCTGGCGTAACCTTCACCGTCTGCCTCCGGAAAGCTGTGTCTGTGACTACCACATGAGAAGCCATGCTGGTTGAGTGCGGCCGGCGCAAGTTTCGTAGAACTAAGTTCTTCAACGTCCGTGGGTATATTTGACTCAGATGCGACTTGAAAGGCGTATGTTCTTTAAAAGAAAGTTAAAGTGTTGTTGACTTGGGGTTTGTAAGATGCTGTTGGAGAGTGGCGGGGTTCTTTCCTCTTCTACAGCCTCGTCGGTTTCGAAGACTCGCTCAGAAAGAGGTGTTTTGTAGAATATTTGTTGTTTTGACGGGGGTCGATTTTCAACTACAGACTCGAGACAGAATAAACTGTTAAGGAAGAAGGAAGTCTCAAATTTAAGGAGAATTGACTTCTTGTTATAACATACGAGTCCATCGCTTGGGTGCCTGAATCACTGTAATAATTGGTCAAGATGGTCCAAGCTTCCTGAGAGCTTCGTTTGACGCGACAGCCGTGTCTACCTTGCAGGTGTACAACCTCGTCCAGTCGAATAATCAATTCCAAGTCCCCCAACCATCCACAATCGCCAGTAACAAAACTCTCGCCTAGGTCGCAGAGATTTTGTCGATATCCCCAATCCTACACAACCTCAATCGAGATTAACATATCAAAATGGTAAGCTCAGTCAATGCGAAAACGGATATCAACAGTAGCTAATCCTCATCTTTAGAGCTCCCCCTTCTCCATCAGTACGATCTTCCTCCCCTCGAAACCTTCCCGTCTAACAAATCCTAGATGGTGGCGCCTGCGTAGCGATGGTAGGCAAGGACTGCGTAGCCATAGCATGCGATCTCCGACTCGGACTCCAAGCCCTCACCGTATCCAACAACTTCCCCAAGATCTTCTCATACGGCGACGTCTATCTGGGTCTCACCGGTCTCGCCACAGACGTATCGACCGTCAGCGACCTCTTCCGTTATAAAGTAAACATGTACCGGCTCCGCGAGGAACGCAACATCTCGCCTAGCACAATGGCAAACCTAGTGTCCAGTTCGCTGTACGAGAAGAGATTCGGTCCATACTTCGTAAGCCCGGTTGTTGCGGGGATCGACCAGAAGAGTGGGAAGCCGTTTATTTGCGGATTTGATAGTATCGGCTGTATCGATTTTGCAAAGGATTTTATTGTCAGCGGAACGGCGAGTGATCAGCTTTTTGGTACTTGTGAAGGTCTATGGGAACCAGATTTGGTATGTGGCCCATGGAGCGAAGAAACTTTGCCTTTGAAGAGAGGCGATGCGAAAAGGGGATGAAGCTAATTGTGATACTTTACAGGGACCAGAGGACCTCTTCGAGACTATTTCGCAGGCACTTTTGAACGCAGTTGACAGAGATGCGCTATCAGGTTGGGGAGCTCACGTTTATGTTATCGAGAAAGACAAGGTCACCAAGCGGTTATTAAAGGGTAGACAGGATTAAGATGGCCGTTCTGGTTGGGTTGGAGAGTTTCAGAGCAGAGCTGGCGTCGAGTTCGCTTTGTGTAGTATTAGATTTCGCATAGACCTTGGTGTTGGGAAGCGAATGAACATGACATGGTCACAAAGAATACCACGCTCCATCGAACACTTGACAGGTGTTCTAAAAATATCAAATATTCATAAATAGGTACATCTGTATTGTCTATGGTATATAATCTAATAGTGTAATACTATACAACCATCTCTATGGTTCCGTCGAATTTATTCCGTCTTAGCCCTTGGCTCAATAACCTTCGTCTTCTGAATGAAAAGTTGCCTCTCCATAAACTTGAGTCCCTCGTCGATTAATCTGATACACATTAGTTTACGTCTCAGGGCATTGATGGGATAGATAGACTTACATAACTGGTGCGCTTATCACTAGGACCGCCTTCCACTCGTTCCAGTTTAGTGGGAGAATCGAGAAGAGTGATTGTAAGATAGGTGTGTAAAGGAGGGCGAAGTGCAGAGCCATAGATAGAGTGATGGCATAAACGAGCATCATGTTCTCCCAAAGTGGGAGAGTAAGCAGTGACTCGCTAGAAGAAAGAGCGTTCATGGCGTTGAGCATCTCGATGACGACGAGGATGGATAGAGAAACAGTAGAGGCCGACTTGGCCATGTCATCAGAGAACATTTGGCAGCCAATCTCCGGAAACTGAGTCGAGCAGCGGTGGAAGTGAGACAACTGCCAGAAGGAGATTTGAGGACCTTCAGAATTGTACATGAACCACCAAGCATAACCAGCTACTGTTGCGAGACCTACGTAGATACCGATAACCATGTAGCGGAAGAACAACCAGCCACCAATAAGAGGCTCATCACGCTTTCTTGGTCTCCTTCTCATGATATCATGATCTGGTGGGTTGAATGAGAGAGCAGTGGCAGGGAGACCATCGGTGACCAAGTTGACCCAAAGGAGTTGGACTGGAATGAGAGCTTCAGGCATACCAGCGGCAGCCGTGAGGAAAATAGACACGACCTCTCCGATGTTGGATGAGATCAAGTAACGGATGAATTGTTGGGTGTTGTTGTAGATAGAGCGTCCTTCTTCGATCGCAACTTCAATGGTAGCAAAGTTATCATCAGCGAGAACCATATCAGAAGCCAATTTGGCAACGTCAGTTCCAGAGCCCATGGCAACTCCAATATCAGCTTTCTTAAGTGCAGGAGCGTCATTGACACCGTCACCAGTCATAGCAACAACATCGCCGTTGGATTGAAGGAGATCAACCAACTTCGACTTGTGGGTTGGCTCAACACGTGAGAACAGAGATGCGGTTTGGGCAGCCTTCAATTGCTCGCTTTCGCTAAGCTGATCAAACTCCCGTCCAGTAAAGCTCTTGCCCTCGAGATTTTCGCGCTCCCCAAAGACACCAATCTGTCGACAGATAGTCTCGGCGGTATTGCGGTTGTCGCCCGTGATGACAATAACACGGATTCCAGCTTCTTTACATTTCGCAATGGAGGCCGCTACTTCCGGACGTGGTGGATCCTCCATGCCGACAAGACCCAGGAGGGTCAACTTTTGCTCCAGTTTCGAATAGTCGGCGGTAGATTTAGCTGATTTCAGAAGTGGGTTGGATGAAACATCGTCAAGACTGGCTAGTGCAATGACACGAAGGCCTTTGTTTCCATAGTCTTCAACTTCCTTGAGTAACAATTGAGAGAGATTCTTGGACAGTGGGACTCTCTTCCCGTTGGATCCAACGAGAGTGTGAGTGCAGCGGTCAATGATAGATTCGGGGGCGCCTTTAACCAAGAGTCTTTGGGATTTCTTGTCACCCACAAGGACGGACATGCTCTTCCGATCACGGGAGAATTCGTATGTGGCAAGACGAGGACTTCGCTTCTCATACCAGGAGCTCATAAGGTGGAGCGCATCAGATGCGGCGACACCAGCTCTGGTCTGGTTGTGCGCCTCATCATTGGTACCAATCTTCTCAGTCAGTACACGGAGGGCGCCTTCGGTAGGCTCTCCAACGTTGGAGTAATAGCCGGTCTTTGAGTCGAAGGCCAGTTGTGCGTCGTTGCAAAGTGCTGCGACCTCGGTAATTTGAAATACTGTAGCAGACTTTCCAGCAAGATGTGGAATTTCTTTGCCATTAGATGTAACCTTTCCATGAGGAGCAAACGTCGTTCCTTCGACCTGGAACTCCTCAAGATCATTGCCGGCCTCGTTGATGAAGACTACTTTTCTGACACTCATTTGGTTGGTAGTCAAGGTTCCAGTCTTGTCTGAGCAGATTACACTACAACTTCCAAGAGTCTCAACTGATGGCAAGCTTCGAACAACCGCGTTCTTCGCAGCCATCTTGCGCGTACCAAGTGCTAGACATGTTGTAATCACAACAGCTAGACCTTCTGGAATAGCTGCGACACCGAGAGAAACGGCAATTTTGAGGTAATAAATAGCTCCCTTTGCAAGTCCACCGTGGGACTCATCACTGAAGTGAGGAATATTGATCAGCCAGACAGCGATGCAGATAAGTGAGATGACCTTTGCCAAAGTATCTCCAAAATCGTTTAGTTTTTGCTTCAGTGGGGTGGGCTCTGAAATCTGGGCAACGATGCTTTCGTGGATGTCTCCGATAGCTGTATTTGATCCAGTGAGGACTACAATTGCTGTAGCGTGTCCTGTGACCACGGTGGTTCCGGAGAAAAGTGTGTTGATCTGATCCTGCTTCACAGCTTGAATATCCTTGACTGGCTCGGTGTCCTTTCCAACACTTTCGCTCTCCCCGGTAAGGATTGCCTGGTCGACCGCGAAACTGTTACTCTGGATGCTCAACACCCTGCAGTCTGCTGGAATTCTGTCTCCAACGGCAATCGAAATGATATCTCCTGGAACCAATTCCTCCGCCTTGACCCTTGTAACATGACCATCTCGAATAACCTTCGCTTCGTTTGCAGAATATTCTTGTAATGCGGCAATCGCCTTCTCGGCGCTGCTTTCTTGTGATACTCCGACGACCGCGTTAAGAATCAGAATAGTAAGAATCTATAGACGTCAGCACAAGCTTGCCAAAAAAAAGTCTTCTAGTACTTACAACTGCTGGATCTACAAAAGCAGCCCAGCCCCCATCTTCCTCGAAAAGCGCCAGCACAAAGGAAATTGCTGCGGATCCCAATAGAATTATAACAAGCTGATCTTTGAATTGCTCCAGAATCAGTTCCCATAGAGGAGTTGGGGGATCTTCCGCGATTGCTAAGGAAAGTTAGCTCTTTGCCTTCAAAGAATAGGCCGATGTATGTACCGTTACGACCATATTTTTCCCTCGAAGCGTTGATTTGCGCCTCTGATAATCCCTGTGTTTCTGTGACTGAGAAGTGCTTCAGCACCTCACCAGTCGATTTCGAAAATGCGTTTTCCATAACTACAAAGTTGCAGAAATCATAGAATCAGCTTTTCCGTGAGATTTAGAGAAAAGGACTGTTCGGTCTTCTTCGAAGAGGACACTTTTGTTAGCCGAGGTTCCGCCGTGTTCTAGTTCCTGACTACTATGCGACTTGTAGAATTACTGGCAACAGAAAATTTGCGGATAATATTTCTGTGATTCTGTGCTTGATCGAAGTAGAGTTGAGTTTTCAGTTAAAATTCCAATAAAGCGTTGGCCAATTTATTTATTTAACTTGGAATTTGTAAATCTGTCCTCAAGGTACTCCGAGGTTTGGCGCTATCATTGCCACAATTCCCCAGCAAGCGAATCCATAATCAAAAGGTGGGGGATCTAGTCTATGACATTCTAGAATTCTTCACAAAGTAGGTCTCTCTAGCAGTAAGTAATCCTTCAAGTCTTGCACATTTTCTCATACATTCTTCCTACTTCATCCTCGCCACGTTATCGAAGCGAGAGGTATCACAGTCACCGAATAAAGAGCATCACAAATGGCGTCCAGCGAAGAGCCCCTCATGTACCCCGCACAGCTTCAAGCAGCAATGCAAGCTATATTTTATGCTTAAAACAGTCTTTCAGCCTCAAATCTCCCATCATTCATCACAGCAAGCTTCCGTGTAATTTGAACACTCATCCCATCTCCGGTCTGAAGTCCATCCTTCCAGTCTGACGATTTCCATCTTCTGAAGTTTTCCTGGATCGTCTTCCACCTATATCATTTCAAGTCTCTTTGATTGTCACAACATCTATTTGTTATGTTTTACTCATTTGGTTTACTCAGAACACGATTGTATTTGAGGGAAGTATATTATTTTGACGCGCTTCATCACTCATGATTGGAGGATCCTGTCTTTTTCAGATTCTCGTCTTCAATGACATATTTTGCCAAATATTGATAACTTGTTTCACTTCTACTTTGATATATAGGCGTGTTTTATAAGCACTTCAACATTATGGACTCATTCCAAACAATTCTAAAGCTGAGTTTTCCACTGTAAGCTGCCCAATATCTTTAGAATTGTCACCTGGATTTCTGCAAATTTGATACAGTAAACGCAATTATTTCCATGGAGAAAAGTCTGATGCACTGAAATTTGCTTCAGGCATGAAATCAAAATCGAGTGAGAGACCATCTCCACTAACTGCAGGATTATAAAATAGTCCAACGATACTTTCTCCACGAATAAGAACATGGGGTAAATCAAGCCAGAGAGAAGATGAGCAGGTACTAAGGTACTTCCCTGAATTGAAAGCCCATGAGTGAACTTGCCGCTGTTGATGCGGTCACTCACATGCCACTCCAGAGTCGCTGTGACACATTCAGGAAGGTACAATGGAGTTGCTGGCATTCAGTTCTTTCTTAGACGTCAGAGTCTTCGTGCATACTAGACTTGGGCCAAAACTTGCTCCTACGTGTCACACAATCAAACTTGGCTTTTGTTGTCAATAGCAGCATTTTTTTTAAAAAGGGAAAGATTCGTGTTTGGGAACTTAGCTCATTGACCAGCTCACTCGCTTCATATCTACTCGTCAAATTGACCATTGGACAAATCTCTTAACGATCAGATCATCCCACGACATGCCCTTACCAAGGAAATGGGCAACATTCTTATCGTGTTTAATAGTTGGGATTTTTATCTGGGCAATCGAGGAATGTTTTGAGGTGCAGCCGGACCTGATTTACTCTCCTGCGATACAATCGCCAAATATATCGGATTCGGAAGATCAGGAAATTCCTGTCCTGATTAAACATACTGACGGTGATAGAGCATGGAGGCCAACGATGACTCCGAAGTACCGACCTGGAAGCATTAAGCGTATCGGAGAGGCATATACGAAAACCATCATCGTACCAAAGACCCAGGAAGACGATGTGGAATGGATTTCCGAGGGTTTTAGAGACGATCCATACGTACGCTCTATTATCTACGTGGTAGATGATGTGACAGCAGAATTTCATACTCCAAGGAACAAAGGTCATGAAGTGATCGCCTACTTAAGCTACATCATCGAAAACTACAGCAATCTGTCAGATGTTAACATCTTTTTACATTCACATCGATTTTCCTGGCACAACAACGACTTACTAGATTTTGATACTGTTCAGATGATTACGCATCTATCATCCGAACGAGTGCAGAGAGTTGGGTATATGAATATGCGTTGTCATTGGAGCCCAGGATGTCCTTCGGTATGGTGACACATTTTTAATGCTATCCGCATATTACGTACGCTTGCTGACCTTAAAATTCTGAGCAGTGGATGCATCCTGGCAATATAGAAGAAGACATCAACAAACAGGAGGAGTCAATCCTCGCAAGATCCTGGACCGAGATATTTCCCCTTGACCCAATCCCAAAAGTGTTAGCGCAGCCTTGCTGTGCACAATTTGCCATATCCAAAGACAGGATCACAAGTCTGCCATTGGCTAGATATGTTTTCTTCCGAGAGTGGCTTCTCAGGACGTCTTTGTCGGATTACATCAGTGGCAGAGTGTGGGAGTACTTGTGGCAGTATATTTTCACCGGGCAACACGTCGTGTGTCCAGCGGAGCATGTGTGCTACTGTGACGGTTATGGAATCTGCTTTGGTGGAGAGGAAGAATACAGCATATTCGATCGCCAGATGAAGGAGATGGGAGGATTAGAGGAAGAACTGAAAGAAGTGCAAGAGATGCAAGAACGCTTCGACGCGGCATCGGAGGAGGAAAGGAGAGAGCTTCCAAAGCCAGAGACTGGACTCGATATGGAACTAGCTCAGAGAATTCAGGGTCTGAGGACCTGGTGCGAAAACAGGAAGCTGGAAGCAAAAGCTCGTGGAGATGTTGCGGTGAACCGGGCGATTGAAGCCGGGACGGAGTGGAAACAGGACGAGAGGTTTTGACTCGTTCTCGTGGTGGACGATAATTGCAACGCCGCACTGATCTCCTGTCGTATTGAATGGGCCAAGAAATCATGGGGTAAGACTTCAATAACAGAAATAGTTCGTCCACTTTGGGAAAGAGAAGCACCGGCTAGCTGCGAGGTGTTGGGATCAAGTGGTCGGAGAATTACCAGGTTGCGAAGAGGCCGTGCGATCAGGACTTGGTTAGATCTGTAGAATTTCATCGAGATCAGATGGATGGGCAGCGTCGTACTGGAAGATCCGAATTTTGGTCGGGAAAACCAGGTCGGAAAATGCATTGTTGAGATTCCAAAGGTCGATGAAAGTATGTCTGCATTTTTTGCTCTCGACCTTTCGATCCAATGACACGGTGATGCTAGTGAAAGGCTGCGAAAGGATTAGAAGAAGAGCTTTAGCGTTACCTCATCCACAATCAATTTGAAGAGATCCATGGGTTGTCTTATTTCGCCCAGGGCTCATGTATCTAGGCGGCGGTGTTATTTTCCCTTTCCACCTTTTCGTCCAGGAATCATGGTCGAGCATGGAGAAAGAATGATGAAGACACCATTCCGATGTCATTGTACTCCTTCCCCGAGGATGAGTACTCGTAGACATGGGCCGTGATCTGTAAAGGTGCCCAGATACTCGTTTCAAAAGTCTGGCTCCCGTTGGCGTGTAACCACGCTGTTACCTCGATGCGGATGATGTTGGTATTCCGGTCGAACACTGATTGCTTGTCTTGTCAAACGAAAGACAATAGTCTCGTGGCAACACACGGACTGCGAGGTACAGTTGAAGTACACACGAATATCCCCAGCACAGGTCGTGCAGGGATAAACTCCTTCCGGAACCCAGTCACCAGAGTCTTGCTGAAATCGGATCTGCAAGTAATCTAGTACCTGGGTCGTGTCGCAGCGCAGGGGGCCCAGGAAAGGATATTTGTCCGATGCACGATCGAACAGCAGATTTACGCAATCTTGGGAAAGTGTCAAAATTCATAGTTCACATAGAACCTGGAAGCCTTTCATGTTCCAACCTAACATTGGAAAGTGTTGACCACCAGCCACAATCGCGTATGTTTTGAGTGTCTCTTCTTCACCGTTGATGTTTTAGTCGCCGGCACCGTCCACCGGGTGGCTACTACGAGCAACCACAACAATGAGTACCACAGTTGATGTCGCCGAGATAATTGCTTTTGCTATCCAAGTCCATATAAGCAGACAGTGACCCGCCGGTTCAGACTTCCTAGAAGCTGCAGCGAGATCGTCTTGTCAGCGCTGTCGCTCGCAGTGGCATGGAAGGCCGAGAATCTCACGATCCTGCATCAGTAGTTGAGATGCCGAATGTTCTTTCCCAATGTACAGACTAGCGAGCAGTCACTTCATTCGGCTTCACCTGACCTGTTTCCATGGCTACACGAGGACGGTGACCTTTCGAGCAGGTTGAGCCATCATGTTCCAATCCCTCGAGGACTGCGTCACCGGCCGCCATTAGACTTTTGGCCTACAGAACGATGGACCTCAATCGAAGTATCTTCGACCACACCACACATGTCCTTGGGAAATGCACCAGCAGGAACTCTATCCCTCTATCCCTCTGTCCCTCTGTCCCGACCTGATATCCCCACCCGCGAGTGTCTCGACTGCTCTCCCCATCTGGTACGGCACTGTTTCTCGCCGTACCTTTATCACTCTCTGCTCTTCTCCTTCTCGTCATATCTTCCTCGATAGTCGACTCTCGTCCCTCGTCCATCACAACAATCATGCATCCATAAGATATGTCAACGCAGCTTATTGGCCTTCCACCCGCTGTGTCTCGTCCGCCCTCTTCATCTTCAGCAGCGACTCTCTTACTTCATGGTTCGCTCGACTCTGTTCGGCTTTCTCTAGCCCCTGGGTAGTCTCTGCCAGCGTGCGATCGAGGACGAGAACAGCCTAGTTGCAGAACCCAGATAGCGCCCCGGACCACTGCGATGACAGAAAAAGACCAGCCAGCGCCTCCTGCACGGCCCTCAGCGGATTCCAAGAACCACCAGATCCAGGAAGACGACGGAGAGAAGTCTTTTATCAGCACCTCACCGCGGCGACATGCACCGGGTTGGTCGTTGGTAAGTGGTGATCTCTTAGTCTTTCCCTTCCCAGATACACACACATACCTAGGTACATAAGAATTCTTGTTTGCCGACCGGCTCTCACAATTCAACCCATCATTTTTGCATATCTATCGTGCATCACCCCCCAGTCCTTCACGCTCAGATCCCTAACCCTGTTGTCCATTATTGGCCGTTCGTGGATCGACATATTGGAAACTTTTCTGTACAAGTACCGCCATGACAGTACGTCAGTTCCAGGATAGCTTACATATTTACTATTAGTTTCCTATGCCCTTGACTGTTAATCAAAACCCGCCTCCTGAAAGACCTCTACCTTCCCTCCCATCATATATGGATAGCGATACAGATTCAAGTACGGGCGCTGCAGAAGTGAGAGATATTCCACTATACCGAAATCGCGGACAGTCCTCCATATCATCATCCAAGAAGAAGCATTCATTGGAGCGGTCTCGAGGGTCACCAAAACAGGAAGTCCGTACACATATACTCATCGCACAGTCACCAAAAACGCCAGTGCATGCACCGACAAGAGTAAGGTTCGTGAAAAGCATGACACTTCGAAAACGATCGCTGATTTCCTTCAAGTAGTAGACGTCCCCCAGAAAGATTTCAGCAATACGATTTCAGCGACCTCGCATACGTAACAGAGCCAGTAGCTGAACCAGAGCCTGAAAGTCCGTCTTATATCTCCGCGATCAAGGAGAAATCATCAGCAATGCCTTTCTCTGACCATGGCTCTACAGTCGAGTCCAGACCACGCTCAAGACACTCCCAAAATGGCTCTATCATGTCGTCGCAGACACATTCCACCTCGTTGCCCTCCCTTGCGCCACTGCAGCACAAGATTTTAGACGAACATGATTTACTCGAACCGCTGAATGAGGAGGACATCGATCCTGGATCATTCGATTTGGTTGCACCACCCAACTCAGAAGTGTTCAAAGCATACTCTCTAGAAACAAGATCAGAGCAGGTCTTTTCGACGGAACATCTCAAAATTATCTTTGCAGATCCATCTCTTCTCTTACAATTCACTTCATTCCTCAGTGCCCAGCGACCAAGCTCGGTGCCCATCTTAATTTACTATCTTGATGCAGTCAAAGCTCTCAAGGCGATCAATTATGCAAATGCCATTGCAGAAGCATTAGAACCTATTTCCGGCTACGATTTTACAGCAAATATGGTTAAATGCACAGTTAACGAAGATCTTAAGGAGAAAGCTAGACACAGTTTTGATGTAATGGTTAGAGAAGACTTACCGGCTTTTATCGCATCAACGTATACTCAATCGGTCAGCCTGTCGATACAGAGAAGGATCACTGGAACATTGCCGCCGCACTTGCGAGAGGCTTCAGAGGGCCTTGCCGAGGTGTTCTGTTTGACAGATCCTTCGAGGCCAGACAATCCTATTGTGTTCGCGTCCGAAGGTACGAATGCTATTTTTGGGAGGATGTGCCAGTATGCTAACGCTCTCCAGAATTTCACCGGACTACGCAGTATGGTATGTCTTACGTCCTTGGGAGAAACTGCAGATTCTTGCAGGGTCCAAAGACGAGCCCACACAGCGTGAGAAGGTTGAGGGATGCTGTCGATGCCGGCCGAGAACATTGCGAGGTTTTCTTAAATTAGTAAGTCAGACTGCGTTTGCATTCGAGTGTGTTCTAACCAGGTAATCAGTCGACGTGATGGTTCTCCTTTCATGAACCTTCTCATGACTGCTCCGCTCTGCGACAGCCGTGGAACGATACGATATTTCATTGGCGCTCAAGTCGATGTTTCTGGTTTAGTTAAGGATTGCGTTGATCTGGAATCATTACGGCGCTTGGTTGACAGGGCTGAAAATGTGGATGGGGACGAAACTCCGCATGCGAGTGGTGACCAGGAGATGCCTCCAAAGGACGAATTTCAGGAGCTAAGCGAGATGTTGAACTTACAAGAGCTCGACACGGTGCGGAGATGGGGTGGAAGGATGCACAAGGAGTCGCACCAAGAAGTGCAGGACACCAACTACGCATCCGGAAACTGGTCGAAACCCAGACTACTAATCAACAATAGCCCCGATGGCAAAAACTTCGAGTCTATAAGCCGACCAAGCGGGAAATTAAGCGGAATATACGAGAACTACCTCCTCGTACGCCCATTTCCAAGCTTACGAATCTTGTTCGTAAGTCCAAGTCTACGGGTTCCGGGTATTTTGCAAAGCCCCTTCATGGCGAAGATAGGTGGCTCATCTCGAGTCCGTGAAGAATTGACACAAGCGCTTGCAGACGGGCGCGGTGTGACTGCAAAGGTTCGATGGGTATCGAAGAATGATCCCGAGGGTCGAAATAGATGGATTCACTGCACTCCGTTGATCGGTAGTAATGGAGCCATCGGTGTTTGGATCGTTATAATTGTGGATGATGAAAGCACTCCGGCTGGGAAGAAGTTCAAGATGGCTCCACCAGTCGACCCAAAATTTGGCCGGTCTGTTGCACCTTCAAGAGATTCAGGGAGTTTGAGAGATTTTGCAATGTCTCACAATGCACACACAAGAGAAGGCAGTGTGAAAGGAGCCGAAAGCTTGAGGAGTTATCGTGAGTTGGAGACTGGTCGAAGTGCCAGCCCTTATAGTCTGAGGATAGGATGATTGAGATAAATGGGTGGATACTGGGGTGGATTAGAGGTAATGCTTGCAAAGGTACATAATAAGGCTTGGGTGGCTATGGAATTGCTTCTTTCGCATCGGTGGGTTGGCTGTCTATATACGCTTTGCATGGGGTTCGCTTACACTTGGGGTTGGCGCATGAGAGGGACAGTTGTGAGGTTTGACTTCCGATGCCTCGTAGAAACAGTTAATG
The DNA here is from genome assembly GCF_000409485.1 of Glarea lozoyensis ATCC 20868. NCBI lineage: Eukaryota > Fungi > Ascomycota > Leotiomycetes > Helotiales > Helotiaceae > Glarea > Glarea lozoyensis. Next base: position 1,126,805 of record NW_007360984.1, read on the forward strand.
AGACGGAGACGTGGATGGTGTAGAGTAGCTGAGCAGTAGTATAATACCAGAGAAATGAGAATGAGGGTGAGCAAAATATAGAGATTGCTTTTATAATAGGCTACATGGACATCACTTTGGCCCTTGTCACGGTGCAAGCGTAAATACAAAAGTTCATAAGCACCTTTAACACGATATACTCGTTCATGGTAGCCCAGTAGTGTAAGTACGGTTCTCACACAAATTACTCGGATAAAGATAATATTCGCGAGAGGGTTTCAATGGAATATGTACACTTTTGTAATCGAACCCCCGCCCGCTGCAATAACAAAAATCAAAGAATCCTTGGTTATCCTGTACGCCTTGAAAGATGCAAGTGAACCTATGCGAATTTACTCAACGACCAAGAATCCAGCGGACTGTTCCAACGTCTCTCGAGCCTCCTCATAGCCTCGCGGACAAAATGGGTATATTTAAAAACGGTCCGCCTGCTTGGTTGAGATTGGTAACTCTGGTTAATCCGCTAATGGTATTTCCAGTAACTTTTTTATGTGCAATGATACTGATCTACCACTTGAAGAAAGAAATGACACGATCAATGTAGAGGCTATTCAGCCTCGTATCTTATGTGTCTTTGGTGGCTGTTGTATAATGTCATGCCGAGATGATTGTGTTCGTTTAGTAATACTTGTTAACACTAGTTGAACTCATATCAGCTCGCTTTGGTGGTGGTGGTGGAGCTTTCTTGGCACGACTTGGAGGAGGTGGAGGTGGCCCCTTGCGACCATTTGAAGTATTGTTCAAAGCAGAATAGCTTGCAGAGCGGCTAGCCACACTTCCGTGCGATGTAGCAGGGCTTACGGACCGTTCGCCATATGATCTATCAGGGCTGGCACTGTTCATGGTTGAGTCATCCGATGGATCACCAAACAAATCGCCGCCAGTGTTTACTCGATTGGAGGGACGTAACGTGGCCCTCAGGTTGCCAACGTCGTGCGGAACTTGATGCTTACGACTGTCAGACACGGGAGTCAGTTCGCGGTAGATTGATGTTGGTCCTTGGAATGTAGACGATCTGGTGGCAGTAGGGCGGCGTGGTGAGCGAGGAGCTGGGTAGTCATACTCGGTATATTCATCTGGGCTGTTCATCTGCGTATTAAGCTTGGAGGTAGAGGCTACACGGCCTTGAGATCGGATAGATGGCCGGACTGGTTCCTCTGGCACAGGAGGTTCGTCGTAAGCTGAGTATCGTTCTGCATAATCATGTGCTGTGTTGGCTCGAGATCGCGGAGCTGGACGTCTGTTATCACGCCCTGGAGATGAAGTTTGCCTAGAAGTATATTAGCAATTGTCGAAGATATATTTCCGGGAGGTTCATACCCTGCAGGCCAGTCTCTCTTCATACGGAGAAGCTCGTCACGACATCTGTCATAGTATTCGAGCTCGGCATCAACGAAAGCTCCCAAGTCAGAGACACTCTCTGCCTCTGCCTCCTTGATATCTTGCATCCGCCGGACCACATCTTCGCTGGACTCCTCATATTTAGCCTTCTGGGATCTCAATTCCTCCTCAACTCTGAAGTCTTCTTTTTTGGCCTTTTGCATTTTCGAGAGGGATGCATCGTATGCTAATCGTCGGTTTTCGAGCTTCTTTCTCGCAGCCTGTGGAAGTCAGCAGGAAACTCGTTTTGGACTTGCTCTGTACTGACCTGGTATTCCTTCATCATGGCCAACGATCGCTCTAGAGACTCGAGCCAACCATTTGTAGCATTTACCACATAGGTCTCCTGGATTCTCGCGATTCTCTCATTCGCTCTACCCATGCCTGTAATTTGTCAGATCAACCCGTGGCATGGAATAACTCAACACGCACTGATTAAGCAATTTCCAAATTCAGAGTCCGGCTCAAAGTCCTCGCCGTGATTTATCATGGTCTGACCCATATATCCCACAGGGAGCGTTTTCTCTTTGTCCTCGGCTTCGTTGCGCTTCGAGAGCGACTTGACGTAGGAAGTCATCGATTTGTGCAGTCTGACCATGCCTATCTGCTGTTAGCTGTCATTCGTTTCTCAGATCTGCCGTGCAAGCTACCATCATGGCGAAGCTCCATCTCTGTTTCAAGAGACTTGAATTCGTCGGAAACATTGGTCTTGACTTCTCCGCCCATCTTCTCCCCGGCCCATTGCTTGACCCTGTCGAGCTTCTTGTTGATATTCATGTTGGCGTTAGGGTTTTGTTGATGTGCGGCTTGTTTTGCTAAGAATCCAAATGGTATCCAATTCCTAGGGGGGAATTGGCAGTCGTCTTAACAAATGCGTGTTCGTAGTAGGAATGCTCCTGGTGATCGTTATTTACGTAGATGGCAACGCAAAGTTGGTTGTCGTCACGAGAAGAACGGGAAAGCCACAATAGTTGGGGATTTATCCAAAGAGCGGAATTGTGATTGCAGATTAATTGAGTCGAGTGGCGGAAGCGACGGTGGTTGGGGGTGTGAAAGTCGAAACCACGAAGGTCGATATCACGGCGAATTAAGATCGAAGAGAGCGATATGATCCCGGCGCAGACGGAAGATCAGGTTGATCTGAATGGAGGATGGGACGATGAGCGTCGGAGACCTGGGTCGATTCCAGTATGGTTATGGTTTTTGGGTTGGGGGATGGCGGAAAGAGTGGAGAGATAAGAGTTGTTGCGTGGAAGGGGGGCGGGCGATGGCGACTGCTGAATTCATGCAAAGCAGGAGCAAAACAACAAAGGGACCGAAGGTGCAAAGGGGAGAAAGAGAGACCCTTTTGAGTCGGATCGAATCAGTTGATGAGCAATAACGCAATTCTCCAAGCATCCAATAATAGCAATCCATCACACGCAGGAGGAGTTCAACCCCTTACTACTTTTTCGACTTCCATTCATCCCAAGGTTTCTCTTTCTCTTTCCATACGAGAAACAACACCAGCCAAGCCGCCTTTTTTTAATTATCACCAACCCCTGAAGCCACGCACTACAGACGCAGTGGCATCGTCCACACCTCCCACACCGGATGAACGAGGCGACAGGCACGGAGTTTGGTGGTTGACTGCAGCTGCATATGTTGGTAGCAAATGACACTTCCACACTGTTCCTCCTGGACTCCTCCCTCACACTCCTCGGCGCTCACTCACGCACCTGAGCTTCCATCTTCAACTCGCTTACCCTTTGAGTCTTTGACGCTTCCAACTTCAAACAAAGTCCAGACTCACGCGATCATCTCTTTCTAGACCGTTGGTCCACAGATTGTTTTAGAGCGCGATCCAACCTCGAGTTACTTGTTAGAGCCCGCGACTACCAGTCGTCTGCAGTATTTTCGCGGCACCAGCCTCGCCCCAAACACCACGAACCTGGTTGCAAAGCAGGCAGGTGGGCAGTGGCTCAACACTACGACTACTTCGATGGTCCCAACCAATTCAACCGTTTTTTACGTTCGATTTCGCTGATGCTCCAGGACAAACGATTTGCTGGGTGTCGCTTACGCGGCGCGGCAAAGGAAGCTGTGTGCAACACGAGGCTTTGGTGGGCAGTGGACAGTGGGCAGTGGGCAGTCTTACCAGCGATTCGCGCCGTTGAAGCGCTGCTTTTCTGGAAACATGGTCTTCCCCACCTATGGATTCACACTTGAAGAGGCCACATGAATCGATGACTGATAAAAGCTTCTTTGAAACCGCCGCGCTGGTGTTCCCCAGATATTTGTTATTTTAGGAAACAAGATCTTCACTTGACATGCCAGGCCAGGCCAGGCCAGGCCCGTTGAAAGTGCCGCCGCATCGAGTGGCAGGTGATTGTTTTCACGATGGCAGAGCGATTGCTGAATAGCTTGTCGCTTGGAGGTCGGATGTCAGCTTGGCAAATGGTCAAGACTCCCCAGTATCCAATACTCAGGATCAAATACTGCAGACTAAAAGCTCAAGAGTAATGTGTTGAGTCTGCTTCATCCATGCAGGAGAGCTTCGAAACTTTCATGTTACGTGCTTCAAGAACTTTGATGTCGCTTCAAGAGGATTCGGGTTCGCTGACATTCCTGTTGCCGAACCGAAATCTTTCGTTCAAGATACCAATAAAGGTACGATATTCCGACATTTCTTCTGAGGAGACAATGATTGTCTTTATTGGGTATCTTGAAGAGCTTACATCGATGGTCCGGATCAAAGCCTCTGGACCTTTATTGCTTGTAAAATTCGACATCACATGTTTACTTCCTAGGTGCTGGCAAAGGAATAGAGTCACGTGTCTGGGTATACGCCGATGAGTAACATGCGGTAGCGAGGCGAGTGCCATTTGATATTTACTCTGAGCCTACAGTTGCCTAATAGGGACTCATGACATCAACGGTAAGAATGATTCCAACAAGCATGAGGGTCGGATCTGTGGCTGCACGAGGATTCATTGTCACGGTCATGATGCACTGCGGTAACGACATTACAGGGATAACAAGCCAGAAAGATTTATACATCAGCTCGCCGCTGACAAAGTAAGTGGCAGTCTATTCAAGATTCGATACTTAAACGATTGACTTTGACTCCACTTATATATGGTACAGTATGGTTCGTCTGATTGTTTTGGTAAGTGAATCGATCTTCTATGTTGAGTCGAGATTTGGTAATTGAATTCAAAAGACATTGAAGTTGAAGCCCACCGCTTTGTCAACTCCACCGTCGTCAACACCAAGACTTCATAACGTCACGAAATCTGCCCAGGTGGCTATCACATTGGAGCGAACAATTTATGTCGAAGATCGGCAGAGTGCAGTCAACGACCGAATGAGTTGTGAAGGAGCTATTGGGAATGAGGATAAGTTCAAGCCATATTTTAAATGTCGATTCTTTTCGGCTTATTCCCGTTACATCTGCTTTCAAGGTTATTTCCATTTGGTTAGACCTCCGTTTGAAAATGTCAAATGACTGGTTTCTCTATATTTAGATACCACATTCTAGACCTATTCCCCTAAGTGCTGCCTCAGCCCTCTTATGTATGCTTTTGTTTTTCTACTTCGTAGAATCTGTCACATGGTTCTTGGGTTCTTGGGGTTCTAATGGATGATTCAGTGGGAATGATCCTGAGAACAAATTAGCTGCATACGAGCCGAAAGCCCGTTTGTTAAATATCGATTTTCAAAGAGGAGAAGGAGCAAACTTATTTCATTCCGTTGGGTTTTCCGCTGTTTTAAGTTATTGGTTGTTGTTTTTAAATACTTGATTTTGCTTTTGCTATTTTCCCAAAGTTGCGAGATCCCGACGCCTTGGAGGAGATATGTCTGGAATCATGCTGTTTGCTGTTTAAGGGAGGTAATTGAGACCAAGAGCTGGTCGATGGCCTTTACCTAAGGTTGATTACTCACCAGCGACTTATCCTCTTCAATTACCATCGAAGAACAGCTGGGTTGTCTGACAGTACTGCGACTCATGCATTACAGACTGTAGAGTCTCTCCGGGGAAGTACCTCGCAATGGACTCGCGAGTAACCATGCCGTCTATGCCTCGGGCAATGCCGTTATCTACAAGACTAGTTGGTACATAGACGCATTTGATAGGTCGACATAAGTAAGGCTGCCCACCTGATGCCGGATGGGAATCAGAGAAGCGATGCTCTACCAGACAATCTTCCATTCTCATAGTCTGTCCAAGAAGTCTTCTTAGAGCTGCAGTAGCTGCGGCTGTAACGGGCTCTACTGTAGCTATCATCAGAAGGTCTCTTGCCAATTCCATGAGTTCCAAGATAATCTGCGTCGGAACATGTATCAATGGTCTCTCGTCATCGTAGAAAGTAGCTGACGCAGAAGCGATCTCAGACGATCTACCGGTAACACGTCTGACCACGGCCACCAGTGGATCGCCAGCTTGGTCTCTGTAAGAATCGTGGTTCCTCTGTCCCGTAAACCCAGAGAAAGGTTCCGCCATCAGTATAGCCCTGAAAGCGCTGGAAAACCTACTGGTCTCGCCGGGTTGCGGAGATCGATCTGGATGACACCTTGCAAATCGCTGGAAATAGTCTAGGAGTGTCATGAAGTTTATAAAAGCAGCATAAGCTTCCACTGTCCAATGTGCTGGCTGCTGCGCGCCTTGAAGAGACGGGCGCTCAAGAGTTCGGGTTTCGTGACTACCCGTTGCTGTGAAGTTGTGCTGGAACGACTCCATGGGGCTGCGACAGATAGGGCACTGGTTAAGAACGTTAGCTGGTACCTCTACCCATGTTTTAATGCATTCGAAACAGAAAACATGCTCACATGGCTTGACGACCGTCTTATTTTCAACGAGTTCATAGCATATTGGGCAGGATCTTTCGAGGGTCATGTTTAAAACCGCTTGACGCCACCTGGCGACCGCTGGAGAGTCCGGAACTTGTTGGACTGGATTCTGACTCTGGGGTCTTGGTACTTGCACTTCTGACTCGTTGATGAATCGCTGAATGGCCTCCTCGCTCAGACCTCTAGTTGTATCCGGATCTTGGTCTCCTTTGGAAAAAGACATGGAGCCGTCGAAGTACCTGTTGGTAGATGGAAGTGCTTTAATATCAAGTGGGATTGAAAAGTTCTAAGATTTGCTTTTGCGTTATATCTTCATTAACAGACGCGATGCGAAAATCATTTATGATGTTTTCAACAGATTCTGTTTTGTTTCGAAATTACTGTTCTACAACAATTTCATTGTGATGTGGTCCGGACAGCAGACCTATGAAGGTGAACAAAGAAACAAGATCACTAAGAGACAAGACCGCCGAATATACTGCTATTCTGACAAACCCATTAGCTCATCGCCGCGAGAATGTTGGACTGTCAATAAAAGTCATAATTTCTGAGCAAATATCTCGCTTAATTTTAGTTTACCCCTTAAAGCGAGATAGCAATACTTGAGTAAGACACAGCACAACCTAGGTGAATAGTTTTGTGATGATTGATTGCTCTGCTGGATATTGAGTATTACCTATTCTGTCGTTATCTATTCTAGAGCAAACAGGCCCGGAACCGAGATATTGAAGCTGAAGACGACACTTACCTTTAGCTCGTACGCGAGAAACAGATATGGTTTAGAACTATGTCCAGACGATCGCTTGTACTTAAGGCTCTGATTTGGAAAGGTTTTATTCATGTTTGGATTCTAGGCTGCTGATAAGGTAATTGCATGGAGACGATAGCTTTACGCTGACTGAGTGCAATTGGGCCATTGGTGTGGTAAACTAGAAGACTTACACTGGTCAATCTTTAATCTTAACCTTAAAATCCCGTTAAGAGACTAAGGGCTACACAGAAGATACACTGGATCTCCATTCAAACCTATTTTCTTTGCAATTAGGCAAATTATACTAATCAGCTCTCGCTGTTGCATTTTATCTGATGTAGCAGTGATTGATTTTCAGTCAGCGAATCCCTAGCCAATATCCACTCAGAGTCTCAGAACCAGGATCAAGTCCTTATGATACCTCGGACGAAGTGTGCGACTTTAATATGCCTTGTTTGACAGCAGTTTCCGCAAAGCATATCTTGCTTGCGAAAATATGTCACCGGGAAATCACATATTCTCTGAAGAATCAAGAAAAAGCATGCAGTCAGTCTCAATCTCAGAGTCCGGGTTTCAGATGTTCAACACTGGTTTTCAAGGACGTGTTTTGATCACTAGATTACGACAGCATTGAAGACAAGCGGGTCGAATGTTAAATTAAGAATAATTGGCAAAACCTGACTATATTTAATAGCTGAGAATGCGAGGATTGAATGCAGAATATACATGGCTTACGCTTTCAACGACGACATTGACCATCACTCTCCGAGACGGAAAAATAATTAAGAAGTGCAAGCATGTGCATAGCTTGTGATGGGGAAAATGCTAACTTACTTCTGTAATTCACCTACTAATTTGAAGCATTTTGAAGTCAGGACTACTTGACTGCATCTGTTGACAACGAGACTGGGCGTAAACCCAAGCGTCTCAAGAACTCGTCTCTGAGAGTCCGTAACCTATGCAGTAACTTGTCGTCCTGCCGACAGCATGGACATTATATGTGATTCTAGTGCTCGACACCTTCTACGAAATGACCACGCCGTGCTTTTGAGACCGGGTTGTCAGATGCCTTGGACGGGAATCCAGACCGGACGGCGGCATTACTTTTGTTTACTTGCGCAGATGCTTACCAGGACTCCTGTTTCTAATTTCTGTTCCCTGGCAGGATTATGGCACTAATGGAGATTTACCAGCAAAACGCTATTTCGTAAGTCACGAGCTATGAGTGTTATATATAATCCAGGGTATCTATCAACGCCATCAACCATTCTTGAATATGCATAGTATGGAATATTCCGTCTGAACGATGCACACTTACATCACTGAGATGCCAGCCTTCCAATAACGCCGCGGAACCCACAATTTTCATAATCCAGATCAAACAGGAGTCTGCAGACTCTTTAAACTATTGTCGCGTCTAAGATCCCAAGTTGCACTAGTTATTGTATCATTTTCCATGGGAGAGATTGCAGCAGAATCGTTTACAAGACTATTAACGCTAACAGCAATGTTATCCTTGGTGCCAATTTGTCCCATTCCATATAAGTTTTCAGAACCTTGGGTGTCTCGACTTTGCCTTCCAAGTGCTTGCGTAGACTCATTTTGACTGTTGGCGTTGCTTCTAGCTGCAATATTGGAATGCTGACTTGTGGGAGATGATTGCAAGTGTCGGCCCATGAAGTTGAATGTATTGAGACCAGTAGATTCTCCTGGTGGAAGATCACAGAAGACGATATCGGCGCGGGTCGATGCGTATAGGAGAACGTCTAACCAGCCATTACAGGCTATCATAGTACCAGCCATGCAGAAGTAACCAAGAGATACTGAGTGTCCTGCTAAAGCGTATATACGTAGGGAAGCGAGCGGTGCAGTGCAAATTGTATAAATAAGTGGGTAGAGAATCATAAGCGGAGTGGCGTTGCGAATCGCAGTCTTCGATATGATGCCTGCTTGTTGCTTCCGTCGAAGCCAAAGATAGATGAAACCATAGATGAGAATGGTGCTGAACATGCCGATGAATATCCAGAAGTAGTGATACCACAGACGTTCCGCAGAGTAGCGCTTATTTATCCAGCACTACAGTCCACGTTAGTACTGTTTCACAGCATACTGAGGTGTATCTACCCAAGCCGATGCTCGAACATAGAAGTCTTCTCCATGTAGAATCGGTCCAATAGCTGCCATCACATACACGAAGAGCCAACATAACCCGATCACACAATGAAAGGCCCATGTCGGTAGCCGGTAGTTTTTGGTCACTCCAAATAAAGTATGTACTGCAATTGCGCTGATGAAAACGCTACTAGCCAAGTCTCCGGTTGAGACAAACCAGCCCTGAGCAAAACATAACGGCTTTCCAACAAGTATTGCATTATTTCTCAATGCTCCAATGTTTAGCAAGAAGGCGCAAGCCTGTTGAATATCTGCAAACAAAAGATTGTAGATCAAAAGCAGGAATTGGTTGGTGGGTTGCTTGGTGCCGGTGTAGCGATGCCATGAAATAAGTCGCCAAGTGAGGTAGAAAAACAACGAGGTCGAACACTCCAAGAAGTTAGCATATGAATATTTGTATGTTTCAAGAGGAAAGAGGAGTGTCTAAGGATGAAACTCTTTCGCAGCCAATTAGAGTAGAAGCTTAGAAGGGAGAACAAAGGAAAATCTCACGAAGAATGAAAGCAAGCCGAAACTGGACACCGCGACGAGGCCACGACTTAGCGCCTCTGGGAGAGGTGAAAGGGATTGAGACTCTTCGTCAAGGACCATAGTGAGGGAAGGCGGCGGTTTGGGAAAAGATTTGCTGGAATTAGAGACATGAAGAAGAGAAATGGAAGTGGGATGATCGAGATATGTTTTGCTCCTCAGCCGCACTCTCAAGTCTTCCTGCCCGCCGGGTTGAAGTCACAGCGCACAGAGCTTTGAGGGGTTCGGAGGAAATGCAAACGGGATCGAGCCAGGGTGTTGTACCTAATTTGGGAGTATTGGCAAGGAAAACAAATTTGGGCATATCTCCGCAGGTGGGTTTAGACCGAGCAAGCAAGAAGCATTGATGCCAAAGAATTGCGATTTCGAAATGAAGAATATAATCTATACATGACTACACAGAGAAACTCTAGACATGCACTAGCATGGATTATATGTAATCCAGTTGTCCCAGACTTCTAGTCCCTAAACAGACAGCGAGCGAGGGAGGGTTAGAATCATTGAAACAACCACGACAAAATCTAGTCTGTAACTATGAGTCGCATTCTTCAACTATCTGTAATCAGAAACCGACATATGTTTGAACTGCCACAGAAAAAGTAACAATTTGCATGATTTCCATGAAATTAAATGCAGTTGGTATTGGGTCTCGCTTCTAATTGTTACTGTGTGCGTGCAGTGGCGTTTTCTTGGAATTATTTATCATTTCTGAACAATTATCAGTGCCATTTATCCAGTTTACGAACAATAGAAGAAAAGCATGAACCACTGTATTACTCTTGTTATGTCGAATAACTGGCTTTCTTTTGGAAGATATGAGGGTTATCTTAACTTATATAACATCCCAATGAAAAAAATGCTTGCTTTAGATGACGAGAGGAATCAATACCTAACGACACCTAAAATGTACATCACAAACGAAACCTGATTTAATTAAATTCAGAATTCGCATCTATCTAGATCATAAATCTGGAAGAAAATGGGTAGAAACAAGAGTTATAAAAAACAGAGGTAGAAGAGTCCAGCCGTAATAATCTTTTGACACAGTTGCACTGGAAGAACTTCTTGTCAGTTTGGAACTTTGCAACTAAGTTAAAAAACACTCGTTCATTGATGATTGCTTTCTGGCTTGAAAATTTGCGGTATACATGAGTGAAAAGTTGATCTCTAGCAAAGGAAGAAAGCACAAAATATAGCGCGACAACGAACTGAACATGCAGTAGAGAAGAAAAGCGGCATTTAGACGAACTGACAATATATTATTACGCGGAATAATAAGAATTGAATCCCTATGTCGAATTGACCGGATTGATGAACCCAACAGGAAGGTTAGGTTGAGCTATTTGAGCTCAATGAAGGGGATGTGAAGAAGAATGCTCCTACAAAAGCCGTGAACGAGAGAGATCACACACATATTAGAGCGGCGTGGCTACCTTGGAGACTACAGCTTCGTTTAGAGCACGAACAACACGCTCGGCCAAGACATAATAGGTATTTCATAGAGATTCGTGAATCTTCGGTAGACCTGTTACTTGTCCTCTATGGCCAACAAGTCCAAATTAGCTGCTCTGGACTACCTGTTGTGACATAAGAAGTGCTAAAGGAGTCACGTGCGATACGTCACCTGCACCCAACCGAGCGAGTTGGGTGCTAAATGCTGAAAGAAAATTATTGAAAAGACTTAGAAAGACGTCCTGCACACCTTCGACCTCAAGATTTAACACCAAGAGACAAGAGACCGCACTCTAACTTCGCCATCGCGTTTGCATAGTGTTGGAATTCCTACGATACAAATTTCTCGCTGACACTTGAGAAAATCAACGTTGGATCCTACGCCACAGTTTTAGGCGCTAGTACGTATCAGCCTTGAAAAACGACACCCCACTAAGATTGTGGAATTCTCCCCTCTATCTCACACTCACCCCTCTTGAGGATCAAATTTACAACCACAACACACGAAAATTCGCAAAATGGTTTCCGCATCCAAAGCTGCTCGCGACGCCAAAAGGGCCGCCGAAGGCAAACCTGCCAAAAAGACTGTGGCCTCTCGATCAAAAGCCGGGTCAAAAAATGCTTCTGGCACCACAACACCAGGCGACGCAACTCCACCACTTCTTGATGGAGATGGAAACCCTCTACCCGATGACGAACAGCCTGCCACCTCTTCAAAGAAGATGGACGAGGTGAAGCGATTAGCTGACCAAATGGACAAGCATGGTTTATCCGATCGAGTCACCACCGGAGTTCTCAGTTCTCTCAAACAAAGTAGAGATGTTAAGATCACATCCGTTTCCTTGACTTTCCACGGCCGAGTCCTCATTACCGATACTACTCTCGAGCTTACTTACGGTCGGCGATATGGTCTTCTTGGAGAAAACGGTTGCGGAAAATCAACTCTCTTGAAAGCGATCGACAAGCGCGAATACCCTGTCCCGGACCATATCGATATTTACCTGCTCAACGAGGGTGCGCCACCCAGCGACTTAGGAGCACTTGAATGGGTGGTTAGGGAGGCAGAGAACGAGATGGAGAGACTCGATAAGCTAGCTGAGCAGATTCTCGAGGATGATGGACCAGAAAGCCCTATGTTAATGGATATTTATGAGGTATTTTTCAAACATCCTCGTCGCCGTGTGTGTGGCTAACTGATCGCAGCGCATGGAAACCATGGACCCCTCTACATTCTCTACGCGTGCATCTCTAATTCTGACCGGTCTTGGTTTCAACAAAAAGACGATTCAGAAGAAGACCAAGGACATGTCCGGAGGATGGCGTATGCGTGTGGCTTTGGCCAAGGCTCTCTTCGTCAAGCCATCTTTGCTTCTACTCGATGATCCAACAGCACATTTGGATCTGGAGGCCTGTGTGTGGCTCGAGGAGTACCTGAAGAAATGGGACCGCACTCTGGTATTGGTATCTCATAGTATGGATTTCCTCAACGGTGTCTGCTCCAACATGATTGATATGCGCCAGAAGAAGCTCCTCTACTATGGTGGTAACTACGATTCTTACGCGAAGACTCGCTCTGAGCAAGAGGTCAACCAGATGAAGGCCTACCAAAAGCAGCAGGACGAAATCGTCCATATCAAGAAGTTCATTGCTTCCGCTGGTACATATGCCAATTTGGTCAGACAAGCCAAGTCCCGACAAAAGATTTTGGATAAGATGGAGGCAGATGGTTTCATCGAAAAGGTTGAGGAAGATCGTGTTTTCACATTCAGATTTGCTGACGTTGAGAAACTACCACCTCCTGTCTTGTCTTTCGACGATGTTACTTTCTCTTACTCCGGAAACTCCAAGGATGACCTTTACAAGAACCTCGATCTCGGTGTAGACATGGACTCTCGAACTGCACTGGTCGGGCCAAATGGTGTAGGAAAGTCCACGTTACTGAGGCTGATGACTGGCAAGCTTTCCCCAACTAGTGGAATTGTTTCCCGTCACACTCACTTGAAGATGGGAGTCTACAGTCAACATTCTGCCGAGCAGCTTGATCTCACAAAATCTGCTCTTGATTTTGTGAGAGACAAGTACGCCGACAAGAGTCAAGATTACCAGTACTGGAGACAACAGCTTGGCAAGTACGGTCTCAGCGGAGACTCGCAAACAGCCCTCATGGGTACTCTATCTGAAGGCCAAAAGTCTAGAATTGTTTTCGCGCTCTTGGCTATTGATGGGCCTAATATGCTCTTGTTGGATGAGCCTACGAACGGTCTGGATATCCCAACTATCGACAGTTTAGCTGATGCTATCAATGCTTTCACTGGCGGTGTTGTAGTTGTCTCCCACGATTTCAGGTGAGTCCCGAAGAATATTTTATTTCTGGATCTCCGCTAACCTTCACAGATTGCTTGACAAGATTGCAAAGGATATTATGGTCTGCGAGCACCAGAGCATCCACCGATGGGGTGGTAGCATTGGAGAGTACAAGGACCACCTGAGGAAGAAGATGATTGCCGCTGGTAACGTTTAGGGTCGAGTTGAAAATAATGCAAAAGAAAATATATGCTTTTTGAGGAGAGCATGACCAACCTATACCAGCACAAGTGCGAATTCGGTGTGAATCCGTATAAAAGGGCACTTCGAATGCGTTGGGCTGGATATCATTGGAGAAATTAGAATGCGTGTGCTTTGTAGAGGCGTGCCAATTAATTGATTACAACAGAGATGCAAGAATCTCCCACTTCATTTGCTGTGCTTGTTGTTGTCGTCCGGATTCTTCGGTGTGCCACTGGACGTTTGAGCATCGTGCTGGTTTTGTACACGTCTGGGTGTTTAGATTGCTATACCGACATCAATATGAAAGGCCTCGCTGCTGGAGTTCTGCCACTTACCTAAATGCCCATCATGATTCTACATGAACGACTGGAATGCAGCATGTGAGATTCGGATTGACGCTTCCAAGAACCAAAACTTGAGGGACAGAAGCTTCGGCTTGGCACAAAACTAATCTGGCAAAAGCAATCTGTGATTCTGTGCCCCATAGATACAGATTTCCGCCCACACGTAAATTGACGGCTGAAAGAGATGTATGCATTTCTCAGTATTGTTGTTCATACCCAAGCAGTATTCTAGCTATGGAATAGGTCTTGATGCGACCAAAGTTTCGTACGGAGGACCTCCTTTCCAGGTAATGCACCGGTTCTCCACAAATGGCCGCTTCTCGGACCGCGTCGGCCACACGTCCCGATCCCGAATCTCAATAGAACATGAACAAACACATTTGACCAGAATGCAGCTCCGCAAAGCCTTCGTCGAGATGTTATTCCCATCGGACATGTGGCCTAACACCATTTAATCCCGAATCGTAGGCGTTCAACCTAATTGTTATACTCCTGGATAGCGCCCATATGCAGGGGGAGGCGCAGCCAATTGGAGCATCCGGATGACGATGAAGAACTCTCTCTCAAAGATTACAGAAGAGTCGATGGGGCTTTTCCTACGCTTCGTCGGTACTCGCAGTCTCGCACTCGTAAGGCCTGTCTGTACCAGCCCACAACATGACTCCAATAGATGTGCCTTCCTTTTTCCTTCGTCCTTTGCTCCCGTAACCAAAATCAAATAATCATCCACCTGCACCCTCGATGTTGCCGTCGCGACATCTGGATCAGGATACTTTCATCAGAATAATCGCACTACATGAGACATTGTACTTCGAACAACCATAATAGAACCACCACGCCGACTCCCCGGCGGCCTGGACGTTCCAACTCGCGCGACATACAAAGACTTTTCTTTCCCCCTCCGCAGTCCGTTTGACGGCCATCACCATCGCCATCCAAGACGCGCCATCATCTCCTAGGAACCCTCGTCAACACCAAGCCTCAGGTCGACGATCGCGATCAATCGTCGCTTTGTGCCATCCTCCCGCGATTCCGACCCCCTAGCTGCCAGGTGGCATTGAGCCTCCTATGGAGAGATAATACCCGGCATTTCGTCGCCTTGTGAAGTCGAGGACTGGGTGAACAATTCGATGTATCACGCAACCGTGATGCAACGGCCCCAGGAGGACGAGGAGGACGGGGTGAAGCGTGAGATGATGAATGGAGAAAGTAGCTCGAGCACTCGACCATACATCGCTCGGTCTCCCACAACGCAAACAGACTTTCGTCCGCCTTATTCACCCACCACAACCAACGGTGCATCGCGCGCTCAATTCAACAATCCATATCTCCCACCAACACCAGCGCCGCTGCATATGCCAGTTCCTGGTCCAACTTCGCCCATGACCATAGCTGCTCCGGCATCTGGGAATTATCACAGCGACTATCACTCCGCTTCGCGCGAGAAGCCTGTCAGCAACTATTACGATCCAACGTCCGACTCAAGTGAGAGGCGGCCATCAGAGGTTGCCGCGCGAGTTGAACCTCAGATTCAAACTCCTCAGGTACGCGGCTCGACTTTTGACGACAACCGTGAATGTCCACCCGCTAACCGCGTCTTGCAGAGTCGAGAGCCTTACACATACCCGCAAGCATCCTCCGAGCCACCGAAATACTACAACGGAACATATACCTCTCCAGTGGCCACGACTTTTCAGCCGCGGTCCCCAATATCACATTCTCATCCACACGCTCGACCCATAACACATTCGCCGGGGATGGCCCCAACATCGCCTGTTATGCGACACAATGGGGCTGGAGTTGGCGGACCAAGTATAAAGCAGGAGGCGCCAGTGGCCGCGAGTGTTCGTTAAACCATTTCTCCAGCAATTGCAACTCTAATACTGACATGATTCGTCACTAGACTCCTACACGACCTGCTGATCCGATGGCATTTTCCAGTATCCTCTCCAATGCGGAGCCAGCACCACAACCTACACCTTCTGCTGCTATATCGAAACCTCGCAAAGCCGCGAAGCAATCTCCACCACAACCTCCTGAGCACGAACCAATCTCGAGAGATAGCTCTCTCGAACCATCTCTTGCACCCGCCCCAACCCCCGTGTCGCGAGTACCTGCGAAAAGAAAAGCCAATGGCGAGGCAAAGAAGCCCTCCCCGAGGCCCAAGCAGCTACAAAAGGAACAGGAGAAGGAAATCTTGGCTGCCATGGCAAGGATAGAGAAGGCCGACGCCGAGGCTGGACAACCCGACCTGACTGGTTTTGAAGAAGACAAGATGCACTTCAATGTAAGAAGTACGAAGCGAAAGCTGGACGCCGAGAAAGCTGAGGCTGCTAAAACAAAGCACCGCCGGACTGCTTATACCGAAAGAATGGCTTCGAAGCTTGGTAGACACGCCTTACTTGGTGAGCAAAGATATCGAGATATCCACGCCGATGAGGCAATCACTGCGGTTCAGGAGAAAGAAGTGCAGGCCGAGAAGGAGCGTAAAAAAAGACATGCAGAGAAAACGCCGGCGCGAGAAGACCGTAGCCACCAACCTCGAACAGAAGGAAGCAGCTCTGTCCAAAGCGCAGGAGGCAGAAGATGAGCACGAGAGGCAAAAGTTTATCAAGGAAGCACAACGAGCCGAGAAGAAGGCACAACAAACCAAGATGATCCTCGCTCGAGGTGATAAGGGCCCAGAAATCAAAGCTGTATCTCCTTTGGAACCCAATTTGTCCGGCGGTATGATGTCGACTTTCACAGCCGTGGACCCCGATCCGCCAAAACTGAAATCAAAACGCGGGGGCGCACGACTCAGAAAGTCCAAGGAACAGAAGCAGGCCGAGAAAGACTCGGCTGAGGCTGCACAAGCTGCGATCGATGCTGGGGAGGAGCCACCACCACCGCCGCCTTCAAAGGAAGACACTCCAAAGTTGCGACTGAAACATAAGGAATCCAAAGACCCTCGTGAAGAAGCTCCGGCTGCATTCGAACCTTTCGTCTCCAAGGGTTACAATCAAATATATGATCAAATATGGAGAGATCTTGCGCGAAAAGAGGTCACGAGAGTCTACAAACTTGGCATAGAATCCAATGCGACAAGAGCGTCCAACCTAAAGAAGACGGCTATCCTCGCATCGAAAGAGGCCAAAAGGTGGCAGCTTCGAACCAACAAAGGCACCAAGGATCTCCAAGCCCGAGCCAAACGAGTAATGAGGGAGATGATGTCTTTCTGGAAGCGAAACGAACGTGAGGAGCGTGACACACGAAGAGCTGCTGAGAAACAGGAGATTGAGAATGCAAAGAAGGCCGAGAATGACCGAGAAGCGAACAGACAGAAGAGGAAGCTAAACTTCTTGATTTCACAAACTGAACTTTACTCGCATTTCATTGGCAAGAAGATCAAAACTGATGAGGTGGAGCGATCCACAGACCATCCTGATGTTGCTGTCGCTGATAACAAAAATTCCACGCACCCTGACCATGCGGTCGACCTTCCCGAGCATGGTGCAGCTGTTGCTAAAGTAACTAATTTCGAGGACCTCGATTTCGATGCCGAGGACGATTCGGTACTGAAGGCAGCGGCAATGGCAAACGCTCAAAGTGCTATTCAAGAGGCCCAAAATAAAGCTAGGGCTTTCAACAACGAAGCACCCGCCATGGACGAAGAGGGTGAGATGAACTTCCAGAACCCCGCAGGTATGGGCGATGTTGCTATTGAGCAACCAAAGCTACTTCAAGCCCAGCTCAAAGAGTATCAGCTTAAGGGTCTCAACTGGCTGGTTAATCTATACGAACAAGGTATCAATGGCATTCTAGCAGATGAGATGGGTTTGGGCAAAACTGTACAGTCCATCTCGGTTATGGCCTATCTCGTGGAAAAATATGGTATCTGGGGCCCTTTCCTTGTCGTTGCACCCGCATCAACACTTCACAATTGGCAGCAAGAAATCACCAAATTTGTTCCTAAACTCAAGGTTTTGCCTTACTGGGGTACAGCCGCGGATCGCAAGGTGCTTCGAAAATTTTGGGACCGCAAACACATCACGTACACAGAAGATGCTCCCTTCCACGTATTGATCACCTCGTATCAACTAGTGGTCTCCGATGTCAACTACTTTCAGAAGATGAGATGGCAGTATATGATTCTCGACGAGGCCCAAGCTATCAAAAGCTCCGCGAGTTCCAGATGGAAGAGTTTGCTTGGGTTCCATTGCCGCAACCGATTATTGCTCACCGGTACTCCAATTCAGAATAACATGCACGAGCTGTGGGCTCTTTTGCATTTCATCATGCCCAGTCTCTTTGATTCTCACGATGAATTCAGCGAGTGGTTTTCAAAAGACATTGAGAGTCACGCTCAAAGCAACACCAAACTCAACGAAGACCAGTTAAAGCGTTTACACATGATTTTAAAGCCTTTCATGCTCCGCCGTGTGAAGAAACATGTTCAAAAAGAGCTGGGCGATAAGATTGAGATCGATCTCTTCTGCGATTTGACCTACCGTCAACGAGCTTACTATGGAAACCTGAGGAACCAAATCAGCATAATGGACCTGATTGAGAAAGCAACGATTGGTGACGACAATGATTCTGGAACATTGATGAACTTGGTCATGCAATTCCGGAAAGTTTGTAACCACCCTGATCTTTTCGAACGTGCTGAAACAACGTCGCCATTTTCTTTTGGACATTTTGCCGAAACTGCATCATTCATGCACGAGAGAAACCATCCGATTCTGAATGTGAGGTATTCGTCTCGAAACATGATTGAGTATAATCTTCCTCGGTTGATCTGGAGGGAGGGAGGACGACTAGATTTGCCTGGGAATGACAACCAGAGCCGAGGTTTCCGTGACAAATATCTGAACCAGTTGATGAATATCTGGAAGCCTGAGAATATTCATGAAAATTCGGCGAACAATAAAGCCTTTTCATGGTTAAGGTTTTGTGACACCTCCGTCAGCGAGTTATCGACTGTTGCTTCCCAGAAAAGCATTTTTACTCGTGCAACAGATTTAGCTCGGAAGCCTCGAAAACTGGGCGCTCTGAGCATTGTCTATGATGAAGATGATGACAAGTCCTTCACACCTGCGCAAGCAATGTTACAAATTGTGGACCGTAAAGACCGTAAGGCTCTGGCCGAGGTGACAAATGAGGGTTATTTGAACAAGCTGTTCAACGTCTCCAAGGATGTATGGGCGGAGTCGGGCATGGGTCGGCTTGACCAATGTGGGCGACCAGCGGCGACAGCTCCCCCGATTGAGGTTGTGTGCTCACATCCGGGTACTGCTGCAGAGAAAGAAAACATCATGTTTAGTGTTTCGATGCGCAGAGCGCTTTATGGGCCATCACCCGTGGAAGAAAAAGCTTTGATCACATCGAAGGTCGCTCCAAGCTTCTACCCGCCAGCGAAAATGCTACCCGCACCTACGTCTGAGAAGCAACGTTTCACTAATATTGCCGTCCCATCAATGCGGCGCTTTGTGACCGACTCTGGTAAACTTGCCGAGCTTGACAAGCTGCTCTTCAAGCTTAAGGAGGAAGGACACCGAGTATTGCTTTACTTCCAGATGACACGTATGATTGATCTAATGGAGGAGTATCTGACATATCGAAACTACAAGTACTTGCGCCTCGATGGATCAACGAAATTGGAAGATCGTAGGGATACCGTTCATGACTTCCAGACTCGACCCGAAATATTCATCTTCTTGCTCAGTACTCGTGCTGGTGGTCTTGGCATCAATCTCACTAGTGCAGATACTGTCATTTTCTATGATTCTGATTGGAATCCAACTATTGATTCACAGGCAATGGACAGAGCTCATCGTCTCGGGCAAACGCGTCAAGTCACCGTCTACCGTATGATCACTCGGGGGACGATTGAAGAACGAATCAGAAAGCGGGCTCTCCAGAAGGAAGAGGTCCAAAAGGTCGTAATGACTGGTGGCAGTGGTGGAGGTGTCGATTTCAATACAAGAAGCAAAGAGAATCGCACAAGAGATGTCGCTATGTGGCTTGCGGACGACGAACAAGCTGCCGAGATAGAACGCAAGGAGGCAGAACTGGCTGCCCAAGAAGCCAAAGAGCCTTCTACCACCAAGAAAGGGAAAGCCAAGAAGAGCAAAAAGGAGACTGGTGGTGGAAGCTTGGAGGATCTGTACCATGAGGGTAAGCTCAATCTTTTAAGCCTCATGTTCCAATAGAAAGCTAACATATTTGTAGGTGAAGGCCACTTTGATGATGGTAGTAGCAACAGACCTTCGGGAGCCGCCACACCCATTGCGGCTGCCGGCGAAGCACTCCCTGGAGCGAAAGGAAAGAAGCCTCGAAAAGGCGGCAAAAAAGCAAAAACAGCTAAGCAGAGACTCGCGATGGCTGATGGAGATGTTGATATGGGTTAATGTCTTGATATTTGAAATTGGGGATTACTGGAGCCAATTTTGAGGCCACGGTAGACTCATCTTTTCTTTCTTAGAAATTCTTCTGATGGAAAAAGCATTAGAGATCTATTCGGAATGTCAGGCTTGTATTATATATCAGACGGGGAGTTACTGCTGCCAGGACGTGACCCTCTGGGCAAGAAAGGTTGAGAGGCAATTGGAATGGGAAACGTGTGTCACTATAGAACCCGGATGGATGTCCCATGTAACCTTATGGCGTTATGTTCTGAAGTTAGATGCAGAGGCAAGCGATGCGCCTGACTTAAATATCATTCTTTGTCTCAAATGTGTGCTCGAATCTTAATACTGCTACAGCCATCTTAGCTGTTGGTTCGAGTCACGGAATTAACCCACCCTAGCTAGCTCTTATCCGCTGCCAAAATGGCCCCACCCCAAACCATTGTATGCCCTTTGTTACTCCGTTTCCGTACCCCTCGATTCATCCTAATAGCAGTTCACAGCCACGTTGCTAGACTGCCCGTTAGGATTGATCTCGTAACAACCTCCAACACGCCTGAATCATGACAGTGTTACTCCAAATGTCTCGCTGAATCCTCATATACCCGCTCTTACGTCATTCTAAGCATCAAGGTCGTCTGCGCGAAGGTCACAATGGCTCATTGAAACGATATAAACAAGTCTACGAGATCTGGCTCCGCAAAACACCCCGCAGACAGATCATTGACACTGGGAGTTATGGCATCAACCCGGACCTCGCTCGATCGTTCCCCTTCCGAGACCGAGCATACTTCTCCCACGACCTCGTCGCCGCAGTCCCTTTCTAAAGCAGTCCACGCGCGGCGTGCTGAATACACGCGCAAGAAGAAGATCAAGATCAAAATTGGCAGTTGGAATGTTGCGGCATGTCCAGGTACTGAGCGCGATCTAGAGGCGTGGTTCGTGGAGGGCAAAGGTGTAGATGAGCACCTTAGTGGAGTAACAATCCTGGATAGCGATGAAGGTCCTGGAAAAGAAAGTGTTGGTGCTCAAGAAGCAAGGAGAAGCAAAAAGGAGCCCACAGTACCTCGTGGCGATAAGAGTGGTTTGCCTGGGGGCGAGGAAATTGGACTATACGTGCTTGGGTTGCAAGAGGTTGTAGATCTCACGAGTGCGAGGGAGTATGTTGGGAGGGTTTACACGGATCTTGGCCCTACCACCAGATGGCGCAAAGCTATGAAGGATGGCCTTCCTAAGGGATATGTCCAGATTGCGGAACAGCAGCTGTCGGGGTTATTGTTATTGATTTTTGCTTCGCCAGAGGTTGCTCCCACTATTAGCTCTGTGAGTACCGTCAGCGTGGGAACAGGCATTATGGGATATCTGGGAAATAAAGGCGCAGTAGCGACACGCGTAGTTTTGGGAGAGACAACAAGAATGGTTTTTGTAAACTCCCATCTTGCCAGCGGAAGCGACCCGACGCATTTGGATCGGAGGTGCTGGGATGTTACTCAGATTCTCCAGCGGACGAGGTTCGAACCTATCAGCTGGGGCGGAGTTTTGGATGATTCCTCTGAAGGCATTGGAGAAGAAGACTTTGCGTTTTGGTTTGGGGACCTAAATTTTCGGCTTGATGGGTTGCCGGGGGAGGATATCCGAAGGCTACTGCTGTTACATACGAAAGGAGAATACGATATTGGGGACCCATCGAGGGTCAAAATCGACGACGAGTTAGCACATAACGATGATCCTATCGTCATACATAGCATTGACAGCGGCGATGAGGACGATGAACTGTCAGGGGATGAAGAGCAATCACAGCGACGGACTAGTAGTAGTTTTGATGCAGCAGATGATGATTCCTCTTCCAATACTTTACCAGACCCCGATGACTTTATTCAAGATCCTAGTCAAGACCCTGCATCACTGCAGGCTACGCTTGATTCTTTATTGCCACACGATCAATTAAAACGGATGCAGCGACAGAAGAAAGCCTTTCATGATGGATGGCGAGAAGGTCCGATCACCTTTCCTCCAACATACAAGTACGACGTTGGAAGCGTTGGCATGTTTGACTCGAGCGAAAAGAAACGTGTTCCAAGTTGGTGTGACCGTATTGTATATCGCACCCGGAAAGACAGACTAGAGTATGAGGAAAAGAAGCGACAGGAAGAGATAGCTCGAATCAAGGATGAAGAAATGCAATCCAGTGGTATTGCACAAGCCGCGGAAGATGAAGATGTGTTGTTTGACTACAACCCAGATGACGATGGGGCAGACGAACCTTCATCTGCTCCTCCACCTAATGATTATGACGACTATGACGAAGAAAACGAGGATGCCCCCGAAGTGGTCATTACGGAAGAGGGATTCACGGATAGTATTCTGCAAGAATACTACACCTCACATCAGCGCGTCCTATCCTCGGACCATAAACCAATCGATGCTGTCTTCACCGTTGAGTTCGACGCAGTTGTGACCGATCTCAAAGCAAAAGTACAGCAAGAGGTAGCTCGGGAGTTGGATCGGGCGGAGAATGAGGGCAGGCCTGGAATTACTATCATCTTCGACCAGGCGCAAGAGGAGGTAGAGACCAGCGCTCCACCTCCAGGGGGGGATGGTGCGCAGGGTGTCGATTTCGGAAAAGTTGCGTACCTTCAACGGAAAACTCGAAGCCTCACGATCGCCAATACAAGTCAAGTCTCGGCTACTTTTCAATTTGTCGATAGGCCAACTGAATCTGGAGAAGGCAACAAGCTTGCGCCACCATGGCTCTCTGTAACCTTTGCGGGTTCAGACACGAATGAAGAGGACCGGGAGAAGCAGAAATTGCAAAGAGACATCACGCTCGAACCTGGCGATGCCGTAAATGCCACCGTTGAAATATTCGTTGAGGACATGCTCTTAGTCCAATCTCTAAACAATGGGACGGCACAACTTGACGATGTCTTAGTTCTTCGGGTTACAGGCGGCAGAGATCATTTCCTGCCAATACGCGGTACTTGGTTACAGTCTTGCTTTGGACGCCCGATAGACGAGCTAATTCGAATACCGGAGGGTGGTGTCAGAGCTCTTTTGCCCAGAACAGATGGAAAAGGAGCTCCAACCAATAGGGGCCAAGCAGTTTGCTGGTCTGCCCCGCGAGAGCTCATCAAACTCACAGAAACGATTGAGACACTCACGGAGCGTGTGACCGCTGACGCCAACATGATTGACACAGCACAGCTCCCTATCGAATCTGCCGGCTGGCCATTCAATAACCAGTCTTGGCTGCTCAAAGATACCCGAACGAGGGAGGCCCATAAGGCATATCTGCTTGAGGCACTCGACTCCGACAAAAACCTCGCCGATGCTTTCCCCCTAGGAATCCCTGAAATAGAAAAGCTCGAAATCGCGGCTGAAATCCTCATCATGTTTCTGAATAGTATAACAGATGGTATCGTACCAGAGATGTTATGGGCGAAATTAGAAGAGGATATCAATGTCCGTCTTGCTAACCCCCTCACCGATCCCGAGGAAATCAAGACCTGGGTTCTAGATGTCCTATCAGCGAGTCCCAACCATAATATCTGCTTCGTATTCTTGACCTCCATGCTTTCTAGAGTCGCCGCTGAGCTTGCACCTGTGCCAAAGTACAGCTGGAAGGAACAAAGCATCAAGAGTGCTAGGAGTAGTATAGACACCGTCAGACGTAGCTTGAGTTGGAAACGCAGTAGCGTGCTCGGTGGTAATCGAAAGGTCGAGGTGCTTGAGGACCCGGCGGTCCTGAGACGCACGGGTGTTGAGAATAGTTATACGGGTATTTGGGCTCCGATTTTGTTTAGGGGGAGCGAGGGTTTAAGAGATAAGGAGAAGAAGATTATGGATGATAGGAGGAAAGCTGTCCTTGCCCCATTTTTGAGAGCGGGAAGGGATTAGAGGAAGGTGGTTCGAAAGTAGTGAGCCTTTCAAGCGTGTTATGAGGGAGCGTTTAGCGAACGGAGTAAAGGGTGATGGGTGATGGGTAATGGGTAATGGCTGGACTGTATATCATGACGTTTGGACTAGAGGTAGATAATGCGAAATAAATATTATGGAAAGTTGGAAACCTTCTTCACAATTGATTCAACAAAATTTCAATTTTGCTTGATTCATGTGTTGCTCTGTTCATGTATTGTGAAGAAGAATGTGAACAGACATGTATACACGCTCAAGAAGCAGACTTATAAAATCTAATATTGGTATCATCAAGCTATATTCTCTATACTACAAATTTAACCTCCGCCTTCTCACAGCACAAGCCTTCCAGGCTCAGTCTCAAGAACACTCTTCACCCTACCCAAAAAGATTCTTGCCCTTTTCTCATCCCCTTTCGGTACCGAAACGCTGAAAACATTAACAGCGTTTGACAAACCGGGCACGGGTCGAGCAGCCAGCGCAGGTGATTTGCGTTTGGTAGTGCCAGATAGAATGTCGATAATATCCGAACTCCTTGCTGGCAGCGATTTCACAGGTGCCAAAGGAGCGGATGTTGGGAGAGCGGTGATTTGAGGGAGGAAGGAGCCTCGAACGCCAGAGGAAGTTGTGACTTTGTTGATTCCGAGAATATCGTTGAAGAGCTCATCTGCTGAGGGTTGGTATGTCTTTGACTTTGGCAAGTTATCGTTGGCAATATCTGTTGCTCTAGAGATGAAGGTAGATAATGGCATGAATACACCAAGGGTCTTTTGAACCCGTGACTGGACTTCAATCACCGAAGCCATGGAGATTGAAACCGCAACCCTTGATGGTACCTCGGCGACTGGCTTTTCGGCCTGCTTGACCTCCTTTTGTGGCTTTGGTGCTGGTGCCGCTAATTTGATATTGCTGAGATCAAGATGCATAAGCTTTTCAATCTTGCCGGCCAGCTCCGTAGGATAAGACTCCGAGACCGTCCCCAAATACGCAAGAACATCGCCCTTCAGTAGTCTGTTGTTGGGGCCACTGGGTGTCATCTTATCCACATCTGCCTGCTCCAAGCCCTTTTCATGAATCAAAGCTTGTACAGAGGGAAGCAATGGTTTCGTCTGCTTCTTCGCTGGTCCACTGGACTTTTTCTGGGGTTTACTTTCCCCAGCAGAACTGGAAGGCTTGCTCGTCGGAGGCGCCTCTGCTTGTGACTCGGAGGTCGTCTCCTTGTTTGGTTTGGCCGACTCTTCCTTTGGTGAGGGTGCTTCGGGCTTTTCCTCTGCTGGTATTTCCAAGCTGCTGATATCGTCTCCAGATTCCGCGATAACGCCTATCCGACTTCCCACCTTGATACCTTTCGTACCGTCTCCTTGAGTGATCTTGGCCATTATCCCGTCGTCCTGCGCCTCAACGTCCATACTAGCTTTGTCCGTCTCAATCTCAAGAAGCACATCGCCGGCGGAAAACGAGTCGCCCTCTTTGACTTTCCAACTCGCAATGTTTCCCTCCGTCATAGTTGGACTTAGGGCCGGCATCGTGAAATTTTGCGCGGCCAGTATCTTTGCAGAACTCTTAAAGCCTATCCAATTCAATAATTAGTTACCACGCCGAAACATTTGAAAAAGCGATTCCCGTACCTCTAGCCGCGGCATCTTGTCGCAACTGTCTGCTGGCCAGACGGACCGAAAGGCGGCAAGCCGTCGAAAAGGATGCCATAATGGCGGTTTGAAAGTTTCGAGCTCAATTGAGCAGTTGGAGTCGCTGATGGGAGCTGGGGACTTTGATGGGTTGAAGGGTTCAATGGTTGAGACCAACCAAAAATCGCGGGCCGGGCTTGTGCTCGGGGAATTTCACCGAGCGCCGACGTCAAGTTATATTTTATGTCCACAACATCAAATTCGTTCTAGAGCTCAAGGTATGCAATTGATTTGAATCCATGTAATTAACCGTAGAGCTAATCAAGATTTGTTAGATGTCTGCTTTTTCAAGAGGATGTCTCCTAAGAGCGCATCTGTTGAAGAGACCCGCGCAAAGCTGCCAAAGCACCTTCTTGCTCATTGCTCAACCCGCGGCACCACGAAGTTTTAGCAGCTCTCAATTTCTTCACGCTGTGAAGAAAAAGACCAAAATCCCTCCTCCTCCTAAAGTTCAACCTCCTAAAGTTCAACCTCCGAAAGTTCAACCTCCGAAAGTCAATCCGCAGAAGCCCAAATTACCAACCCCAACCAAAGCCGCCGAGCCAGCGAATAATGATTACGTTCCACATGCTTACGCCAAAAAGCTCTCTGAGCTTCCAGAGCCAACGCTCTTGTACGAGGCACCATCCCATACCACTCTCCGTACGGTCTCATATATCAGTACGGCATTCTTCATATCCTACGGCGCATACTGCGGGTTCACCTACATCGAACCTCACCCCGAAGCACCCAAATGGGTAGCCTTGACCTTTGGAACAGGCGCATTTATATTGTTCACCATGGGTGGTTGGCTTAGCACATGTCCGGCTGGAATCATAAAGACTCTCAGGGTCATTCCAAAGCGTATAGTCTTGGAAAAAAGAATGGTAGGGCCGCAGCTGGCGCAAAGATTACCAGACCTAGTATTGGAAGCGGAGATTCGAAAGACGCTTCCTCTACCTTTCCTCCCAAACCGGAAGTTCTATCTCGATCCACATGATATGCAAGTCCCGGAAGCACTTTGTCCACCACTCACTCCTAGTGAAGCGGCAAAGTTTAAAGCTTTCGAGCAGCAGATGAAAGCCACGGCGCAGCAACAAGCAGAGTACAATGCGAAACATAAGCTCGCAAGCTTGGGAACCAGATTCAGCAAGTGGAATTACAATGTGTTTCAGGCGGTCAAGAGGGCGTGGACCAGAGAGGGCTTTATGGTGATACGATTCGTGGGTTTGAAGGGAGGGAGGGAGGTTAGCTCTGCGTTCAAGTTGGATGTTATGGAAGGTGCCTACGCGTTGGATCAGGGAAAAGCGATTGATCGTTTAGCTGATATTCGGAGGGTGAAATGAGGTAGTAGTACTGTATGATTAGGGGTATACATTAGCTTGACGTCGTGTACGATACTAAGATGGTATACATCTGGACCAATTCCGAAATCTCAATCTTCAATTTAGAAGTACCGTGACGTGACGAGCTGTTTTTCAACCAAGCACCTTGACTTGTTTTTTAAAATCTGGGCGGATTCGTGATTCTAAGCTTAATTGTCGTTTTAGCCCATCGATTTTCCACTTAAGCATACCGTAACCATACACACATCTCTTTACCGAACTCTCGAGTCTTCACTTCTTACCCAACTCAGCATCTTTTATGTCCTCGAGACCACGTTCATGAACGAATACAAACACTATTCAAGATGCCACTCTAAGCCTCGCTTAGTATAAGAGTTGTACCAAAACAAATCGGCAGTATTGTATTCGGTGAGTTTCTCAATGCAGCATGGTCAATATCCTTGACCTGAGATGTAATTTTAGAAAAACGTATCATAAGCGTCTTAAAGTCATAATTTAGTTGTGCTCAATGGTTAACATTACTCTAATAATGTATGGAACTTCATCATCACAAGACCATTGCCAGTTCGGACTGTCTGGCAAGTAACATAGATCTTAACAGATTTCAATTACAGAACTAGTAGAAAGAATCCTGCGTTAAAGTAGCGACTTTACGTTGACCTTTCTTGAATCAAGTTCACTGGATTCAAGCACTTGTGGGTAGAAACAATAGGAAATACGCTTTTCCAAAGCTTGATATACTGTGAGGTATCTGACTAAACTTGTATATATGTCAGTTAGCAGATTCATCCAGAGACTATCTGAGGTAAGCGCACTCCGATGATCACGTCTGAGAAGGATATGTGACACGTCGTAAGTGGTGTCTGTATATCCGTTTTTGGACTCGCTAAGTGACTATCGGGTGGTCTTCAAACGCCTGTCTCTACTTGAAGCCAGTAAGAAGCGCAAAAGGAAAGGTGTCAACTTTCTAAGAACACCTTCCCGTTTGGAGAGATGTGTAGCAATCAAGATTGCTAAGGTAGGTAAGTGAACAGAACACATTTCGCACACCTCGCTTAATTTAACCCCTTTCGGGGTTTCTGGAAACGATAGATATTATAGGTAGCTATCATGTCATGATGGGATCTTCTCATGGGAGCTGTAGAGACAGTGAATTACTTTCCGTTGCTTAAGGGTCACAGACTTCTCTGTTCTTTTGATCCTAAGCATCAGAATGAAGATTGTACTGTGTTGTGATTATGCCGGTAGATGAGAAACTTGTTCAGCAAGGTATGGAAATGACTAACTTTATCAGAGGAAAGTCAGAAAAGAAAGATTATTCGGATTAGCAAATTTTTGGATCATTCCAAGCTTGGACGAATCAACTAGGTCCATGACAGGAATTGCGAAAAAACGAGTATCTAGCTGTCTCGCTTGGATGAGTATTCTATTTACTCTGGCCACAGCCGGACTATCACCAGTAGGACTTTCACCGCTTGGAATAGCCTTGAGATCCAACAACGTTAATTAACACCCAAAACACTCTGGGTCCTTAAGCGAAACGTAGCAAGGTTGCAAAACTGAGAAGTATCAAGGCGCTCCCCCTTTTCAAGTTCGCTTAATTTTGCACTGCTGTTCCCGCAAGATATTGCAGCTCTCATTCTATTACCATCGTAGTTATAGCCAAGAAGAGATTGAAGTATTACAGACCATTTTATTAAACTACTTTTGCGACGACGAATCAAGTAAACTTGCCATTTTGTTGGTGAGATGTTACTGCTCAGATGCGAGAAATTCCGTCAATTACTTGATAAGGAGGAGTTCGTGATATGACAAGTCTTGCTCCAAGAACAACATAAGGAAGTGAGAGAATAACCAAAAACGTGAACCTGACTCTATTAAGCATTCTGTGATAAAAAGGTAAGAATTCTGCCGTAGTATCTTCGGAGGATTTCATGAATAACAGCAATTATAAAGCCAGCCTCTATTCGGCCATGGGAGTTGACATTCGTTTACTTCATCATTATATTTGAGAACATAGTAGCAATAATGGAAACAATGGAATTGTTTAATCCACTTTGAAATCTCAGCACATCATTTGTGTAATAGGCCCGTCCTATGAATCCGAAAACCTTGGATCTTGTACAATCTTGACGATAGCGCTCGTATACGGACATTTCTTCTGCGCCCACAGTGGGTATCGTAGAAAGCAAATAGGCTAGTCCGTCTTCTTCTACCGACATACCAGAGAACCCTATTCAAATTCGAGGACAGGTGACGCAATAACATTCTCGGGAAAGAGGAATAACGGCACTTACAATGATACGTCGTCGTCTCCTCGAGAATTTTACCAGTACTATCAAGTAGCATAAACCCTGAACAATCTGCCACGTCCCAAAAGTATAATACAAGTACGTATAACAGATACCTGATATGGGACAAAGCCCGGAGTAGAGCTTGCCAGGATGTTCTTGACTCCACTATTTCGTACGTTCCCCGGAATCGCTGAGGTTGTTTTCGAAGAGATCTCCAAACGTGACTTGGCCGCATATCCAAGATCGAGTGGGGGGCATTTTGACAAGTACTAGCTCAAGCCATTTCCATGCCTACTTGTATATAACCGCACGGTGAGTTAACTGCTTTACCAATGGTCTTCCAATCATAGCTTCCCTTGTCTCTAGATGCAATTATAGCATATTGGCAAAGCTGTTCAAATGCCCGACTGGGTTATCATCAACATTGTCGTTCAATCTTTGATCCCGTGAAACAGTCGGTGAAGAAGACAAACCCATGGTAGCTGCGTCGTACATCGGTAGGATTCGCTGACGGCGTTTTGCCTCTCATGCTTAGAAACGAAACAATAACACTTCAGTGTGACCAATGCGGGCATTGCTTCGGATGATTTCCTAGATGAAGCGCACCTACCGCAGTCAAGGATCACGGTGATGTGCATCCTCGAAGCGTGATGGTTGCACAACTTGTGCGCACGGCTCAAAGTCCTTCTTGATAATCTTTAAAGTTTCCTCGGTTGCATGAATTCGAAGATTGGGGGTCGTCTTTGCAAGCCATTTTTACCCCTCCAAACCCCTCACCGCTCCCGATTTTCGAAAAATGAAGATATCGTGGTGTCGCCATTTCATGGATTGCAACTCTGGACGGCAGCACCACAGGAGGCTCCATCTTCCTCCGAAATTCTGTGTTTGTCGCCGCTATCGTTCTCTTGTCAAGAATACTAAAACCTACGTGCCGGAAATGCCGAACGCTGCCGCTATTGCCAGTGTAATCTCAGATACAAACAGAATCACCTGTTTACAATCAAGGAGTTTTGCCTCAGATTGACCGGGCAAACCCCACACAGAACAGATGTTTTCAAATGATTCCCACCTTAAGCGTGTCTTATGATCCAATCCAAGCCCTTTGCACATGCAGGAGAACCCGCAGGTAGTGCGGAGGGCCACATAGCACAAACCTATGCAATGCAATTGTCGAATGAGAACGGAGCGACACTGCAAGTTGGCGTCACTGTCGCTATTCAGGAAAAAATTGCCCCCATGATGGGGTACACCGTAGGTAGTTGCCTTTCGACTCTGCGTCCTTAGACGCGCTTGGTGCATTATTGATGTTCAGCCAGTCGTGCTCGTAAGCCAACGCCCTCTCAGGCCAAGAAAGTGGAACATTTAATCAGCTTCGCTCGCTGAGTCAAGGCAATTCTCAAATGTGTGGTGCACAGCTAGGAGTACTCGGATTGGTGGGGTTCCATTTGATGGGAGCACGAGATTGAGCCTTGTCTTGTACGGGTAGCTGATAATGTGACAGACTGGAGTAAGCATATTTGCAATTGTGTGTGTGTGAGACTGTAGATGGGGAGATTCTTGTCTAGGACGGATCGATGCATGTGAGTTTCCGATTGTGGCGAAAGAGTGGTGGTGGTGGTGTTGATACATTGTTCCTTTCGAAGCGGTGAAGTGGGTTGTGGTAGGATTCGTCTTCCATTGCAGATTGACTTATGCTGTTGGTTCCTTTGGCGTATTCAGCCTGGCTGTTCTCTTAGTATATACTGTAAGTGAGATATTGAGAAGAACGGATGCCTGCAGTCTCGCATATGCAGTCTCGTGGGTTTCGATACTAATAAAATAAAGTCCCCTAATGTTACGGTACAGTAAGTCTAATGCTGCAGACAAAGTCTTCGCGCATGGATAGAGAATTTTTAAGCATCTCTACGGCAATTTGTTAGCATTTGATGAGTTGAGTCAACGTGTGCATTGGCTCATCCAGTTACAAGTGACGATTTCCCTGAGCTTTGCGCCGCCAATAACCGTGAGGTTAAACCGTTAAACCTACTTGTTGGAATAGAGCAAGCATGAGTGAGTGATTGGAAAATAAGATTTATTTGGCCATGATCATTGGCCGTGTGCCAGAGGACAAAAGATGGTGTTCATGATTGGATTCCAAGGTTAGCTCCAACGCGTGTCGCCCTGGCTCCGAGTCACGAGAGATTGAGATGTTGTCGTTTCGAATTCCTGGTTCAAGGTCATCCGCGGCTCCTCTGCCGAATAAAAGCATGTCTATGTGTTCGTGTAACCAACGTGAGTTTGATGTTAAAATCCTGTACCAATTGTAGGTCAATGATGGCAATTGTTTGAAGGCGCAGAAAGCTCCATCAGATTTGGAGGAATTAGTCTTGCCGTTTCGAGGAGTGGACTGAGATTGAGGTTATTATTATTATTTCACGATCCTGCAGGAAAGTCAGAGCACCAATGATGGTCCTTCCCTCCAGTGAAAGCAGCGATGGACCCTTGAGAATGAGGGCAACTGGATGAGAGGGACAGAGTGGGATGCAACCCTGCCGGCGACTAGGGCCGGGTATCGTCCTACTCTGGGAGAGCTTTCTGAATACACATGGACCCATGCGAGAATGTGAGAAGGCATGATGCACGCAGAGAGAATCTCCTTGGTGTTGTTGAATCGGAGACGATGGAGGGGCATTGATAGGACATGGCTTTGGAGGGGAAGAAATGAGTCGAGACAAAACATCAGCCATTGGTCGCGAATGTTGAGATAAACCGATGAAGGGCACAATGCAGACGATGAAAGAAGATCGCAGTCGATCTATACTTTGTTGTATCAGAGTAGAAGCGATCATTGACATGGACGGTTGAATTGGTATTCCTGTTGGCACCTAGGTACTCCTTAAGGTTGTGGTGGAGGGTGGGGTGTGATAGTCAAACATCGCATCTGTACGGCCGGTACTTGATCGTTATCTTCTCTGCTGTTGATCTCTTGGCTGCTGACTTCATACAATAAGCGTAAGTACTAGGTCCTGCTCAATGGAATGTGTCTAAAGGCTATCATCACTCTATCTGCTTGCATTTGTCTCACTCTTCCATCCCGGTGGTGTACCGTCCTGTAGCCGAGAGGACAGTCAAGTATCTCCGTACTCGTACCGTCCGATTTAGCACCCCGCCATCGTGAATCGTGACCCGACTGCGTCTGCTCCGTTGACTTCGCCAAAGTCTGATGACTTTTTTTTACCTACACCAGCTACACCCAACTCCAACACTCCTCGACGACTTTACCCACGACTGTCATTTCGCACATCAATCGCGTCACCGAAATATCATCCTGCTACCGTCGCGCTGCAAGATCATTCTCGATACAGTAACCTTACAGATTATTCTCAGCCGACTTTCCCCCTCGAGCCGCCAGTCTCGCACAGACTTGGGCCCGAAATTGCTTCCCCAGCGCTACCCAAATCAAACAACAACATTCGCCCAGCGACTCCAGCCATACACAAAACATATCGCCCGTGTCCGCGCCTGAGACGCCATTCAGCCCTCGATCGTTGCTTTACTTGCATCTGCTGCTCTATATAATTTATTTCCACTGTTTACCTACCTTTCTCTTTTGCGCCCGCTCCCGGCGTCCTCCTCCTCCACTGCCAACGTAGAACTAGTCTGCTTCCCTCAATCAACCCACAGCCTTCTTATACTTCATACTGTCGTCACGATCCCGGAGCGCACCCATCGTGCCAAAGTCTTGCTCCAGTCAAGGCCCGAATAGTTGAGACCATCTGCTTCCTGACCACGGTCGTTGACAGGGCCGTCGCACCCTTCACGCATTACATCCTTGCAGAGTGGGGAGGATCCTGGCCGTGGCCGTCCTGCAGACCAAGAGATTTGGACGAACGAGAAGACCGACACCGCTGTTGCAGACAGCCCGCATGCAAATACATACAGAACATATTTCCTTCCAACTCCACTATTGGCCCGCACACAGATCGCGACATAGCGGCGGCAGAATTCTTTCAGACGAGTCCCCGTCGCTCTCTCATAACTGCATCGTCGGTCCCTCGTCGTCGAGAGACCTTTCTGTTCTTCCAGTGCTTCGAGTGTGTGGAGGTTGTTCCGGTGCCCAGCGCCATCTTCCTTTGCGTCAGCCTTCCGGATAGTGGTGGTAGAGTGTCGCTAATAGAAGAGGGAGAGACGAAGAGACGAAGAAGACGAAGAAGTGGTATGTACAGCCTTGACCTTTGTCTTTTCACCCTGCATTCGACGTGCGTTGCAAATCGCACCAGCCTTCGATATGCATCTAGCCGTGGTGTCGAGGGTCCAGCCACCGAAAAGGACTTGAATGGAAGGGGAGACTGTTGCGGAAATCACCTCCTACGACTGAGAGGCAGCAAAATCCTATCACTTCTTTTCTGTAATGTTAAACACGGTGAGGTTAAACGCTAATGTGGTGTTACAGATAGACCGCTCAACTTGCTCGCCCGTCGGGTCGTACAACCGCCACGAGGACCCGCGACGTACAAGGCAACCTGTTGCCATTTTTACCACGAACCTGCTGTCAGTGGGGAGCGCTACCTTTCTTCTTCAAGATCACGATAGCCCTATGTATCCTCAATGATGGACACCGAGGACGGGCAGTTCTTCATAAAGGTATGTCGAGCTCTGAAAGGCCTTATCTGCCTGGCATCACGCATAACTGACCACTTTTGTTCTGTAGAACCTCGCCCACTTTGTACGGACACACGAAAAGGCACTGGCAAACGCTCTTCAGTTACGCCGACAACAGACACCAAAAAATGCTTTGGCTCAGGGCGTGTCTGGAGCAGTGGGAAGTCCTGTCGTTCCACCGTCGCCTACTGTGACGAATCCTCCAAATTCAGCTTCATCTGCCACTACCTCGAGTACCCTCGCAGCCGCCCTTTCCCTCCCATACCTGACGTTCGCCTCACATAATATCAAGCCTGCAAAATTGGCTCTCACACCCCATCACCTGTTTTACCTGTTGTCTCGGTTCGAGGACCTTGGCATAACTGTAGGTCCTATGAACGTCCGGCTGGAGAATTTACATGCGGACACCACCTCAGCAAATTATGTGTCTTTCTTAGGTCAATCTCAACGGCCGAAAGGTCGTAGCTCTGATAATGCATCCATCCACTCGGTTTCTAGCGTTAGAAGTGTAATGTCGGGCATGACAAGTTTATGGTCAAACTTTGGCCTTGGATCCGGCGGCGCCGCAGCACGAACTGAAAAACAGAAAGCGGCCATTGAAGCAGATCTCAAATACCTTTACTCGGCCTTCACCAAAATTCCCTGTCTTCGACTTGCACCCGATCGCCGAGCACGACTCATCGAGGGTTTTGAAGAGTTCCCATTCGACTCAGCAGTCCCACTATATGCATTCAAGAACATCAGTGCTCTCGAGATTAGCGACATTGATTTCCGGCAATTCTTTGGATGGGACCGACTTGCAGAACAACTGAGATCATTGACGGTCAAGCGTGCATCTATTGATGATCCAGCAGATTTACTCATAAATATTGTGCTTGACGACATGGATAAGCGACGGCGCCGTTCTTCGAAAGCCCAAATGTCTCCTACCTCTACCTGGGCTGCACCGGCCAGCCCCAAAAGAAGTCCTACAATTCCGCATGCCGAATTAGTGAAGTCCAATTCTGCACCCGGATCTCCTGACCAGCGAGCACACATCGAAGAGGAGATGAATTCGAGGAATGCATCACTCGTACGGTCTGGCTCCGATGGCGCGAAATCGCCCAAGAAGTCACGCCCTAGAAGCAACTCTCCTATGAGGCCAAATAGCTCACGAACCGGTTCAGCACATGGGCATCTGAGGGGGTCGTACAAAGTGAAGAGGTCAGGATCTGGAAGCTCGCATTCGAGCATGTCAGACGGATGGCACAATTCCCGTGGCAGCTCTTCAAATCTCCTCTCTATGGGTGTACTACCATCATCAAAGTGGAGGTTTCTCAAACATCTTAGTCTCGCGGATAATGGTCTCACAACAATATCTGCGGCTAGTTTGGCACCACTCGCAAATACACTACATTCTCTCGACTTGTCTTCGAATCTTTTCGTACAGATTCCGGACTGTCTTGCTTCTTTGACTGCTCTGCGCGCTCTGAACTTGTCAAATTGCATGATTGAATCTCTACATTCTCTTACTCGAAACCCTCTTCCTGCCATATCTGCTCTGAATCTCCGTTCGAATCGATTGATTTCTATTGCCGGGGTTGAACGGCTTTACCCACTTGAAAGACTTGATCTAAGAGACAACAAGATGACAGATCCAACAGAGTTAGCAAGACTGACAGGCATTCCAGAGCTCAGAGAAATCTGGGTGACAGGCAATCCATTTGTCAAGACACATGGTAGTTACCGTGTTACCATTTTTAATCTTTTCAGAAAAACCCCCGGATATACGGAGGATATTCTTATCGATACTTATGCTCCTGGCTATAGCGAGAGGCGTCATTTGGTGGAACGTGCGGCCGAACGAGTAAACGTTCCTGTCGTAAGGTCAGTCCCAGATTATGGTTTGAACTCGGTCGAGGTTAGCAAACCAATTATCGACTATCCGGCAACCCAAGAGCCAACAGTCCTCCGAAAGGATAGGCCTCGACCAGCAGCCACACATAGCGAGGTGAACACTGCATCTAGTGGTGGGCGAAGAAGGACGCCGAAGCGGAGGATCGTGGATCTGTCAACCTCAGATACCTCGCCAACTAAACAGCCACAAACGGTTCGGTTCTCGATGGAAGATACATCACCCCCGCCTGCTCCGGTTGATAGTGGCTACGAAGCTAGTCCTGAACCCTCTCCTCGAACCGTCTCATCGTACATAGCCCCGGAACCTCGTCAGAGACAGACACAAGCCGACGTGCCGAGGATAGATACTTCAGGCGTACCTCAGTTAGCCCCTGTCCAGACGAAGGCCTACGAGGCTCCTGTTGTGAAAGGTCAGAACCCCAAAGATTCACAAGACTGGAAAGTTGGTGGTGAGATGTATAGAAAGAAGTTGGAAGCGCTTCGAAATGAAGTTCCCAACGGATGGCTCAGTGTGCTGAGTGAGGAAGGTTGGGAAACCCAGAAGAATTCGCAGTCTCAAGGATTCACCGTTGCAGACTTTGCTCCGCCGAATACAATTCGACCTAGTCCAGCCACAACTCGGGCCAACAGTCAGCAAACGATACATAGTGGTCGAACACTTGGATGAAATATTTGGCATTCGTCAGACGTAATATTTAAAAAACAATCATTACCGCAAATGGATGGATATGCGCCAACCCCGCGGCGGAAAGAGGCAAGGGACAGGGTCATGACGTGAGCAATTCGAGGAGCGATTTGGAAACCGTCGTTTTTGATACCCTTGGTTTCATCGAGCCTAAAGTAGGCTCTTGTCTTGTCAGTTCTATTATCTTCGAAAACGCATATTATTTTGCATTTCTCGGCATAAACACTTCCATCATTCCGCATTGTGGTCGGAAAATTTCAACTTCGTCACTTAAATGCATAGCATAGCGTACAGGTAACGGCCGGGTCATTATGTCGAAATTTCGAAACATTTCCAAACTTCTTCGGAGTCATGACATTTTATTTTCCTCTTATGGATGAGGAGATTGCTTCATCTGCGATTTCTCTGTTAGATGATTGAGGGTATTAGATCTTTATTTTTGTGAGGTGTGATGAAATCAGAATGGAGGCTGGGGTTCAGCATGTTGAACAAAGAATTTCTCCTCTTTGTAAAATATGGGACTCTACTCTACTCTACCAGTGGTATTATTTTTTCAAGCTTTTAAAGGTTGGCTAGGGTTAGGAGATTCATGGCGTTGGTGTTTTTGTCATAGGGGCGGTACGAGGACGATGAGATCTCATAGTCTTTGGCATTATTTGTTTGTTTGTAAATTGCATCAGAGGAGCATTCTTTCTTTTTGGTATTATGGTCCTTGGCTTGCACGGACGAGCTGGAGGGTATGGATGGGATTGGGGTTGGCTGGCTGGCATAATGATATACACACTTTGAACGCTTTGAAATAACTCATCCTTTCGCTGTGAGACTTTCCAATGGTTAGATTGCCTTACTCTTTACTCACGTATGAGATTCAATTCTGCTTCGTAGTCAATCTAGCATGAT
The DNA here is from genome assembly GCF_000409485.1 of Glarea lozoyensis ATCC 20868. Lineage (NCBI taxonomy): Eukaryota > Fungi > Ascomycota > Leotiomycetes > Helotiales > Helotiaceae > Glarea > Glarea lozoyensis. The sequence goes on from NW_007360984.1 coordinate 1,164,581, forward strand.
GGTAACCGTATATTTTTCGATGTTTCACTTCACTCCGTCTATGCGTAGCATGATGTAAAAGATAAAAGGTATCCGCCCATCAGCGTTGCGTCACACACAATTTTTCAGAGTGAGTTGATCATGAAAACACAAAAGCTTTCCATTGAAGAATCAGTGGCTTGAAAGTCTTCGCTTCCATATCCTATGAGGGCTTCAATAGAGTCGGTGGCTGAGTTATGGCACAATATCATTTGACGATGAGATGAGTTACGTTTAGTCAATGAGGTAAGAGGAGTTTAGATGTGTCTTTAAAGAACAAACACTCTTTCGCTGATAACTCAACTTGCGTATTAAGCCATTTGAGTTTTGTCAGCATGACCAATGTTAAGTGCGACGCTCTCTGGACAAGGTGACCGTGAGATGTTGTTTGCGGGAACGGCTGTTCTCTAGGTTTCTCTTCCACTTCATACAGCTGAAATCTTGGTCAATGACTAGACACTAGAGGCCAATTCCTTCACACCTCACAATGAAACCTAAACATGGTTTCCAATCCAATCGAACGATTCTTACGATAACATGTTTGCCCTAGTAATACGCCAGCACAACAAAAGCATCAATTCAATATAATATAACAAGCCTTCTGGTCCGACTTTCTGTAAAATCGGGAGTGAAATTCCAGGACTGATCGTCAACGGGAATACTCTCATCCTTTTGATTGTATAAACAATCGACCTTCTCGAGCGACTGTGAGCTGTCAATCGTAAAATCCATTTGCTTCACGGATTCACACGTCAGCGAGATTTCTGGAAACCGTATGCTCTGAACCAATTATCTGACGATTCAGAGTTCGTGAATGACGAAGAGCTTAATTGATACACGAGTCATTTACAACTATTGTTTGATCTGCCTTGTATTTCCTTTATAATGGTATTTGCTGGCTGAGTATAATAAACTGTTTTGTTCAAGAAAACTCATCTATTCTTTCTATTACAAAGCATATGTTTTGAATCAATGAGAGCCACAAAAGCTCGAAGCTCCATGCCTGCTTCGTCAATTAATGGGGGGAGATTAAGACTTTGATTTCACATCAACTGCTGTTATAGATACGTTATCAAACTATAGACAAATCAGGCGGCATTATTAAATGGCATCAATCTCGCATGTGAATGTTAGAGAGACACCTTCATACCTGACAGCGGACTCTGGGCTGAACCAGAGAGTCTCTTACCAAAATTAAGGAACATGATATAGCTGGCTGAAGGGCAAACAGCATAAGTATCCAACAAGAAATTTGAGAGGGGTGATTGAGGTCACCAACGTCTAGCTCCAAGCGTGTGATTGAATTTGAGAAGTTGTGGTTTTCTTTTATGAAGGATTAAGCGGAGCAGCATGAGATCTAGGCTACTAAGTCATTTTGGTTGCCTTTTAGGCGCACAACCATGGAAACGAAGAAAGTGTGATGTGGACTTTTTAAATTGTTAACTAGTCTCCCCATACTGGACAGAAGCGATAAGTAACCAGAGACAAAGTTTGGACATATCTGAGAATTATAAGTGTATCTCTCGAGCCTCTGACTGAAAGAGCCGTGACAAAAGCCATTTAATAACGCAGTAGATCATAAAAGAGTCACTCTCGGCAAGAAGATCAGCTACTGCTACTTTAGCATTGAGAGTTCTCTTGTTAAGGACCGTATATTGCTAAAAGCAAAATCGCACTTAATGTTGATATTTCTGTTTGCCATGGAAGTGTGAGTCCCATTGAACATCTTGAAAGCATCACAATATATGCTGTAGATGATTCCCAGAAAAATACAGTGAAACTTATCGAGTACGTTCTGAGTGATCGAGATTAATTTTGAAAAAAGTATAGCAGCTCATAGCGGAAAGGACTGACAATTGTGTTACCCACTAGAACATTAAGGCACATCGACCAATTCAGGGAATGAAGGGATAAGAATATGAAAGTTGCATCTTTAGACAGCTACACCCGATAGGCAAGATAAAGCCCCATGGTTCAAGATTAATGGGACAGCGAAGCAAATACGACGTACGACCTCATGGGCTACAAGAAAGTCATGTTGTGCCTTGAAAATCCGAGATCTTGAGCCAGAGGCAAAGCGCCAGAGATCGCAGTAGTTTTCTCGCATTTTCCCAGTCGCTGAGAATCATAAATCAAGAACGATAGGTAGGAAATAATGGCTGCGTGGTTGATCAGCAAGCTGTTGAACCCAATGTAGAATCATAGTTCCAGTGCTAAAGCGAGCCATTTTTGATTGGCAACGTCAGACCACTCATTCAGAACACGCGAGCAAAACTTTGCCCCTCGATCCCCGCCAAAGTACGCAACACGCCGGTTGCGCAAAAGTCGCAGTCGCTCTCAGACGTCGTACGGCTGATGAGTATTTCGTATTGTTGCGGAGCAAGCTGTGGAGAGGAGACGCTTTTAGGCTAGAGACGACGAATTGCGGTATGACAGAAGAATTCCATGCATATTCCTAGTCCGTGTACTACCAGAAGCTGTAGGAGAATGTATTTTTGGTGAGAAGACGGCTTGAAAGCAGCGCTGCTAAACGCAAGGCTTGAGGAGAGTTTAAATAGGGGTAGAGCGTGCTGTGGTTCTGAGAGGCTTGTTAAGCGCCTAGACAAGTTGCTGCCTTCAGAGGATGGAAACATGTAGGGCTGACGAGAAGTAGATGAAGGTCAAAATGAGGTACGAAGTGTTGGTTAGGCTGTAGTTTGTGGTGAATGAATAACAGAGAGTTGATAACAGTATCCTTGAGACTGCGAATAAAAATAGCTGTGAGAAAGAAATAGCGGTCAGCTAGTTGACACGTATAGTATTAAATGATTAACAAGATAGAATGATGCAAAGGCATCTTAAATTCACTTTTCTACAAGTATGAGAAATTTATGTACTGTAATTCGAGTAGCGTATCTTCCGAACGTGGTGAATATCAACCTCCAACGGCTTTTCGGCCACCGTAATCAAAGCGCCTGTGGTTTTTGGTAAGCTGCCGCTTGGCCCCAGCAGAGGCAACAGGGCGTTGTTCGTTCCGAATGCTCCTGCTCTGCTCTGCTCCCCCTCCGCTCGCTGTCTTCCGCTCAACATCGACGACATCGACGACGACGACGACGACGAACGCACATAATTCAGGATCGAGCTATCCTTTGTGCTGCTACTCACACTTCCGGGATTCAATTTGCATTCCGTCAATCTCACCCCAATCATCGACGCATTCCAGCAAACGTTCTTCAGCCCAGTTTGGGACCTCTGGCCGCGAGAAATCTAAAACACCAGGGACCCCCTTCTTTTTGACTTTTCCAACGCAGTAGACAACGCTCGCGAAACAAATCACTTTGTCGACTAACTCTCTCTCATTTGAAAGCATTTTATCGATAGTGTTCACGTCGCAGCGCCCTTAAACCCTCCCATTTTCTCGAGACGAAGACCTCGTTTATCTGGTATTGACATCCGCGCTTGTTAAGACGCAAAATCGACGAAGCCTCGCATCGAGTGCCTCAACACAACACCATCACCTCCACCTCCACCCCCAACATCAAGACATACTTGCACCTCAGCGAGTCGTGACTGAACCCAGTTGCCCGTGCTTATCCGCTCTACCACGACGACAATCCCTCTGCACCACTCTTCCATCGCAGAGGTGATATCGCGTTCTGCCGCACAATTTTCTTCCAGCTCAACATTCGAGGCGACACATCCCGCGGGCTCCAGTGCGAACGCAGCTTTGCGCAGAAAAGCCCAACGAGGCCGATCACACTTCATTGTACGTGTCTCTTGAAACTTCACGCGTGTTGGCAGCCAGCATAACAAATTCTTCACTCACTCCCGACCAACCCAATGTTTTACTAACATCTACGCGTTCTCAGAATAGGAAGTGAATCACGGCCCTCTTAACAGCGAAACCCAATTCAGGAGTTGGTGGTACAACCCGGAGTCATCTGCGAAACATATAAAAATCTTCCCGTTAACTTCTTCCTACGACAGGACTGAAGCAATGACGGACCAAAATGATGTAGATCTCGACTCCATTATCGATAGACTATTGGAAGTCCGAGGAAGCCGACCTGGCAAGCAAGTGCAACTTTTGGAAGCAGAGATCCGATATCTGTGCACCAAAGCTCGTGAAATTTTCATCTCGCAGCCTATTCTACTAGAACTTGAAGCTCCTATCAAGGTAGGAACTCCCGTCTAAACTACCCACAGCACTCTTGCATTACAGGCGCACACTAACGCATTCTTATGTATTTAGATATGCGGTGACATCCACGGTCAATATTACGATCTACTCCGCCTGTTCGAATACGGTGGATTCCCCCCAGAAGCCAACTACCTTTTCTTAGGAGACTATGTCGATCGAGGAAAGCAGTCGCTTGAGACTATCTGCCTTTTGCTTGCGTACAAAATCAAATATCCAGAGAATTTCTTCATTTTACGTGGCAACCATGAATGCGCCTCAATCAACCGTATCTACGGCTTTTACGACGAGTGCAAGAGAAGGTACAACATTAAGCTTTGGAAGACATTCACCGATTGCTTTAACTGCTTGCCTATTGCTGCTATCATTGACGAGAAGATCTTCACAATGCACGGTGGTTTGAGTCCTGACCTGAACTCCATGGAGCAAATCCGCCGTGTCATGCGACCAACAGATGTAAGTGCCTTTGTCTCTCCTGTCTGGCCAGCTCTTAGCGCACTGAGAGAGGGCTTGAGCTCTTGCTGATAAATTTAGATTCCTGACTGTGGTCTTCTCTGCGATCTCCTCTGGTCTGATCCTGACAAGGATATTACCGGATGGAGTGAGAACGATCGTGGTGTTTCATTCACATTCGGTCCCGATGTCGTTTCACGATTTTTGCAAAAGCACGATATGGATCTGATATGCCGAGCACATCAAGTCGTTGAAGACGGTTACGAATTCTTCTCCAAACGACAGCTAGTCACCCTCTTTAGCGCGCCCAATTACTGCGGAGAGTTTGATAACGCTGGTGCAATGATGAGCGTGGACGAAAGCTTATTATGTTCCTTCCAGGTCAGTGCTTCAAAATACACTCATTCGTCTTCCAAACGCTTTTATTGACTTTATGTATTAGATTCTGAAACCAGCGGAAAAGAAACAAAAGTACGTTTATGGTGGTCTTGGTGCCAGCAGGCCCGTCACTCCTCCAAGGAAAAAAAAGTAAGATGAACAATTACGAACTCTTTGTGTATAGCAGGTTCGGACGCAGATAAACATGCCTTTCGCGATTTCCACTCGAGTCCCACGACAATATCTCGCCAACGCGCTTTTTCGAAACCGAGCTTTACGAAATCCTGTCATCGATCTCAGTCAACCGTTTTCCGTCATCAAAACATACCTATTTGCGCGTTTACGTTGCGCCGAACGATCCTCTCGAGACAAAGTAATCCATTTGTACACAACTTCTCTTTTCACCTTACGAATATGACCAACGACCAAACCCGCGAGACACGAACTCACACGACCTTCCAATTGACATGAACCGGAATAAAGGAGAACAAAAATAAACGGTGGGCTAGGGCACTCTTCGATTTGAAATTGGTTTATACAGGGTGGTATCTTTCGTGTGTATATGAGACTACGATGTTGGAAGATGGCTTGCTTTTGCGGAATGTTACTTTGTCTGTGTAGCTTCTCGTCTGGTCTGGCTTTTAGCGGGTGGTGGATTGGAGCAGAATAGTAGAGTGGGGTGGGAAAATGAATTGGGGATGTGCCTGATTATTAAGATATGGTGGCACATAGTGACCGTTGGGTGGTTGTGTGCTAATTGTGTGATCTTTCGAGGTTGTGTTCCGAGTCTCGAGCTGCAGATGGACATGAATGGAAGGGTTGGCTCTTCTCTTTTTTATGGTAGTCTGGTTTTACGCTAACTACCCTTTTTGCTTCCACAGAATCTACCTCGGAATTTTGACCATGGTGATTGATAAAACTTTCTATACCATCGTCCTAATAACTCGTTGAAGCTGAAAACGTAATACAGGTGATGTCGGGCCAGATTGAAGGAATTCCATGCCTTAGTATTGTATCATCCTTAAATCCAACCTCGCCCGTGCTTAAAGCATTCGGTGATTCCCAAGTTTGACTGCCGCTGACATCTTATCTTTCTATTGGAGTGGAGATAGTGCCGTTGACTGAGATTACGAACGTCAATCGGTACTTGATTTGCCAACCTCACCACGTTGGCTACAATCCTTTGACTACAAATTTCTCTCACTGACAGCATGGAGTGATCACGCATGCACGACATAACAACCCTTATGTTTTTGGATTCTGATTTCGAGAACTTATATTGCCAACATTACTTCGCATCATGATCCAACTAACAGGCAGGCTGAAGATGAGCTACATTTTAAAACTTTATTTATTTACCATATAAACAAGACTTGCCCATTCTTAATAACACGAATATCAAGCAAATATACGTATACCCACCCGACAACTCATTCGTTGGCTTCTTGAACCCTCCGAGGACGCTATTTTAAAACGTAAATATTGCTTATATGCACTCAATCCAAGTCCTTACAATCCTCACACTCTTCCTCATGGGTGTTTCCAATCGCTTCGCCGTCCTTGAAACTCTTTCTCCTATCAGCACTGCCAGTCCCGGTGGTGGTCGAGGTCATAGCTGTACTACCATCAATATCCATAGGCGTGAACTTCCTCTCCGACTGCTCCTTCTCTACTGACGGCCCGCCAATCACTAGCTCGCCCATGCTCGCGGTTACGGGCAAGATGCCCATCGTAGAAGTTTGCGGATGGGCATTGTTTTGGTTTATATTATTCCTTGGGGAAGGAGCAGGAGCGGTGGAAGAGGTTGACGACTGGGAGGAGAGAGTTGGGATGTGTGTATTCTTTGCTCTGTGGTGGGTTTCTAGGGGTGAGATTGGGGAAGGGAGGGGAAGAGGAGTCGAAGGCTCAGAGGTTGCGGAGATATTGATAGTTGAGAATCCTGGAGCGGCGGGGAGGGAAATCTGTGCTGGCGGTTGGGTGGCATCAGGCTGCGTTGTTTGAATTGCTGATGGCGAGGGTTTCTCTGAGATGCCGTTAGTATGGAAGCTGATAGAATGGACAATGAGTGTATTTTAAAGTACGCACTTTTATGACCATCAACATGACCCAAATTTCGGGCTGGATCAATCACATCTCTTACGCGCCTTTTCAATTCTTTAGTCTCTAGAATGAGCAGGTCAGCGAGCGATTCATGTATGCACCGATCATCACAGGAGTATAGTCGTGAGGAGACTCAGGACGCAAGACTAGAAGTTATTGGAAGAAGTATCTGTGCTAGATGTTTGCTTTGCAAGGACTAGGGGCCGAGAGCTCGAAGGTAAAGGAGTCCATTACCCATAGTTCAATGCGTCCAAAGATGTCATTTACGAATCTAATCGGCGTATAGATGATCTTTGATGAGTTCCTCTACATCGAAGAAGACGATACAAAGCACGGAGCGAAAACTTGTACATTGTTGGGAACCGTGGATAGACAGCTACTTAGCTTCTAGGGCCGTGGCGAAGCAACGTCAAATTGCGAGCCGAGTTGACTTGTTACGATGTACAGCCATTGATCACGTATTCTAGACTGCGCAATCGAGCATTTCCACAGCCAAGGGTTGTAAGCCAGATCGAGGTACTCGCAGGAGATATTCAGGTTCTTCCACTGCGCGCTAAGAGTTACTGAACCACTCGAGCATATCGCTCGCTACGAACGAGACCAAGGCAGGAAACACATTTGAGATCCAGCTAGGAGTTACGATAACGCACCAGAGTGATGTGAGCGAGGTGCGATTTTGCAAATCATATGAGGGAAATTCTTTTTCCTAATGCGGGTGTCGGGCGCGAGCAACCCTTTATGGATTGTAGAACACTTGCTCTTCAGGCTGGGCAACTACAAAATGAAAAAAGATATTCGCGTAGCTGAAACTTATAGAGCATAGACAAGTTGCTAGATGATTGACAGCGAACACACTTTCGGACGAGAATGTACTCGGTATAAGTCCATCTGCAGAACGCTTGATCCCGAAGATGAAGAGAGAAACAACTTAACAGAATACAGGAAATCAACTAGCGTACCAGGAAACCCCCCTTCGGCTTTTCTGTCCCATAGTAGATGCTTTTGCAATGGAGCAGCTTCATCGTCACCAGTTGGATATGCGTGATACAAATTGACCACAAAAGTGCCGCCAGTTGACGGTTGAAGTGCAACTTCGCCAAGGTCCGAGAAAGTGGATAGTAGTTCCTGAGCAAACTAGGGTCGAATTAGTTGTTATCATAAAGATACGGAGAAGAGAAGTATGTGGTAGTGAAGTCTGCATGTCCTTTCTTCACCGAGCAACTTGCTCACCTGATCTAGTGAAATGCATGTAAGAGATAGGAAACATATTGTTGATGATACTTTGAACGCGAAACAACAACAAGAAGTACTAGGACTAGCCAAGTATAGAAGAATGCAATGGGAATGGCTGGGAAGTTCAATACCTTCTAATATTAATAAAAGTGATCGACTTACATATGCAGCGCGTAACATCCATTTGCATTGCGTGCAGAATTGTATCTCGACCCGGGGGAGTGGAGGTGATAATTGCTCCATCAGTCAGTCTAACTTGCACGGTCCTAGCTTCGATGCGCTCGCCGGGTGGTTCCTTGATATAGTCGAGGGGCAGACGAATGCAATTGGCAACTGGATACGCAGTTGTTCTCGTGGAGTTTGACGGATGGAACAGAGTATGAACCGTTTGTTTTGGATTATTGCGACGGGTCACTTCGTTCACGACTTGAAAAGGTTCGTCATCTCCGCTCTCGCTTGATTGGGAAATTTGAATTGGCACTACTGAATTGACCGGTGGATCGCGCGGCAATAGTCTATGAACATGCACCAAACAAACCATCATCAACATTTAGGAAACGGAGATATTTCATCGAACCGTGGGAGGATCAATTGCTTCTGACATATGGAATTGCTTCGTATGGAAGGCCTTCGTCGTAATCCTAATCGTAAAAAAAATCCTTATACACAATGAAGGGAAATAACTACTGCAACACCAAATATTACATGCAAACTGCAGCCATTCCAAAGTGACCACCTATACCGCTGATGCAACGCTTGTCGACGAAGGTATTATCGCAGACAATCCCCAAAACTCCTAATTAACGCCATTATGTGTTTTTACTCGGTGTCTCGTGGCCCCGCCGTACGTGCTGGCCCTTACATTACGACGCAACAGCCTCCGCTCTGTTGAGGAGCATACGGATCCTCCCTCTTGTCGACAGAACCCCAAAGGTGTGGCACCATAAAGTCTTTCGTGTTGCTGGTGTAGGAGATGATGCTGGAATAAAAGTCAGCAACATGATAATTTCCCGATTCAGCCTCTTCGCGAAGCTCACGCACCTTTTGGCAGCTTGCGAGACGGGGATCCGGTCGCGTTCCAGATCTTCTCGTAAACGGTTGTTCAATTCTGTGAGACGACGAAGCTTCAGGTCGGCCATTGACTGCTTGTTCTTCTTGATCTGAGAAGGATCGCCGACATCGCGGGAGGAGTAGCCAGAAGGCATCATGAGGACCTGGAGGGAGATTCCTAATCGGCTTTGCGCACGATATCATCAGCTGTATTCCGATGCAAAACAAACATCGAGCAAATACCTTGATACGAGAGTATGCGACGCGGATAGGTGACGGTTCAGGAAATGAGAGCTTCGAAAATGTTGCTGCGACAGGTATGAGCCGGTGGTTTGGGGAGGTTCGAAATTCTGGGTGAGATTGCTCGCTGGTTGGATTAGGGAGCGGTGGACCGTGAGCTTCGTTCGCCCTTGGGGGAAGAAGGCTTTCTGTTTCTGGGTCCTCGGGTGCGGTAGGCGCGACCCCGGCCTAGCGTGCAATTTTGCCAGGCGCGCTTCGGCGGTCCGTAGAGACCACTGACGCAGTTCGAACCTCGTCTCGCTCGACTTGGCTTGTCTAAGGAATCTTGACCACGTTCCAGCGTCGCGCTTTCGACTCTCAGCAACCATAAATACGCCTGACAATCTGGGGACACGCGGTCGATGCGAATAACCCAGTTTGCGCACACCGAGAGCCGACTCTGATAGAACCAGCACCTTTGTTCATGGTGGACGGCGCGTTGAGGCTTCGGCTTTGTAGTGGGGGAGTGTAGCACAGGGCGAGCTGCCAGAACCGTCATCATGGCCACCGACTTTAAGAATATCGACTGGAAGACGCAGGAGCAGGAGGATGAGGAGAATATGCGCAAGCTGATCAGCGCGGATCCAGCCGACGACGATAATGCCGCCCTCATTGATATGAACCGCGAGTTCGACCAGACGGACAAGGCGGATGATGCTGAAGACTTTGAGGATATGAGCGACGATGAGCTGCCAGAAGAAGAGGAACCCACGGGAAATGGCGAGGGCGATCTTCCTGGCCTGACTGATGATATGGGAACCAGCCACGATACGGATGATTTGTTTGGAGAAGACCGCGGGTCTTCCCCCTTCGACTTCGAGGATCGAGATGGTTACCAGGCGGAGGGCCTAACATCTGGTCTCGATGATAGAAGCTTGACATTGCCCTCTGTGGAACCCGAAGTTGATCTCTATGAGCTCAACTTCCCCGAGCACTACAGCAACAGGAACCAGGACTCTTCCATACCAGCTCCAGCGGAGTCTGAAGAGGAGCTTCTGAAGCAACTATGGCCCACCTTTCGGAAGGGAGTAATCTTGGACTTCAATGTCCTCATGCCCACCAAACCCGCCCACTTCGTGCCTAAGCAACCCGAGAAGCCTCCAAAGCCTGTCAACCCCACCAAGGTCAGCTTGGACATTGCACAGGATCAGGAAAAGTCTTTTCGCGCAGCCGGCCCTGCGTTCTCGGACAAGCGCAAGAGGATACAAGAAGCTGAAGCCAAGGGTCTTGTTGCTATTGTGAGCGATGACTCGGATGCAGGAGACAGTGAAGATGGCTTAGACTGGTCGGTTCCCGATCCTTCGGAAAGATTAGGTGGAGTATCGTGGACTGACCTGGAAATCATCTGTGAGGACTGGGAATCGAAGATCAACCCTGTTGTGCCACAGGTTGTCGAGGAGGTTCATGATATGGACCAGTGGGAAATGGATGTTTACGGTGACGATATTCCACCACCTTCCAAGCGCCAGAAGTCGCAGCACGAGACCGACATCATAAACGCACCTAGATTTGCTGTCCCCTCTTTCGATAATTTCGAGGAGGCACTCAAGAAGTCTGCGAAGCGCGTTTATCTTGACCTTAACGACCCGATGCTCTTAGTTGACACATTGGAGTACGTTCCTGCTAAACGTCGTCGATTGGGTCCGATGATGAAATCTGGGAAGGGCGGCATCTCTTCGAGCTTAGGCTCAAGATTCAATATCTCAAACGACGAGGCCTACGACGCTTTGAAAGAAAATCATCAGAGTAAGGTGCGAGCCACCCTTGGTAATGTGACATTGGAGCATAGTTTGCCAGCGCTCAGATTACAATGGCCGTACTACCGGACAAAATTGTCAAGCAAGGATGCACGGTCCTTACATCGACCTTCTCTCAAGTTTACCAAGATCATCAATATTCCAATTACCTTCTCCAAGCCACTGATGCGCAAGAAGAAGCAGGTCAAAAATCTCGGAGTTCAAGAGTTATTCAAAGAAACCAAGGATCTAACTCTTGCGGATCATTATGCTTCGGCCACCCTGTTTGAGTATTCAGAGGAAAGCCCAATCATTCTTTCTGGCTTTGGTATGGGAAATCGAGTAATCAATTACTACCGACGCAAGGACACTGAGGATACTGACCGCCCGATAATCGATGATAAAATTGGTGATGTGACGCCTCTGCTACCAGAGGACCGTTCGCCCTTTGCAAATTTTGGAGAAGTCGCCCCGGGCGAGACTGTTCGAACTCTACATAACACTATGTTTCGAGCTCCGATCTTCAAACATGAGACCAAGAGTACGGACTTTCTTGTCATCCGGAGCACCACCGGAGTTGGCGGTATTAATTGGTTCATCCGGAACATTGACAATGTTTTTGCGGTTGGCCAGTTGTTTCCATCTATGGAAATCCCAGGACCACATTCTAGACGTGTGACAAACGCAATAAAGCTACGGATGAAAATGATCGGGCTTCGAATGATGCGACATAGCCCACAGCAGACACTCAAGATTGGCGACGTCACTGCCCATATCCTTGACAGCAGTGATATGCAAAATAGACAGAAACTCAAAGAGTTCTTCGTCTACGACAAGACCGAGAAGGTGTGGAAGATGAAAGCTAACGAAGTGCTTCCCGAGGAGAGTGCAATCCGAGCTCTCATTAAGCCAGAAGAAGTATGCGCTCTCCATGCCATGGAGGTTGGCGCACAGCACCTAAAGGATGCTGGCTTTGAAGTTACTGAGGACAAGGACAAAGATAAAGACAAGAAAGACAAGGATAATGAGGAAGAAGATGAGCCTGGTACTGAGGGTCATCTGGAAAAGAGTCTCGCGCCATGGAGAACCAGCAAAGCTTTCCTCGACGCTTCTTCTGGAAAAGCCATGCTTAAACTACATGGAGAAGGTGATCCTTCGGGCAACGGTCTTGCTTTTAGCATGATTCGTACTTCTATGAAGGGCGGATATATTGGCGCGCTTCAAGGTCCATCCGCGACGTCGGATGCTGCAATGAATCAACAGAAGAAAGCTAATGGAGGCCACACTTACAACGTCAAAAAGCAGGAAGAGCTTTACCAGGCTAACATTCACGATATTTGGCAAAAGCAGAAGGCAAATTTGTCGGACCCAGTAGAGCACGAGGAAAACGATTTGGAGCGGGAGCAGGCTGAGGAGGACGAGAGGCTCGGCGCAAATCAGACGCCTTATTCAGCACCAACGCCTGCATTCGATGATAACGCGAGTCTTTATAGTGGGTACAGCGCTAATGCCCATGCTGGACGTGTAATGCGGATCACCCGTACGGTGAGAAATGAACAAGGGATGATTGAGAACATCGTCGAGATCATCAAGGATCCACGAATCTGGCGCGGATACCAGAAACGTCGTCACGAGCTTGATGCACACAAGACAAAGTATGTTTCTAGAGCAGCACGGGACGTCGCCCTTTACTGACTGTCTGTTTAGTCTATACGAGGTGAAGCCAACTGGTAATGCCGAATGGGACAAACAAGAACACATTCGGTAAGTACCCCTCAAATGTGTATCACATACCTCACTAACCCCAGCAGCATGAAAAAAGAGCTCGCTCGGTTGGAACGAAATAGAGAACGGCGCAAGGCTCGAGAGAAGCAGAAGCGCGGCAAATCTATTGGTGCTGATATTGCTTCCCCAGTTGCAGAGGGCTCGGCGACACCAGCTGCTGTTGAGAAACCTACAGGAACAACCCGGAAATGCGCAAATTGTGGTCAAGCAGGCCACATCAAAACCAACAAGAAGTACTGTCTCGTCAATAATCCTCATGATATAGTCGACAAAGGCGTGGTTCATCCAATGGGCATCACGACTACTACAACTAAGTGGTTTTAAGTAGTCATGGGGTGTCTTTCACAGCCTTTCGACCTTTCTCGGCTCCTCTAGTCTATTTGCGGCTTGCTAACCATTTACAACTTAGACTTTGTCCATTGCTGAATGGCACAATGAAGCCTGAGGATGGTGCTCCAAACCATGGGGGTTTTGGTGCTATTACCGCCCCTTCGTTCCCATGATCGTTCGATTGCCCCCGCGTTCTAGGTTGCGAAACGCTGGTTCCGCAATCCTTCTTCCACGAGCACACACCGACCTAGCTTTTGGACGCGGCCTGAATCGTCAAAATCTTCTGAGGCCGCTCGAGAACACAATATGGTATCGTCAAGCTCATTGCTACACAGTCTTTCCTACTTCCTTTCTCTCACATGTACAGTACGCACGCAAAGATGACTTCGAACACAACTTGGTAGGCATCACAGAGTGGGAATTTGCATTTCAGGAGTTTTGCTTTGCTTTGCTCAACGTCACTGGCTGGGCTTATGGAGTTCTGGTACGGCGAATACCCGAAATTGTAAAGAAACCACATAAAAGTTCAGGAGCAAAATAGCGGGATATCTTGCATCTTAAATATCGATATCATGGTTTTGAGCGGGACACAGGCGAGCATTGGGGTGGGATATCACTGTATACATTGTTATAGGTGGTGGGAACGGGATTATGGGAAAGAATTTCATGAAGGTAGTGGTCCATGAATGGAGATGAATTAAGAACTACTTAAAACTCTTGTTCCGTCCCCTTCCGTTCGTTTAAAACGGCATTGGTATAAGAAAAGGCTACATTCCTGTCAAACAGGCTACTCGTAGAGGTTAATCAATTTTGTTAGTCCCTGCGCTGAAATATATACTTCTCTCGAGAAACACTTTGTCCTTTGAGCTCCACGTAAGTAGAAGCATAATTAATTTGTTACCTATGGTAGTGATGGCAGGTGAACGAAACCGAGGGTGGTGTAGATCAAATTTAATCATGTAAGGTTTGACTGAGGATGGCGGAACTATTGGGCGCGACCTGGCATTCAGTTGCAACTCGTCTCTTCGCATCATTTATTCTCGTAGTACTCGAGTATCCACATCATGATCGGAAAGGGACTAGCGTCCTGATTTCACTGTCATTCGGTTAATATTGGCTCCCGTCAGACTCCACTTCAACCGCGCACACAAGGAAAGTCGACAGGCAGAGAAAACATCGTGGGAACCTCATTTATCGCCTTCCTCGTCCAACGAGATCTCACGCGCCCTTCTATCGCAAAATCGTACACGAGTCCTCGCGGATAAAACTCTTCCAAAGCGCAACCCGCTCGGGAGTGGCCCATCATGCCGCCTCCCCCCCATCAGAAACCCGAGAATGTTCTCAAGAGGGCTCATGAGTTGATGGGCGTTGGGCAGTCCCAAGCTGCTCTCGTTCTTCTCCATGAACATATCACCTCGAAGCGCTCACGAAATGTTCCGATCACGTCGCTTGAGCCTGTGATGCTCCTCCTCGTCGAACAGTCTGTAGAGCAAAAGAAGGGGAAACTCGCGAAGGATGCGCTTTATCAATACAAGAACATCAGCCAGAACACAAACATTGGCACAATTGAGGTAAGATCACCATATCTACGATAGGATCTAGGAATGGATGTGATGCTGAAATATTTACCAATAGCTTGTCCTAAAAACATTCATCGAACTCGCGGAGGCAAAAGTGAAAAATGCACAAGTGAAGGCAGATGAGGTCCAGTCATCGCTGGAGACCACCGCAGCTACTGCCAGTATTGATGATCTTGAAGCTAGCGAAACACCAGAGTCCATCCTTCTTTCGACTGTTTCCGGCGAGCAGTCCCGAGACCGTACAGATCGGGCAATTGTCACACCATGGCTAAAGTTTCTTTGGGAGACATATCGCACTGTTCTCGATATCCTGAGAAACAATGCGAGGTTGGAGATCATGTATCAGAGCACTGCAATGCAAGCCTTCGAGTTCTGCCAGAAATATACTAGAAAGACAGAATTCCGCCGTCTTTGCGAGCTTCTCCGAAACCATGTCCAGACTGCTGCGAAATACTCTGCCCAGATGCACGCTATCAACTTAAACGACCCGGATACTCTACAAAGACATCTTGAAACCCGTTTTCAACAACTCAATGTCGCAGTCGAACTCGAACTGTGGCAGGAAGCTTTCCGCAGTGTTGAGGATATCCATACATTGCTCAACCTCAGCAAGCGGCCACCAAAGAATATTATGATGGCAAATTATTACGAGAAGTTGACTCGAATTTTCTTAGTCGGCGAAAATTACCTTTTCCATGCTGCTGCTTGGTCTAGATATTATAACCTCCTTCGTCAGTCTGCGTCTATGGTTGCTACTGGCCAAAGCAAGAAGTCCGACAGCCCAGCAACCACAGAAGCAGACCTATCCAAGGCCGCTTCCTTCGTCTTACTCTCTGCTCTTGCTATCCCTGTCATTAGCACATCAAGATCTCGTGGCGCGTTGGTCGACATCGATGAGGCTAAAAAAAACAAGAACTCTCGGCTCACACACTTGCTGGGAATGGCACAAGCTCCCACACGTGCTGTTCTTTTCAGAGATGCCATGAGCAAAGGCCTTCTCAAACGTGCTCGCCCGGAGATTCGCGAGCTTTACAACATCTTGGAAGTTGATTTTCATCCGCTTTCGATCTGCAAGAAAATATCTCCTATCCTGGTCCAAATCGGTGCTGATTCGGAAATGGAGAAGTATGTGCTTCCTCTTCAGCAAGTTATCCTTACAAGGCTATTTCAGCAGCTGTCACAAGTCTACGAGACCGTGGATCTCGCATTTGTTGAAAACCAAGCCCAGTTCCCAGAGCCATTCCAAGTCACCAGAGATACCATCGAAAAATTCATCATGAATGGAAACAAGAAGGGTGATCTCGCTATTCGTATGGACCACGCCACTGGAGTTCTTAGCTTCGACACCGATGTTTTCTCGTCCACCAAGGCTATCAATGCTGGCTCTAGTTCTGGATCTGCTGAGAGTGAAACTTCTTCGGTGCAAAGACTTCAAAATACACCTTCTGAGATTGTTCGCACACAACTCACACGATTAGCGAAGGCGCTTTATGTTACTTGCCAATACATCGATCCGTCGGTTAATGAAGCTAGAGTTGCAGCTCAGCAGGCCGCATATGCAAGAGCAAAGGCAGGTTTCGATCAAGAGCATCGTGATACTCTAGCTCGTAAAGATATCATCGCTAAGCGCAAGGAGGAAGCTTCTCAACTTCAAGCTGCCAAAGAGAAAGAAGATGCTACCCGGAAACGCATTAAGGCTGCACAGCTTCAAGAAGCCGAAAATGCTCGTTTAGCTCAAGAGACGAAAGAGCGTGATGAGAAGCGCATGAAGGCAGAGCTAGATCGTGTGCGTAAGGCTGAGATGGCAAAGGAAATCGCCGCTCTGAAGCTTGGACCGAAGACGATCAACATCGATGCCGAGGACTTGGAGAACCTCGATGCTGGTCGTCTTCGTGCCTTAAAGCTGCAACAGCTGGAACGTGAGAAGAATGATATCAACGAAAAGATGCGAATTACTGCTAAACGCATTGACCATCTTGAGCGAGCGTTCCGGAAGGAAGAGGCAAAGAAGTTACCAGAGGATTATGCTACACAACGCCAACGCGACTTGGAAGCGTACGAGAAGATCAAGGCTCAGACACTGAAGGATGCCGAAGCGAAGCACAAAGACAACGTTGAGCTGAAGCACAGATTAACACGCCTTGTACCGTTCTATGACTCTTTCAAGGAGAATATTGTGGAGCGCCGGCACGATGAATTCGAGAAGCGCCGCCGTGATGCCGAGAAGGAACTCGAAAAACAGATTGCAGCACGACGAAAGGAATTCCGTGACCGAAAGGCCCGTGAGAAGCGAGAGCGTGCTGAACAGGACCGGATTTTGCGTGAAGAAGAGGAACGGGCTGCGAAGGAGGCTGAGGAGAAATTGGCGAGAGAAGAGAAGAAGAGGCTTGAGTTCGCGGAGCTCAAGGCCACCCGCGAGAAGGAGAGACAAGAGGCTCTGGAAATTGCAGCCCTTCAAGAGCGAAGAGCAGAGGAAGCCGCCGAGCGCCGTAGGAAAGAAAAGGCCGCCGGTTCGTCACGCGGAGTGCCTATGGATCGTGCCGAGTCTGGCTCTGGTGCCGGGACTCGACCTCCACTTCCCCTTGCAGGTGCTAAGCTTGGATGGAGAGAAAAGGAGAAGCTTCGCGCAGAGGGCAAAGAGGTGCCAGCTATTACACGTACTGAGTCACCTGCTGCTCGCGCTTCTCCCATGGGTCGGGCACCACCGACAGAGCGTGTTGACTCTAACGAACGCCCAGCCGAGCGTGGTCCACCGCGTCTTGCTCTTGCTGGCGGTAAGCCATCCTGGAGAGAACGAGAGGCTGCTAAAAGTGGCGGTGCTGGCAGCGATTCTGCTCCACCACCACGAAATCTGCCACCTCCTATGGCAAGAGGTCGCTCTGGACGCGGCGAGGAAGAACGCGAACCCGCCCCACGTCCTACACCAGCCAGCGATAGTCTCAAGCCCTCCGGCGGTGCTGGCAAGTTTGTTCCCCCTCATCTGCGTAACAAGTCTTAAGGGCTATGTTGTCATGGGATCCTTTGTCGATGGGCTTTGACTTTTCATTTTTCGATCTTGGTGCAAGAAAGTACAATTGTAATTAGTATGGCGTTATTATGGCTTCATGCTGTTAGATCTCACTCTCTTAGAGACGTTGGAGATGGACATGGCAAAAAGATTTTGAGGAATAAGAGACATGATCAGGTGTCAGTTTTCCTGTTAGGTACTACAACTCTGCTGATTGCAACTTGAGGATCTCAGATTCCATTCATAATTCGACAGTGGTGTATATTTCACATCAGGAATTGCAGCTCTCAGTCTGCATTTTCCGTCAAATATCAAGACCACTTAGGCGGCATGCGATGAAATACCCAGCCAATTTCGAATGTGCCTTTACATTGTTCCTCTCTGTGTGTTTAGAATTGGTAATACATCACTAGAAATTCAACATAAAAGTTCCTCGACCAGACGCTTATATCCCCATGTTCTGGTAGAGGCTGTCCCCTTGAAGATTACAGGTGCTCTATGAACGAAAAGTGGCATTAAGTAGTCAAGGTGAGATATTATAATTTACTGATGTAGAAATTTGAACTCATTGATGCAGTGCCAGTGTTTTATTCTTTGATTTCGGAGATCATCATGGTACGAGACAGCTTTCACCCTCAATGCAAAGCAATTTCCGTTCTGTTGACGCCGAACAACTGGGTACTAATCTCACAATTTTCAATTCACTCATCAGACGCTGAAGTGACGTTGAGAAGAGGGAATAACAATTCAGCTGCCACGCCATAACTTCATATTCATATCTTTTCGGTAGCCCACAGATACTTCTTTACTGGGTGCTGGAGCTGAGGCAGATAGGTCAAGTGCCACAGTATCCGATTCTCCAAGGTTTTTCGAGATATTCCATACTTAGGTCACCTCTACCAACTACCACTGTATGACAGGTAGTATATGGAAGAGGTGTGAACGTGTCAAGGGAGTAATATTGTCAATATACGACGGGCATCTGTACAACCGCATGGCCTGCATTTTAATTAAGGCAAACTTAATAATCCACTTACATTTCGAGTATATACGACTAACGATTGTCTGTGCTCTTTCCGAGGAAATCGACATATCCATAATCTCATGTATTTAAAAAACTCGGCACAAAAGCACATGGAATATCAACCATGCCATGTGTAGGAGTGTTACACTACCAATGCCGCATGCACGCTATCACTCGTTACATTAGCCGGCTTGTCTGACACTCGGACGGAGGTACCTGTCGATCATCCCCGCCTTCAGACTTAAGACCGATTTGTGATGTGCGGTTGATCTCTGGCGTCAATGGAAATGCGGGGAGAATTTGTAGTTATTGGAAGAATGACTTACATAGTTCCAAAGATTTTGAGGAGCACAGGTTATTGATTCTGACTCGTCGTGGTCACTGGCCTCTCTGTACATTTTCTTGTCAAGTGGCTAGCGGCACAAGAGATTCTCGGATCAATCCTTTGCGAAGGAAGGATCAAATTGGAATACCACGTCACGTTCTGACAAACGGTTCTAACGCACACGACATCAGTACATTTCTAACAAACTTTTGTGCATATTCTGGCCCCCAAAACGAGCGTCAGGGTTCTCATGGATTGAGCTCAACACTAAAACGATTAACATACTTGAGGGTTTGGGCCCATGATGGAGAATAAACCATGATCACACACTCCCGGTCCCCATTTCTAGCCAGTGGGTAACTAGATCGGCGAAAGCACTAGTGACAACCTACGATAATAGCATTCCGCGACCTCTTCTACGCAGATTACCGGTAGTCGGTTTGGACCCTTGGAGGTACAAGATCTAGGTACCATGATCGAATTGAGGCGTCTCGGACAATATAGCACCTTGACGAAAACGATTGAAGTCGTACGATACATTGAAGATGACCCGCGTTCTGACTTGTCATCGGTGACCTGCGCTGCAACTCTGGGTTATCGGCAAACCCGGTCTATTTCCTGAATGTGGTTGCGTTGGGGAAGTATTTGCATATGTATTTGCATATGCATCCCTGAGATAGAAGAGCCCTCAGCTAACGGCTACGGTATTGTACACCACGCCAGTGACAGCCAGCCCTCTCGTATTGTAGCGAATATGAGATACGAGAGACGTCCGTGGCAATCATGTCGCTGCATTTGTGGGCTATGGCGCGTTGTGCTCAGCGGTTTTGGCGATTCTGGTGACACCAGAATTCAGATATCTGCAAGTGATACACGGTCGTGTCGTACCACTTAGGGTGTTGTATCGGCACGAGATGCGTGATATACCATCCAACAAGGCTGGCGCAATATAGCTGTTCCCAAAGTATAAGCTTCGTGTTGCAGCGTACCATTGACGAGGATGTTGTTGAGAGCTTTTCGTCGACAGAGGTTCACGTACACAAAGCTCAAGGGAAACTACTCACACCACTGCCATCAGCATAGGTTGATTGGAATGTCGTGCAACACCAGTCTGCAAATCTGAATGGTTCCCATAAATCGGGAGTCCGAATAGGAACGTCTGCGTGCGAAGAAGTACAGAAGCGAGTATTGATAACGTGCAGCTAATTCATACTTGACTAAGTTGACTCAGCCCTGAACCTTCCTTCTCGGCGTCGAGATTTGTATTTGCGGGGGAAACCGTGACCACAATAGATTGAAGCCGTAGTTTCAATAGTTGTCACTCCTAGTCCCTACAGGTCGTTGACTTCGCGGGTTTGGGTGAACAAAGGCTGACGCCGCGACGGGTTTAAGCGTGAGAACTAGCCATATTTCCGATTACGCGAGCCTACAAAGTAGAACTACACTTGACATTGACATCGACAGTTCTCTATAGCTCACTGCTTTTCGAGTATTGACATCTAGATTCTGGCTACTTCGTGAGTACTTCTCTGTGTCTCCCGCTTCCACCAAAACCGGTAAAAGCGCCCCTATACGAGTCGTTGCTGCTAGACGCAGGGGCCGCTCCCACGTATGGTAGCGAGGACTCTGTATTTCGGTAAATCTCCAATTCAGCTGCAGCGTTGCAATTGACTTGCAGGAAGCAGGGAATCGCTGGTGTAGAGTGCCGGACGAAGGACGAAAAGGGACTGCTTTGGGAAGCTTGTTGAGTTTAAAAAGCGGAATATCGAGGTTAGTTGCACCAAAACCTGAGCAGCTTGACAAGAAAGGGCAATCCTCATTTAAACCCTTGCATCTTCACGTCAGATCGACCACTCACCTCTCACATTTCCCCAGTAGGGTCCCCTTCAGATTCTCCCCGACTGGGGCTCCATATCTTCTCGCTTCGCACCACGCCCATCTCCATCCACCATCCATACAGCTATACCTAGGTACGATCAGACCTCGGAACATTGATCAAAGTTTGGTGGCTGAAAAAACAAAGATCTCGAGCATGACTCTATCGAGTATGCCTCTGCCATATTGTAAACGAGCGCCTTCGAGTGGGCTGGGGCTCGAATGGCTTTGTCTCGAGTAAAGGAGGAGTGCTGAGCAATTCCCAAAAGATACGAGAACAACAATAGAAGCCCTTCCAATGCAAGTCGGCGTCAGCATCAATATTCCCATATGTACTCCATCGAGTACTGTACGCTGGCTGACATTTCCTAGACCGGACTGGCTGTCTGCAACAAGGGCACCATGTTCGTTTGCTGTGTAGCTTTTGGGTGGCTTGAAATACTCCTTACTGTTCGAGCGCCTGGCAGTTTTGACCTGGACTCTCGAACGCTT
The DNA here is from genome assembly GCF_000409485.1 of Glarea lozoyensis ATCC 20868. Lineage (NCBI taxonomy): Eukaryota > Fungi > Ascomycota > Leotiomycetes > Helotiales > Helotiaceae > Glarea > Glarea lozoyensis. Next base: position 1,186,423 of record NW_007360984.1, read on the forward strand.
GATAGCTTCCTCCGAAATGCAGGGTCCGAGTCGTCTCTACGCCCACAGATTTATCGATCATACCGTTGCACAACCAAGCGGTCGGAGACTAGCCAACTCCGTAGAGGTGCCCATTACCTACTGGGCTGTAATATTAATCATGTCTGTTCCGAGCTGCTAACTATATATCTGCTGTTCCCACGTTGGCTTTCATAGTGAGTTCCGCCAGCCACCGACGGGGTCAAGTCCCATCTTCCTTCTTTTAAATCTAAATCTTCGAAAGAAGGACTTGATAAATTGCCATGTTCAGTCTCAAGTCATTCGTTGTTGCTACGGCTTCACTGGCAATCTTTCCCTCTGCCTATGCTGGAATACTCAAACGAAATCAGGAACCGGATCAACCTTCATGTGTCGACTTCACTCCTTTCACATATGCCGGTTGCTTTCGCAATCCTGGCAGGCCGGCGCCAGACACTCTTCTCTTTACGTCAACTCTCGACAAGTCAAACATGACCATTGAAAAGTGTGTAGCTTACTGCAAAGGAAACGACTACCGTTACGCTGGGATAGAGTACTATGGAAAGTGTTCTTGTGGAGCCTCCGTTAATGGGTATCAGGTTGCCGAGTCTCAATGTAGCTTCAAGTGCACCGGTAATTCTAGCGAGGTTTGTGGAGGGGATAACACATTATCTATTTACCAGGATCCCACCTTTCCAGTTGTCGACAATTCGATTATCACGGATTATAATGATATCGGTTGTTACACTGAGGGGAGTAACGGACGCTCACTGGCGTGGAGGCAAGATCAAGTTGCTGAAGCTACATTGACCACTGAAAAGTGCCTCACTGCCTGCAAGCTTGGAGGTTTTCCTATTGCCGGTCTTGAGTATGGTCGAGAGTGTTACTGTGGCGTCGTTCTGGGCAATGGAACGGTTGCCGCCCCATCGACGGACTGCGATCTGGCATGCTTGGGAGATCAAACTGAAAAATGTGGTGGAAGAAGCAGGTTGAACCTGTTTGTTGCCCACGATCTAGAGTCTCAGGAACCCTGCAAGGACACCCCAAGCTCATCTAGTACTGTTGTTTCGTCAACCACGACGTCCTCATCATCGTCCACTACCAGCTTTGAGACAACGACTACTAGCTCGTCCACGAGTGAAACAACTACTACCTCGAGCTCTTTATCCAGCAGCACATCTGCGAGCTCAACGGAAACAACGTCGTCAAGTAGCACCTCTTCTACTGAATCATCGACAACTAGCTCGGTTCCCGACACTTCTTCGTCTGCGAGCTCTTCAAGCACATCAACTAGTGACACTATCACTACCAGCACGTCGAGCTCCATCTCAAGCTCTTCCTCCAGTAGTACATTCACAAGCTCAACGGTGACAACATCGTCTAGCAGCAGTTCTTCTCTTACGACCTCAAGCTCGAGCTCATCTGTTCCCCCAAGTACTTCCTCTACCTCTAAGCCCCCGTCTTCGACGACATCATCCACTTCGAAACCGACGACGTCAACAATCTCAACAACTTCTAAGCCAATCAGTACATCATCAACGAAGACAACTGCATCACTTTGTACTAAAACAACAACGATGTGAGTACATGTCCACACGCAGTGTACATGTCTACTATGCGTCCAAAATTGTTTTTTTCCATCTCACACTCAGCTAATGTTATCCAGAATTCCAACACCGACTTGTGAATACAAATGCGGCTCTTGGTGTTCCAACCCCCTCCCACCTTGGAGCGACCAACCCGGTTGTTGGCAATCACACTCCAACTGCGCGGTCCAAATCGCATCTTGTTTCATTGAAGCTGGCTGGCCTGAAAGTCTTAAATGCTTTGAGTTCGCCAACTGGTGCCAATCCGTTTCCTCTCACTGCAACAATTACTGCCCTGGTAACCGCTGTTCTAAATCTAGCTGTACATCTCAATACCCGCCAACGGGACCCACGTTGCCCACTCCGAGCGTCTCAACTTCCGTCTACACTTGTGCCGTGAGCAGTACCAAAACGACTTCTAAAACCACCATTACCACAAGCAAGGTCACCAGTACCAGCAAATGCGTGCCACTGCCGACACAGACCAATATCTGTACACAACCACATAATCCTTACAATGGCTACTCCTCAACTTCTCCTGTTGGAAACATTGCACTCCCTTGCTTTACTTGCAACAATGCTTACAATGAATACAGCTCTGGGAAGTGTTTCAAACTCTACACTTCACCAGACAGTTCGAACTGTCCAAGCTATCCACGTGGAGGACCATCGGGGCCTTCGCAAGCTTGCAAGGACGCCTGTGATTATCAGTACAACATATGCATGGGAACTTATGCTACCGGATGCAAGAATAGAAGCGGCCCTCAATTTACGGATTCTTATACTGTCGCCAGTAACAAATGCGCAAATCAAAGAGCAGACTGCTACAAAGCAAATGCTAACGTGAACCCTCCTAGCTCTAGATGTGGCAGTTGGAATACTGGCTGGTACTAGATGCGAAGTATGATCTTGTTGGAAGGCGTGGTTACTCTTCTTTGTCAAAATTAGTAATAATTGTTAATATTTAATCCACGTGGTGGGAAGCTACAAAATATCTTAACTGTAATTTTAACTCCAAGTCTGCCATGTGTCGTGAAAGTAACTCTAGCATTTGGGGCTACAAGCCCAGGGTATCTATTGAAGAAACAAAAGTTAAGCTGCGATAGAGGAAGTCATTCACCATCACGTGTGCGTGTCGGAACGTGACCTGAAAAGCGCCTCCGTTATCTTCTGCGTCGCTTGTTTTCTCTTCATTGTCACATCATCTGTTGCGATTATACGAGCCGTTGCATCAGATTAAGATTGCCCAGCCAGATCCATTTGTAGATCGAGATCTTATTAACCAGCAAGTCGCCTCCTTCTAGCCTTTCAGATGCTTTCTCCTTTCGCATATTTCAATTCCCGTATACATAATTGGGGCGCCAAAGACTTTTCTTTCGCATCTTAGACATGTCACAATGCAACTCCATCATTTTCGACAACGCTCAATATATTTTTGGACTACTAGGATACGATTATCCAGCTTGGCGGGCCTTAGAGGCATATTGTCCTTTCGAGCGAGGCTGTTTGCACGGTACTCGGTGCCAGTACTTTTCGGCAGTTCATTACGGTCCTCACGTTATCACAGGTTCACGAGCCATTCATTCTGGAGTCGTACCTTTTGCTTACCGGATAATGCTTTCCAGCGTTCCAACCCTATGTTACCGCTTGATTTACAATCATATTAGCCGCCTGGATAAGTGTTTAGGAGCCGAGTGACAGGGTGAGGAAAAATCATTGACCTATCTGTATCGATTGATATGGATTTTACCTACCCCATACCCCACAAATTACTTGACTGCCGCCATGCAAGATCCCTCCTCCTGGGCACATGAGGAATTCTCCTAGGGTCCCCAGATTCTCGTCATCCGCTTGTCATCCACTTCCACACTCTCCATGTCAAATCGATCTTGGAAAATAAATGAGGATCTTACCATTCTTCATTTATGCCATTGTTTCCATAGGCCTCTTCAATTAGGCTGCAAAACCACACCCAAGCTGGGATATTGTCATGAGATCAAAACATTGGACAGAACTAATACGTCCTGCCGTCACGGCGTGAAAGGTTTCTCCACTGCCGAATAACCGCTCATGACTTAAAGATGTCTTCGTGTTCCCTTTTTATGTTGATACCGGGCTCATTTTTCTGATCTTACATACTTCCTCTCAGTTCTCACATCCAAAATGGCTCCAGTCTCAAGTTTTCTGTCTGCCTTGGCTATCGCCTATGGCTTCTGTGGCTCCCTCACTGCTGCCCACCCGGGTGAAGCACCAAAAGACATTAAATCTATTATGCGGGAGATGAAACGGATGTCAGAAGTTGCCGATTACCAGAGGTCTGTCATGGATAATTGCTGGGATAGTCCACATGTTCGAGAATTACAGCAAAGGGCTGCAGAACGTCGCGCGGCTATGGTGCACTCTCTTCGAGTTGAGCGGGATTTGGTTGACAGTAAGCATCAGATAGATGATATATCAGCGAAGACTGGCTCTACATTTCATTAATGGCTGCTGATGTTTTATTACAGCACCAATTCTCGACAAGCGAACACTTGCAAACTTCAAAGACTGGGCAAAAGTAAGCCATAATAAGACTGGCAGTGGGATGACTGTCGATACTCCAATTCAAACCCTCTTTGGAGCCAATGCTTCATGTATTATGACACCGGATAATGCCAACGGTCCATACTACGTCAAGGGCGAGCAAGTACGCAAGAATCTAGTCGAGAACCAGAAGGGTGTTCCAATGCACTTGGAAATGCAATTCATGGATATCAAAACGTGTAAACCAGCACCAAAGGTATTGGTCGATATCTGGTCATGCAACGCCACCGGTGTCTACTCTGGTGTCTCGGCTGCAGGCCAAGGAGGATTGAACACTTTCTGGCTCCGTGGTGCACAGATGACAGACAACGATGGAGTGGTGAACTTTGATACCCTCTTCCCAGGTCACTACAGTGGCAGAGCTACCCACGAGCACATCGTCACTCACGTCGGATCATCTCTCGCAGCAAATGGTTCTTACACCGGTGGAAAGATCAACCATCTCTCTCAACTATTCTTCGAACAACCCCTGATCACCGCAGTCGAAAAGACGGCTCCATACAACACCAACAAAATTGCACTTACTCAAAACAATGCAGATGGATACACCGGTTACGCTGCCAGCAAAGCCTACGATCCATTCCCAAACTACACATTCCTCGGTAACAAGCTCGAGCAAGGTCTCTTCGTCTGGGCGCTCGTCGGTCTCGATTTAGCTGGCGATGTCGAGAAATGGGCTACCAACACTGCTTATGTCGATGCTACCGGTGGACACAACAACCCCAAGTTCGATATGAGCATTGTTGCTACTCCACCACCAACCCATGGTAAGAGAGACGAAAATGGCGATCTGATCGAGGGCGAGGAAGAGGAGGTTGAAGAGTACGAGGTTTTGGAGGGATAGACTACCTGGTGAGAGGGCTTTAGACAACAGTGATTGGAGTTGAAAATACCTTTGTTATAATTATGCAATCAAAAATCCATCACTAAAGCTTCAATCTAAACTGTTCAACGTTGGACTGCTTTGGAATGCATACAACTCTATTCGTCGACTAGATCTGGTCTCATAATTAATCTGGTTCTGCTGACTTGGCCACGTATCGTTACAATAGTTTCTGGTTGTTCTCTTGTGTAATTCAGTTCCTAAAGACGCACTTGATCCTGTCAGCTCTCACTTGCAGTGTATGAAACGAGTAGAGCAGAGTAGTGGCTACTAGTCATACTCTACTTTACTCACACTAATTATGATTGGTTTGAATAGGTTGGTAATTCCTTTAATAAACTGGTGACTGTTTCACTGAAAATGACCACCAGTTGACTCGGAAAATTTAACCCTTTGCAACCAATCTGTGTAGCGCTAGTCCTATGCGAGTGATTCGTTGTGACAAACTATAATAGGTCCTTCTTTGATTGGATATTAAGTGGTTTTACCTGTGTCCTCTACAATAAAATTTTTACATAGAAACGTGGTCAAAGAGTTATTACCATGAAAAATTCATTAAAGCATAATACAATCATTTCGATTTTTTGATCGTCCAATTAAACCATGTACAAACATACCACAAGTGACTTCGTGTAAAGCATAAGGCCCAACCTTTACAGCCACCAAAGTGCAAAAGCCCATAATTTACTCCTCGTGACCTTTTCATATGCCCTCGCTCGTATAGTAGCAGAGCGAATAATGACAAACTATAATACAGACTGTTGGGAGAGAAAGCAATCCAGAAATTGTGATTTCAGTAAGCCAAAAGTGCCACACATATATTGTAAAGCGACTCCCTGGTATTCAAGACACAATAATCTAACAGATAAACAAGCCTATGTCGAATCTATTAAGGCTGGCCATTGACGGCAGGTGTAACAGGGAAACCCATTCTAATAGAGCCGGCGTGGTATGAGCTGATGGTTTGAAAGCCACTGTAGAGAACGAGGGTTAGTAACAGAGTTCCACAAATTTCAAGCAAACTTACCGAGTCAAGTCAAACCCTCCTTCCTCTTCGTCGGGCTCCTCAATGGCAGGAGGATCAAGCTTCGCAATGGTTGCGGTACGAGTAGGAGTAACGGCGGAGGCGCGATGGGGTGGTGGAGGGCTACTACTTGGTGGGATATCAGCGAGTCTTCCTTTTACAGGACTCGACTGAAAAGCTGCCAGTTTCATTGGCGTGACCCCGATGTCGGCGTACTTCCAGAATGGGGCAGGAGAACTTGTTGGCATATGTTGACTCGGGCGCTGCGCAGTACTAGGAGGGGCCAACCTAGGGTGTACCCGGGATGGAGCAGGTGTGACCATGGAACCGGCATCTTCTTGCAAATAAGAGGAAGACATAGTAGGCGGAGATCCAGGAGCATTATCAGACAGCCCAAAAGATGATGCCGCAGGCCTTCGATGACGGGGTAAGGGGCTGCCGTCTCCGGGAATGTTATCTTGCATTGCAGGCCCTCGGCGATCAGGCGTGAATTGAGGAACATTGGACATGAAGGATCTCGCGAGGGGCGATTTAGATCTTGGAGAGTGTCGTTTCGGCTTAACCATGGAGCTCGACTGGTCATCTTTTGTAACACGCGTAATGGAGTTTTGATTTGCGGGAGAATTTGGTGCCGAAGATCCTCTGTGGCCACCCCTTCCGCCTTTCCATGCGTTCCTAACCATTTCTTCCCTACATTCGGGTACGATGCACCATTTCATCCCTTTACCTGGCTCGTCAGTTGAACGCGCAATCTTGATGAATGCTTTGTTCAGAGAGAGATTATGTCGGATGGAGTTCTAGCAAATGTCAGTGTCGAACCCTCAACGTTATCCGCTCTTCTCGCTTTACTTACTTGCCAGCCACCGGCATTTTGGTGTCGGTAATATGAATATGAATCTTGGATGTAGGAATAGATACCACTCAGATTCAACTGCTCAGTCTCAGTGGAAAGTATTGCTTGCGCAATCATTTGTGCATAGCTGAAGGATGGCTTTTGCGTGTGATGCTTCTCGAGGCTCAAGTCCACATTTTCAGAGTTCATGACGGCACCGCCAGGATATGATGATTTCCCATTGGCATAATCAGCCTTAGAACGAGCACTGAGGGGTGTTCCCGGACGCTGATAATTCGGTGGAGCAGGAGCAATTGGTAGAGGGCCCGAACCAATGTGACCACGAGGGTTACCAGATGCAGTCTGAGACGACGCCGGTGCCTCCGTCTCATCCCCGTTATCTTCTTCCGGCCCTTGAATGAGTCCAGCTCTCAGAAGATATTTATTGTCAACATGGAGACTTCTCTCCCGTACTGGTAAGACAAACATCATCTCAATGCCAGCAATCTCGATCACATGCCCACTGACTAGAGGGATTTTCTCTCCTTTTCGGCGCGGTTTATCATTGACCTTGATCCCATTTCTGCCCTGGACATGAACATTCCATAGCTCGGTATTTGAGTCAAAGAAGATTTCTGCGTGAAGTCGAGATACCATCTTGCTTGGACCCAAATCAATGTGCACACCTTCGGCCATTCCCGTACCATCTGGCCTGACCATACGGGTCGCAGCGGGAGCGCCTTCTGGTGGACGTCCAATAACGTTGTTCAAGTTCTTCACATAAAAGGTCCAATCCTTTCCGGCTAGCTTCGCGTAAGCTTGAACGCCTTCCTTATTGTGCTTCTCGTAGAGGGCGTTGGCATGATCTTGACAGGCCTGAACCGGGTGGTCTGGTAGCTGTAAGTGAGGCACGATCGTGGCCACCAATTCGTCATCGCTCAGAGCGATACCGTCGCGATCGAGGGGGAGTCTTGCTGGTTCGGGGGCCGCGGACTCCAATTCTGTTTCTAGCTCAATCTTTGATAGTCAGCACACCTCAGCGAAGAGGCAAACATCGATACGAACCTTTTCCTTCTTTCGTCTCTTGGTTGGGCGCGAGGGGGATGAATCGGGGACGTCGCCGTCATGGTTCACTATTTCTTTTCGGGCTCTGTTCGAGCGCTTCGTCGACGGTGGCATAGCTGGTCGCGGAGGCTATCACCGAAGCGACACGGATGAATGCGAAGGGGATTTGCTTCTAAATCAACCACCCGGAGTCAGCGAGCTATCAGGCTGGTTTGCGCAATTGCGAGGAGGGTTGTGAGATGTGGGGAAAGATCATGTTGCGACACGATGCCATGGACTCGTCTTGCGGTAATAACTCAGGGTGCAGGAAGACGCTTTCTACATACCCGCTCGATAAATGCGATCAAGATTGTGTGTTTCTTGCACCGCGATCGTTAGATTTGTCTGCGGGTGCTGCAGTTGGGTTTGTGTCGTCGTTGAAATTCCTCGGTCACGCGCGGTCGCGTCGCCGTATTTACAATGGCTTTGTTGCCTTTGCGCGCAGTTGCGTACGGAGATGTCGGTGGAGGGGAAACGGTCGGTAACAATGGTCGAAGACGTGCGAGCAGAGATATCCAGATGAGAGAAGGGAAGACGGAGGGGAGATGTGCTTTTGTACGGCCGGTTCGAGTCTTTTTTTTGAAGGTGGTCGTGGGGCAAGAGCCTGCGTGTAATCCATCTGCTCAATCGCGCTTCTCATTGGCTCAAGACACAGTGAAGTCAATAACCCGTTAAGCGGCGCCCCACCAAGCTACCCCCTGGACGAATCGCCCCTCGACTCCTAGGAGCCCGGCCTCGACCCAAAGGTCAAAAGCTTCAAAAGCTTCAACACCATGACGAAAGAATTCAACTGTCTCGAGTGCGCGACCATTGTTTACCACAATGATCTAAAATCATACGCAGAATTACCACGTCATTTCCACACTTGGATTTTGTTTCTCATCGCGATCACTCATGTAGTCGAAGCTATTGACTGGCTGCATTTTGAACGAAGGATATCTCGCCGAGAATGTAGTGGTTAGCAAGTCCCAGGCACACCTTAGAATTGGATAAAATCTACTTTGGCGTGTCCTACACTATCCAACTAGTCAGCCAGTAGTCGCTTGGTATAGCCTCTAATCTCGTTCCTTTGGAAGATGGTGATTGTCTTCGCCAGTGAATTCAGTCATAAGCTCGACTCGCGGGTCTACAATTCTGCCTTACACCTTACTCACAGCGGCTAGAAGAGCTCAGTGGTATATCATCCATCACAGAGTACCAAGCATGCATTCTTCACTGCCTACGGATACAATGAACATGTGTCGATTAGTCGCAACTGCACACCTGGTTGAAATTTCTACTGAGAACCAAGAGAGTTGCATCTTGAGTCCAGAATCACACAGCTGACGAATCCACACGACCACCTGGGCAAACAATGATATCTCTACTTGGCTTTGCCTGAGGTCAGATACGAGTGGTATGCACAGGAGGCTCGGTCCGCTGGAGTGAGATGTATTCTCACAGGGCGGGCAGTAGCAGAACCAACCACTTCGATATCGATGCGCCAGTTGTCCACATATCTCTATGCGCGAGCGGCACCGCATCCGATATAGTCGTTTGTTTGACTCTGGCGCTTAGGCTGGTATAACTCGATGATGTTCGTTGGTTGGTGGCGTCTAATGCTGCAGGGTGTATCACGTTGGTCCGTTTCTACGCCGATACACCCCCAACCAGAACTCAAGGCTGTGATAGTATCAATACTCTCTTTGCGCTGTCATCGTCTGATAAGATGGTTTATCCGTCCTCGTCAGAATGTTTCTGCCTCTCTTTGGACGGTCTATCACCGAGGTTCTTGTCAATGGAACTGAACTGTACGCCTCGGGCTGTGTTTGATCTGTATCCATGGGACGGAAAACATAATTCGGCCTGTAAAAGGGAGCATCCGCTTTTTTCGCCATTCAAATATGCCTGCTAGCATATCATCTCAACTTTATCCTCAGGGTTGAGCAGTATAGTCGAGATCGGTGAGCTCGCCAATTGAATGGCTCTTTCTTCCCTGCCAATGACATGCCACCTGAGCTCCCGTATTTAAAGGCGACTGAGGGGACCGGTGCTTCTCCATACATACCCCATGAGGGAGGTCTGGAACTTGGTGGTCGACTACATAGGTACCTAGACATCCTCCTTCTGAACATCTTCAAAGATAGGTCAGAATACGGGAAGAGATCTCAGATATGCATGCAAACCCCATTGCTGCCCGATGATTGCAGTAGCTATAGCATTCAATGATATTAGTTAGAAGTTGGAGTTGCCGCTCAACGATTTCGTCATTAGATGTGAGTTACTGCATTCCTTTTGCCGTTTTGTTACCCATCAACGCTAATGCGAACATGTACAATGTTGCTGAGATATCAGTAGGTAGCAATCTGATGCATCGGATCCATGAACAGAAAATTACGAGGTCAGTAGCAAGAACTCTTGATCGGCGTAATCTGTCCGTCTATAAAATCAAACTAAGCAGAAAGCACAACTAGCAGAAAAGTCCGGGTTGAGATGAGCAACGTGACCGCTTTTTCGGCACGAATTCCTGAGACCGGCATCCCGACAATCCGGATATGTCAACGGACTGAAGCCTTTCTTTTCCAAATATAACGGAAGACCTGCTGATCATTGTTATCCTAGCTAGTGACTGAACTCAACAAATTTGATTGGAGAGGCGACTTCTGCGTTTGAGCGGTGTCATATGCACTTTATGCTAGCGCATCTTAAGGCAGAGCTGCATCTGCATTTGCATCTGCGTCTGCAACTTCAGCTTGTTGAGATCTAGGTATGCAGGAATAGCGGACAGTATTTAGCCATTGGGGCTCTTTCTTTGATACCTACCTAAGCGAGGTTGAGGTGCAGGCGAATCTTCACTTGAACGTCCTATCTGGGTACCAGTGCTACCTGTAGACCCGAAAGACGATGCCTTATATGTTCACACTTCCAATGAAAAGCGCTCGTGAGGGAAAGCAATTCTGAGCAAAACGCCCATAACTGCAATATGCTGAATACAGCGAGAAGCCATGGCAAATCTACAGCAACAAGTCGAAGTCGCCGAAGACTGGTCTAACATAGTGATCGATACAAGTGCTGCACGCCTAGATGGGAAGAATAAGGTTAAAAGCCAAGTACCCGATCGCTGGATTAATGGTATCAGAAACCGTTCGTAGTACGATCGGGAGAGCGAAGTGACTACTGACTGATCACAAAACTTTCAGGTCCGGTTCGATAAAAGGGGGGGCATGGAATGTTAAGCGATGTGGTCCCGAACTCGGTCGGCAAGCCGACGCACAAGGAGGTGTGGTGCCGAGAAAAATATCCTGGCGTGACGATAATCCACGGACTGACAATCTCATGCTGCCGATGCAAAGCTTCTCTCCTTGTGGCCTAGGAACGTTTCAATAATGGTAGGTTGTCAATAATGGCGCACAAACGGTATGATAGACCTTAACCGAACGCCTTTTCCTCGCCGCCGTCGAGTAGAATAAAACTGTAAATAGCCGTCGAGTGCATCCATCAGGAAGACGGTATCCATGACATATGGACCAAGAGAAATGGCCTAACCAGCGGATAACCCCCATTCCTGGTTGCCTTGGCCGTTCGCTATTGGTCTCCCCTCCATCTGTCACCTCTTCAGCTAAACCTCCACACTTGTTCGGCTCGACCGCATGCTGGATGTAGACCAGTATGCGTGTGACTCAAATTGGGCGACAACAGGAGAGATCAGAGTCCGGTTCAACAGCGGCGCAACTACGTGGAAAAAAGAGTAACACAACTCTTGCCATCTCGTCTGTCATCGTTGTCCAAGTCAAGCTGAATTCGAGAGAAATGCTTATTAAAATTGTATGATCATCGAGTGGGGTTTGGAGTCCTTGAACACAATGTAGAGTTGCGGAAAGAGGATCAAGTGAGAATGGACCGGTGGTATCAGAACGTAGCCGGCAGCGACATGTACACTGCTCAGTTGCATTGTGGTAACTCTTCGCGCAGCTCACGACTTGTACCATCCGGCAATCGTTTCTTCTACGTTAATAAATCATAGAAATATGCAAGAATAGCATTCATACACTTTGAATGTTACATGAACCAGATTCCTATGGCCGGACGGCAAAGATCCCCACTTCAAATTTTCTGGGATATTTCCCTTTCGCTCTTACCTTGGCTGGTTAGCTTGATGATAAAGAGTCGAGATGGATCCGCTTCGAGTAACCTCCCTCCCAGTCCTAGTCCCCCACTCAAGCCTCAAGAAACCCGTCCGTATTTCCCCACCCCAAGCAATTCCACTACTCCGCACCTATGTCTACTAGCAATTCTTTACTCCGTACTTTATGTCTACAACGACTCAACCCTAGTAATTTCGATGCACGATCATGACCAAGGAACACTACACCGCTGGCAGCACCACGGTCCATCACCCCCTTGTCTCTCTGTTTTGCATCTCTACGGACCGAACCGAGTCTCTTAAGAGGAACCGGTAGGTATTCTTAGTGCAGTCTGTAGGCGGCAACTTCTAATTTTTACTATATAGTAAGCCATTTTCCAAGAATCATTTCGCTAAATTGAACTGTTAAGTCAACATTCCAGTTCAAGGAAACACCTCCTCAATACATCATCAGCTTCTTCTGACCTAATAGCCTCGGTGCTTCGGATTGTCTCTTTCAAGCTTTTGCGGATATAGATTTCTTCGTTCAAAAACTATCCCACTCTTACAAGATATACTTTCCTACACTGTCACCCTTCAGCTACCCTATTTCACGACATCATGGCTCCAACCGCAATCATAGAACCATTGCTCTTCAATTCCGAAACTGACAATTGTTCTATGAAGAAAGAAGTGTTTGGGAATGGCATCACCAACATCCATGTCAATGGCAAAGACATTTCTGTTGCCGATACGCCGAACGGATTTCAAATGGAGCGGCATATGAAAAGGGAATTTCCGGTTGTGGTCGCGGGGAAAGGTAACTACTTGCATCTTTCTGACGGCCGCAAAATACTCGACGCAACGAGCGGGGCTGCTGTCTCTTGTCTTGGTCATGGCGACCAGAGAGTGATCGATGCCATTACCCGTCAGCTTACCTCCGGTACTCCATATCTCTGCTCTTCTTATTGGAGCAGTGATGTGGCGCAAGAACTTTGCAAAGAACTGATCGCTGGAACGGACAAAAAGATGAGTAGAGTATATTTGAGCGGTTCAGGTCAGTCAGAACATGGGAAACACTCCAGTGTTGTCGAGCAATAGCTGACCGAATACAGGTTCCGAAGCCATGGAAGCAGCTCTCAAGCTGTCAAGGCAATACTTCTTCGAAAAAGATAAAGCCTCCCCACGAGTCAATTTCATTGCACGTGAGGGATCTTATCATGGCAATACTATCGGGGCTTTAGGAGTGTCTGGTCATCTTGCCCGTCGAGCTCCATATGAACCTTTTCTCATGAACGTCCACCAAGTGTCGGCATGTTATGCATACAGACAACGCCATGATGGAGAGTCCGACGAGTCTTTCGTTGCCAGAAAGGCTGATGAACTTGAAGCGAAATTTCAGGAGCTTGGCCCAGAGACGGTCATTGCTTTCATCTGTGAACCAGTAGTAGGGGCTGCACTTGGATGTGTACCATACGTGCCAGGATATCTCAGAGCCATGAGAGAAGTCTGTCATAGACATGGTGCTCTTTTGATTCTAGACGAGGTCATGAGCGGGATGGGCCGCTGTGGCACCTTGCATGTGTGGCAAGATGAAGGCATAGCGCCCGATCTACAAACAATCGCTAAAGGGCTCGGTGGTGGATATCAACCTATAGCTGCTGTTCTTATTTCAGAGAAGGTCATGAAAGCTCTTTATAATGGAAGTGGAGCATTCGTTCACGGCCAGACCTATCAGGGCATGCCCGTTCAAGCCGCTGCTGCACTTGAAGTTCAAAGAATCAATCGCAAGGACAACCTGATCGAAAACGTGCGTGTCCAGGGAGCACTTCTGGAAAAGACACTCAAAGAGCTTCTAGGTGATCACCCAAATGTGGGCGATATTCGAGGCAAGGGTCTATTCTGGGGTCTTGAATTTGTCAGAGACAAGGCGACAAAAGAGCCTTTCGATCCCAAGCTACAGGTTGCACAGCAGGTACACGATACGGCGATCTCAGAACCATTTAATATGACCATGTATCCCGGTACTGGTACCATGGACGGTGTGAGAGGTGATCACATAATCCTGGCTCCTACATATATCAGTACTGCGGAAGATATCAAACATATAGCTAACACGGCAGCGGCGGCTGTCAATCAAGTCTTCGCCAAGCTCTCTGCAGCATCCTAACAGGTTCATGCAGAGATGGTTGCAGTACTGGACGATTAGATGAACGGTCTGGGGTTTTCTTTTGAGAGGTGCATACCGAAAAGCGTGACGGGCATCTGGACAAAGTGACAAAATGACAAAACGAGACACCGAGGAAGACTCGAAAATCAGCATCCAGATCGACTAATATGAGCTCTCTCTAGACCTGCTTAAAAGGGAACGATCACTTTCGGTCTTCGGAGAAAATTGTTTTCAAAGTTCTGGCTCTGTCGTTTACGGACACCCACATCACACACCTACATGCTCATGCGTTCCGGGGCTCAGTTAGCCAAAACCATGAACACGCTCCAGAAGGCGGTCGTTTGCATTCAGGAAATCCAGATTTTGGTCTATTAAATAGAGAGTTGCGGGTTTGGATAAGGTTGGATCTGTCCTGGAAATATACGAAATACATAAATCGTTATAATATCATTATGTCGAAGCAAATTAAGCGAGAATTCTATACCAACATGTGAGCGTGAAGTCAGCACCTTAACATACTAAGAAAATTTGTACTGCTTCGAATATTTGTCGTATATGTCATTTATCTTCCCCTCCACTTCACCGGACAGTTTAATACTTGATTTTCGGACGTTCTCCATCTTGAAAATGATTTACCACCAGTTGCAGTGCCCACAAGCTGTGACTCTATAAGTCTAAGCAGAGTACACTAAACATATCCAACCAGCAGGCATAAGCTTTCAAGAGCAACACGCTCGGAGAAAAACCTATCATCCGCGGGTACAGCCGCAAAGGTCTGGCTTTCAGTAGCACGTAGTTCGAATCTGGTATTACACCACAGGTCTTTCGGCGTCGTAGTACTTCAAGAGACCGCAAACCAGTTGCCACAACATCGGCCTACTAGTCCGCACTGCAAGCTCTACTTCTTTCTTACGCGGAGGCCACGTTCGGCGTCTAGCCCGTATGATGGCCGATACTATGCCTGAAACTCTCAATGAAGTAAATGTCACTTTACTGGAGGATGCTCAAGTCAAATACAAGGTAAATTATGAGAGAGGATTGCTTTTTATAGTACACAGCTTCGTCACCTGCCTGGTCGACCCCAAGATAAATATACACGTCGTCCTTGCAATAAGCCCAGCAATGCCTATGTGAAAAGGAAAACAAAATCCGACAACAAAGCGGGATTGAGTTTTTCCTTCATGTACACCGAAATACATATCGCTACATGTACATAACGCATATCCCACAGTTACTCTTACAGGGGAGGGGCTAAAATAGCAAAACAGTAATAGGCCCAGAACACCGAGGAAAATGCAGTACTACCAAACAGCAAAAGAACGATGATCATGCAGAGTCACTCTGCAGGATCCACGTCGTCGCGAGAACCGGGTAGATGGATTAATACATGTTGGAAATCTGAGAAAATAACCCCGAAGGTGGGATCGTACGGGGAGAGGGGTTTTCGGTTTGTGCTTTTTGTACTCCGCGAAATGCTGCCTCCTTTCCAAACCAATGTGCACCGATGACAATTGCGCATACCCAAATCCACTACAATCGCTCTGTATTTTTACACGCTCGCTGAAAGACTTTGAAGGAATTCTAAGCCGAAGTAGAATTGCCTCGTCTCTTCGGGTTGCGAGCGGTTCGCTTTTTCGATTTTGCCTTTGCATCAGTACCTTCGATGAATCGAACGAGTTCATCGATAGTTCGGGAATCGAGTCCTCGGGCGTTAGCCGGGTCACGGCCCGATGCTGCTTGAGCTGTCTGCCCGACAGGCGGTTGTGGGTGTGTTTGCCCAAGTGTTACACGAGGTGAGACTCTGAAACCGATACGCTGCTGTCTGGCTTGTACATCTTTAGCATGCTTGGCGAGAGCAACAGCGTTGTGGGTTAGCTGTTCGAGCCAGTTCTCGGCCTCCTTAGTGTTCTTGTCCTCGGGACCAAGCTCACTAAGGAAAATATTATAGGATTCTCGCATCCGGTTGACGGATGGCTTAGCTTCCTGTTCCAATGCGAGTGCTTGTGCCAGTTGGAAGAGTAGAGTTGCGCAATTGATTGAGTTCTTGCCGTACACATCCTCACAAATTTTAAGAGATGCCTCGAACCATATGCGGGACTGGTGATATTCCTTGATATTTTGAAGCATGACTGCGGCGTTGTTGAGCGTTGTAATAGAATCCGGGTGATTAGGACCATAGATGACCTTCCACAGCTCTAGAGCATGCTTTACGTAGCTCAACGCAAGCTTAGACTCGCCACTACCGTGGCAGAAAAGTCCCAGGTTGAGGTAGCTGAGCAACGTCTCAGCGTTGTCCACACCAAGGGTTCTCTCTGAGACGATTACTGCTTTGCGGGCAAGTTCGACCGCAGCGTCTTTCTCATCCAATTGATAGTACATCATAGACAGTTGGTTGTAGACTCGAGCCACCTCGGGATGAATAATACCGTAGATCTGCTCGTGCAGGGAAAGAGACTCAAGGAGCAGTTCTTGGCCTAATTTCTTTTGTCCTTGCAGTATGGATATGCGACCCGCTTCAAGTGCTTCCTCGGCGAGAGAACTTCGTGGGGAAGCTTCCTTTATGACTGGAACCACGTTTTGGATGTCTTCTGGAACAAATGTATGTGGTGCACGGGTAGCGGCGACGGCTGCAGGAGACCCGTCACGAGTCTTCTTTTTCTTTTTGTTGCTGGTGCTGTGACCGTTTGCACCATTTTCTTTGGGACTTGACCCATTCGTAGCAGGCACAGCCTGGTCCACGGGCTTCTGGTCTGCCGAGAATCGATACTCTTTCAACTCAACCTGGAGTCCAAGTTTCAAGGATACTTCGCGAAGTAACTGTACGGGCTTAATGTTGGACGCCCACGAAGGATCAACGGTGTATTGATAACGTCGGAGAACCTGGTTCGCTATTTCCGCTCGCAAGCTTCCGGGTGTCACTTTTTCAAACGCCAGATCGGCATCCGAATACAAGGAAGCTAGGCTTGCATCAATGTCAGCCGTTGGTTTTGGGTTTAATCCAGCCCCAAGGAGACAATTGAGGAGGTGCGCAATGCAGGATCCTGTCAACGGTATGGGTAGATACCGCAAGTACTTTCCTGCAACGTGCTTGAAAGCTCTGGATACCATTTCCTGAATTGCGAGGCTGCGGACGGATTCCAATCGCTTACCATCAGCAAGCTCAGCGACCTTTCCGATGTATCTAATGTTGATTCCACGCTTGTGCAATAGGCGGCTAAAGGATTGACCGTCCATTGGATAGCCAACATCGCCCTCCTTTAGATCATGGATGAGCTCGGGAAGAACGGTCTCTCGGAGGAATTTGCAGGCAAGTTTGACTTCTTCCTCGTCCTTCTCCATCTCCGCCTTTTCTTCATCTGTCTGAGGAGTCTGACCACTGAAAGCATCAGGATTCAATCGGAAATCAAAATCAGAGACATCAATCCTATCCTTGTTTTCCTCCACAGGTTTTGTGGTCTCATTTTCTGCTACTTCGGCCCCTTCAGTCTCATCTTTGGACTCTGTAGCTTCTGGTGTTGTCTCGGAACCATTCTCGATGTTTTTCGTTGTATCCGAGGCGGATTTGTGGGCTTGGCGCTTCGAGTCAACCTGTACATTGACCCAATCCCGCAACTTGACTTTCCAGTAGGCGTCTATCAGTTCAGGCCTGAGCACTGTCATTCTATGAGGATAGGCTCCTTCCTCGTTGTTCGATTCGGGACTAGAGATGGCTGTGCCGAATTCTTCCATCCAAGAAATGTCCAGTGGGGTAATTCTGTATAGATCCAGAACATACTTCCTTCCATCCGTGCCCAAGAGCCCCTTTGTCTCAACACTTCCTTCGAGCTCATGACGCTTTCCGTCCTTGTCCCAGACAGCATGCTTCTTGACCCGTAAGGATTTGGACAATTTTTCAAACGCAGGAACGAATTGCTCATTGTCTGCCACAACATCCTTGCCATCGACCGCCCCGTAATCAATCTGGTTTTCTCCAGGGTCACGCTGTTTGAAGATACCAGGGACAATACTCTGGCCGACAATACGCTTACCAAGGTAGTCCACCACCACAGTCCCAGGAGTGAATAAGCCGTCGATATCCAACTGGTTGACCATACGAACACCCATCACGTCTTTGCCGGTAGCCACTCTAGCAGCTTCATCACCACCCTCAGAAGCAAAAGTACCGACTCCATCGGCACCAAAAGAGAAAAACACATTGTGGTAAACAAATATCTGAGCATCACGGCCTTCAGTGGGGTTTAGTGGTGCAACTTCGCCTCGAGCGACTAGAACTGCGCCGCGGGCTGCGGTATCGTTATAGTCCGCAAAGAGCTTGGAAGTGAGACGTTCACGGAAGACGCGATCGTGAACGTTATCCTTTGGAAGTTCGCGGGTCGATTGAAACTCTTCATTCCAATCACGAAGAGTGTCGGCATTTTCAATGCCGGCAATGAGATACGGCTCCTGGGTTCGAGTTATGTCACTCTGGTGGTTCACGAGAGGCGATGATGTGCTGGGCACGATCCATGGACTAGCTGGAACAGCATTCGTGATTTGGAAAGTCGCCAGAGGCTCTTTGTTGTTCCCCGAATCAAGGAGAGCATCAAACGAAGTTTGAAAAGAGCCAGATAGCTCACCAATCAATGTCAGGAGAGAATGCGCAGAGTGCGCTTTTGGGGCTTGGCGAGGAGCTGGGTCGAATTTCGCATTCGATGATTTGTTGACATAGAAGCCAGAGACGTGGGATGTGATGTGATGTTGCTCTCCCTCGTTGGTGGTCAGAAGGAGGTAGAGGAGGTGACCTTTTTGTCTAAGATGATACGGAGGAGGATTCCAGGGTGAAACTGAAATCGACTTTATGGTTTTGGGTAGAGGCTCCTGGGTCGCAGGGAGCAGACTCGTCAATTTGCCAGGTGCTTCGAAGTCATATCCAGCGACATCTGAAGCCTCGTCCGAAGTGGTGGCTTCGGACTCCTTCGCAGCTGCGTTTACGGAATCGAATAATGAGGCACCCGACAGGATTCCATGCAAGGTATCAGTTCGGTCGCCAGCAGCTCCAATGATTTCCCTAATTCTCACAACATGCAATCTAGCCTCCTTCTCAGTGTATGGATCTTGGATCAGAGTAAGTTTTGGGTCCGCAACTAGACCATCAACCTCGGAAAGTTGTATAAAGTCGTTGATTCGTTTGCCTTGATGTTCGAGGTGGAAACAAGAGTACTGAAAGGTGCCGGGGAGCTCAATAATGGATTGCCGAACGTCGTGGATAGCCTCTTGCGAAGAGACCTAAATACGCCAGTCAGAGCTATTAATGACACACGATTGGAGGCATGTTAACCATAATCTTAACTTGTTTGGGCTCATAGGGTAGAGTAACATTCAGCTCAAAGACAGTTTCACCGTTTTGCTCTCCATCTGCGGCTTCCATTTCAGCAGCGGTTGGCGCATCTCCGTTTGCAGACTGTTCGGCATTTTCGGAGCCATTGACTTGGACTTCTGCACGCCAGAGCTGTTAACCATTTGGCCCATTGCTCGAGAGTTGAGATACTTAAACCCCATTGCCAACATACCGGAAGAATGGTTGTCCTCTTCAGAAGCAGCCATGGCGAGAAAATAGATTAAACAAGGACAGGTCGAAAGGTAAACCACAGGACGAAGAACAACAAGATCAAGACAGTATTAGCGGACGAAAAGGAGTGCGAAGGCGTATGTTAGAATATTCGCAATAAAATACAGTGAAAGAAAGGGGCAGTTTGGGAGAGCGCAAGAACAATGCCTCTGTGCTTGTAGGGATCATGAATTTTGACTCTGACGATTTTTTTGGAGCTGTCCCGGCTTCCGCTCCGAAACATCCCGGGATCATGGCGAGCGAATGAGAACCTCATCATTTGTTTACTTTGCCCCACTATCGAATGTCAACATCAACACCAGACTCATGTTCAGGAACAAAAGTATTTCAATAATTGCATAACATTATTTGCATTTTGTTTGCATTCTTGGCAAGGGAACTCGACAGTATCCTCAGTATCTGTCGATTTTCATTCCTGTATTTTTTGGTCATACATAAACCATAATACAAGTATGGAGTACAGCACAAATAACGAGTAAGTTGCAGATGAACGTGCTTTATCACAACTAATTAGACTTAGGCATTGCAATACGGAAATTTTTATAAATGGCTCTGCGATTCCTCTCATCAGCTCTTCCCCAATCCGGAGACGAGAAACCCAAGCAAACAATAAAGCATGCGCCGAGCAGGAGAAAGAATGGACGACAGCGAGATGCCACCGATTGCTACGGGCATTGACATCTAGGGTAGCAATTTTAAAGAAAGAGCTTTTGGTCATCTCTGGTACTTCGAAAACTCTACCCTCTACGTCTGATACAGACAAGAAGATTAAACCTCGAGCAAAGACGAGTTACCCCAACGACGATACGGACTGGAACCAGGGAAAGAAGAAAGTTAGGCGCACTTACTCTGGTCGCTTGGGACCAAAATCAGGAATCAAAGAGGCCCCCAAAACACCACGCGCTCGTGGAGGAACGAAGAGGAAGTGCGTTCCGGGGGAAATCTTAGTGCCTACACCAATTCTTACTCGGGCAAGGGGTACGAATCCGGCGGATACGCAAGAGCTTCTATCAGCAGATTCCAAAGGAAGGGAAAGCAAAAACGCAGCAAGAGTTTCTTCCAGTCGTGGAGATAAAGACCTTTTGGTGGACGAATCGATAAAGGATCTCAGAAAAGCCCATGGATTCCATCGAATTGGTACTTATGACGGAATTTATAACGGATTGGAGACATTGTTGACATCTACAAACCAAGGAAGGCCGAGAATGCGGAAGGGCGCTGGGTCATTGATGTCTATGTGCCTAAAGCTAGTCCCTAGATACATCGAACAAGAACAGGCGACAGCGCTAGCATATGAGGAAGAGACAGGCACGAAATCCGCTATCAACCCTCGCGATGTATCCATGGAAATCTACGATGACTTGGAGCAATTTGGATCTGTAGGCCATGGTTGGAGGCCGTTGAGAGTTATAGTTCGAGCACATGGAATAAAGGTTCTTCAAGATGCGATAGCCGGTGGGCTGTTGGATATTCTATTCTGTGGAGTACTGGTAAATCTTTGCATTCAAAATGCGGCCCATGAGGAAGCTGCATCCTTGATAACACCCTTGCTTTCTCTCAGTCGCTTTGCGGCTCCAAAGTCCTTATACGATCCGCTCCCTACCGCGTTGACAATCTTGTGGAATTTTGCCAATGACACAGCAAATTTCTCATTTCTATATGAACAGCTTGCGAACATGCTCTTACAGGATCTTCTTCCTCTTGGGTGGCTTGCCACCAGAGAGTTTCGGGTTATTTGGTCAGGAGTCATGCAAAGGTTACCTCCTAGTGGCGACGATTCTGGAGTGCTTTCATTTTTGGAAGCTGTTGTTCCAGCGCTGGCTGGAATCGCCTACTCGAGCAACAGACTTGCTGGCAACTTTGCAGCAGCCGTTGACTCGACTTATTCCAGCCTTTTGACTACATTATTGTCCGTCACAATCCTTAGTAGCGAAAAAGTCAGCCCGCTAGATTCTGCCGATCAGGATATTCAAAGTGATGGATATAAACATATTGGTTCGTTGTTGGAAAATTCAATAATGCGGTATGACTTTTTATATCAAGGAGGAGATAAACTTCTCTTACTGCTGGCAACGACTTTTTTTGCTAAAACGCAGGAGCGCCATGGAATGGATTTGGACCATTCGAGCGAAGCCCTTAAGTTCAGGTTGCAAGATTGCCTCGCTGCTTGTGGTGATGAAGATGCAATTTTGGATGATCTTGCTGTGTTCATTTGCTCAGTGGCAAACTGCTGCGGCCGAGCAGCTTCGGGGAGGGGCTTCGAGTATTTGAAACTCCTTCACGCTTCCCTCGAGGAGTGTAGTGGCAATTCTTGCTCCGCCCACGCATTTCAAGAAATAATCGTCAAAAGCGCATTCACTTTCGCTAATGATACACCCGAGCGGGAGCAATTGAAGTACGCCTCTGCTCTGGAGGCAAAATACTTCAACAAAGTCGACAGTGACCGTTTACACTCCGCTGTCAAGAAGCCAAAGGCTGTGAGATCTGGATTCCGTTGGGAAGATGGCATTGGCGAATGGGTGACAGGCACTCCTGTGATTCGTCGCAATGGATCTCAAACTATCAACACTGAGCCCATGTCGCCACTACCAGCGACACGTCTTTCCCACAGCCCACTTCCACAATCATGCTTAGGAGGCGGAAATCAGAACCCTACGGCAGCCACAGAAGGATGGCTTAAAAGCTCTCTTCTTGCGAAGAAGGGCCAAGCAGTGTCACGAATTGTCCAAATGTCGGAAAGCTCTCGATCAACTGCAAGCGAAGCAAATGAGGTTAACGACAGCACCGATATGTTGCCCAGTGACAGGGAGGACTTAGCTGCCGAGGATCCCGAAGATTCGTTCTGTTCCAGCGTGCCATCACTCATCTGGGACGCCAGCGAAACCCCGCCGGTAAGAAAGTCCAGAACCAGAAAGAGGAAATGCCGAAACGATGACAACGGAGAGGAACATTCAATATTCTGTATGGCCAGTCCCTTTACCTCTGTACCTTTGTCTCAGAAACTCGTTGCCTCTATGAAAGCAGATCCACAGGCCAGCAAGGCTACGAGAGCGCAGCGTACGTTATCGAATGCTAGTCAAACATGTCAGATCGTTGATGACAGTGAAGACGAACTCAGCCTCCTTTCAGAATCACGATCTCAACATGTCTCTTCAAGCCGTAGTGTTTTGTTTACTGGCGTGAGTCGGTGTCAAGTCAAGAGAAGACGAACGTCGAAGCGCCAAATTCAATCATTGAGTAAAGACGATGGGTGGTCGGAGGATGAATTATGTATTTGATACCCATATGTTCAACTAGTTTAAGGCAATATTAGAACAATGTAGTTTTTATCATCATGATCATATCCACAGTCCATTGGCTCACTAAATGGTTACATTTGTGAGTTGTAGCTGGACTTCATGAAGGGTTGTTGTACTCCGCCTACACCAAACTCCCATTTCTGATAAGATATCGTCGAAACAGATCATTGTCTGATCGTCCACCACATGCCAAGCACTTGACGACATCTCTCCTAATAAAACGGCATCGTTCGTGTTTGCATCACATCTTGATGGCACCGTAGAACGAGATTCGTCAACAGTACGTGACAGAATTGCGGAGCTGTTTCTTCGTCGGCTCAGCGGCTGTGTCAAGGGCAATTGATGCTGGGCACAGACGGAGCGTTGGTAGATCAGTGGATGATAAGATAACGAGTGGTTTGGAGGGAAAGATCACGCGGGTTATGGTCTTGTGTTTGGGAGTTTGGATCGAGAGTGGTTCTGGTGGTGGATGTTGTTAATACTGCACAACTTGCTAATAGGAACTTGAGTTCAGGTCGATGTGTTTTCTACGTACCCTTTATCCTCCGAAATTCAAAACATAAACATGTTTTATTGTCTTTCTATTTCGTCATCATTTGCGAAAAGGGAGGAAGCAGGAAGAAGGAAAAGGGTCATGTCCGGCCCAAGATTGCTCGGGGGTTCATATAAATTGCAGATTTTCTGGGGTTGATAAATCCCCGCAGGTGGTAATTTCGCAACGTTTCCTAGGAATTTCTAGACACGGATGCAACCCCACGGAGAGATACGCAGAGAGAGATAAGTCGTGGATTTGCTATTCTGTGAAGCCATAACAGGATAGCTGTAGAGACTCGAGATTCCTCTTCTGAAGTCAACGCGTAAGCAAGTTTCCAGAGGTTCGCGAGAGACGTCAGCGTTACGCTGAGATGGGATGGTAAACATTATTTCTGGTGTCAGTGACTCAGTGAGCAATTCGTCATATTCAAGTCTCAACCTCACTTCATGATTGACATGTTTCGCTTGGTGACAGTGGACGAGACGAATTCATGGGACGACCACTACCAAACGAACAATTGACAGTTTTACGCACGCACTTCGCAAAAACTCGTCATCAGGTCGTTTCTTGAGTTGAGAATACCATTTTCTGGTTGGTGAGAAGGCTTTTATGAAGCTGCTTGTGTTGGAAGAATTCTGGGCCCAGATTTGTTCTGCTTTCCACATTTGGTGGACGGTCGTTTCAGTTCCTGACCCGTTCCTGCAGAGACAGGGGAGCATTTTCGCATGTGAAGCGAGGAAGTCGATTGTGGCGTTTGAGGGTTTGATTGGCTAAGTAGAAGGAGGTTTTATACCAGCAAGGAAAGACCAATAGAGAAAGACTTCTTGAGTTGTTTGCGCCATAGGAGGCGAAGGTGTTGAAACTTCAAACAGAAAAGCCTCCCTCTGAATAAAGTACTCGGTAATTTCTCGCAACGAAAGTGGTCCTGGGAAACCCCCGTCATTTATATGTTGCACGCAGGCGAGATGACGGTGATGCTCCCGAGACAACATCCCGAAGATGTGACGAAGATCATTTCGATTACCGATGATTCGAGCGGTTTGCCCTAGCGAGATGAGAAGGAACAGGCACAGGTGGTGCGAATGTTCTTTTGGTCTTCGATGTGCGAGTCTCGAGCCCTCTGAGTTGGCTCTGTATGCCAGGTGGACGTATTTCCCTCTTCGATGGCGCATTAACCATTGTCGAAAATGCATCTCATGTTTCCATTCGTAATTTCTCCTTTTCGTCGCAGACGTCGTCCTAGCCTGGAAACCCATGAAATGCCGCGCGGAAAGCAGAGGTACGGAGCACCTAGCCAGGGGCAGCCCCGCCTTTCGGCTACGCCAGCAGCCCAGTTTGTTTGCGATAAGATGGATTGGCTTGAAGAGATCTTGCCCTTGCCTTAGCTTCTCCTTGGTCACAATAGCCTCCATTTTCGCACCTACATACTCTCTTTCTTCCCTTCGAATGTTGTCTCGGGCTTGAGTCTAGTTCGTGTTTACTTCTTCATTTCGCTTTCGTCTTCTAGCGGCCAGATTGAATCTTGTTTTGTGACGGACACGAGGAGGACTGACTTTACGACAATACACCGAGAGTGATTTTGTCGCATACGATCATTTCATCACACAAGTCCGGATCGGGAAACGCATCTAACGAAAGAGCCTCAAAAAGGTCTACACTCATTCACTCACCACTAACTTTGCGACTAAATCTGCTTAAGATTGCTGGACATAGGCACAACACGTCGTCGCTCATTCCTCGGTCTCATTCCCAGACGCCAGACGTCAACACCACACTCTTTTATGCCAGCTCATCGGTAACTCATTGAATGAGACGATATCACGATACTATGACTTCTCAACTCAGATTGATGGCTTTCGCAGCCATGGCAACCTTCGTCAAGGCCGCTGGAACAGGAACAGGCGCAACAACAGGGGGAAACGGCACCGCAGCAGCAGGAGCTTCAACAGCAGCACCAGTAAAAGACCCTTCAAACGCTGCCATCTTGAACCAGGACTTTTACAACTATATATTCATCATTTTGGCCTCGCTCGTGGTGGCATTAACGATCTGGAGGGTTCTCATAGAGGTGACCAAATACGTCCGTACAACCTCCTGTCTCAACAATGAGCGTCAAGCATATTTCGCCATCCCGTCGTCGAAATTTGCCAGTCTGAAGAAGCATTTCTTGTATGCTCCTATATTTTCGAAAAGACACAACAGGGAATTCCAGTTATCTTCGGCCATAAATGTTGGAACATTACCTACACGTTTTCAACTCATATTTCTCGCACTTTATTTTGGTTCAAACATCGCTTTTTGTGTTGTCAGTATAAACTGGTCCGGACCGCTGGCTACTGTTTGCAAAGAAGTTAGAAATCGCACCGGGATACTTTCGGTCGTGAACATGGTATGTAACATGTTTTATTTACTCTCCACCCCCAAGTAACTCAATCCTAACGATGCAATCCAGGTCCCTCTTTTCATCATGGCAGCACGTAACAACCCATTGATGAAGTGGCTCAACCTGTCATTCGACACCTTCAACTTACTCCACCGCTGGCAAGGACGTATCGTCGTCATCGAAGCTGTAGCTCACACTGCCGCTTGGATGGTCGCCACTGTGTCTACCAAAGGCTGGGCTGGCGTTCAGGCTTCAATCAATACCAGTCCATTGATCATGTGGGGTTTGGTTGGCACAGTTGCTTTTGTTTTCATCAGTATCCAAGCAAGCTCTATTCTTCGCCACGCCTTTTACGAGACGTTCAAGTACCTCCACATTGCATCCGCGATCCTCGCCATCATTGCGGTCTGGTACCACCTCAAGATTGCTGGCGTTCCCCAAATAATGCTTGTCTACGGTGTCGTCGCTATATGGGTCGCCGAACGCACTTTGCGAATCGTCACTCTCATATACAGAAACGTAGGCAGTGGAGGAAGCAAGACATTAGTCGAGGCTCTTCCAGGTAATGCATGCCGGGTGACAATTGATATGGCTCGTCCATGGACATTCAAGCCAGGCCAACACGCGTATCTTTACATGCCATCCATCGGCCTCTTTCAATCACATCCTTTCTCCGTTGCCTGGTCCGAAGAAGCGGAGAAGCTGGACAATGAGAAGCTTGCCATGAACCGTCTAGAAGTTCTTGAGATGCGAAAAACTACCATGTCTTTCATCATCCGAGCACGAACTGGTTTCACGGCGAAACTTTGCAAAAAAGCAGAAGCTTCCCCGGATGGAAAGTTCTACACCAAGTGCTTTGCTGAAGGCCCTTATGGTGGTATGCATATGATGCATTCATATGGTACTGTCATGTTGTTTGCAGGTGGTGTCGGAATTAGTAAGTCTACCTAATTATAAAATCAGCTAGTCCTAACTAGCATTCTCTTCAGCTCATCAAGTCCCTCATGTCCGTGATCTTGTCGCAGGCTATGCCAACGGTACAGTCGCCGCCCGAAAGATAGTCCTTGTTTGGATCATTCAATCTCCAGAACATCTAGAATGGATCCGGCCGTGGATGACATCCATCCTAGCCATGGATCAACGCCGCGAATCTCTACGTATCATGCTCTTCATTTCTCGGCCGCGATCCACCAAGGAGATCCACTCTCCATCCGCTACGGTTCAGATGTTTCCAGGTCGTCCAAACATCGAGACACTTATCGACATGGAAATGGAGAACCAGATTGGTGCGATGGGTGTTACTGTTTGTGGCAGCGGAGCATTAAGTGATGATGTTAGATCCGCGGTGAGGAAGAGACAACACGCTGGAAATCTGGATTTCATCGAGGAGGCCTTTTCTTGGTAACCCCGACATACCTAGACGGCACCATTCTGGGAATTGGTTATTTTCGTTGTGCATATTGCAGCCTCTTTTGGGTATTTTGTTTTAGATGATTTCTTTCTTGTATATTCGTAGGGTTTTGGATGACTTCACTTTGAGCATTTCAGGTGGTCACTTTAGAAGGAGGTGCAGGATCACTTATCTTATATTCTCAATACGATCTTTTGCCCGCTCGGTGGTTTACCGTGGTCTTTTCAATCCCTTTCTGACCCCTTTTTGATCCCTATCTGATCTTCAAATGGATACTGTCGGAGACATTTGCCGAGAGTCAAGCGTGTCGTAGCTATATCCAAGGAACCTCCCAAAGTAAGAAACGCTATCAAAACCCCGAACATTAAAACAGCAGCAAGACCTTCCCAACGTCTTTTTCTACCCTAGAAGACACTTCTGTCTAACAGAAATTTACTCACAGGTAGAGACCCAACTCTCACTATCCTCGACAAATTCTGTTCCTAAAACCCAAAAAACAACCACACTTATAACCTCGAGGTTCTCTATTTTTCTGACAACCACAACAGTTACACATCCCGCTTATCACGCACTCGGACATCGACCACAAGCTACTTACCTACTAAGACCTTGCTTTGTTCCTTATCATCTTCTCCACCATCATCATTCAATCTTAGAAGTACACCTTAAACAAAAAAACCGAGAAACCAACACAGTTTCGAATAGACAACCCCCCAAAAATAGTCAGTGAATCACAAACTTTAGACTCCACCACACCAAAACATCTCTCCACCTCCCAAAACACCTCCAAAAGAATAGATAGAGCACAAGTGCTTATTCTCGCAATCAGAAGATCGAGTAACCAAATCAAACGTTCCCTACCAACTCAACGACTCCCATCTCTATCGCAATGAATTATTGAGAGGGAACGGGCACTAGGCGGGGGAGCCCAGCTGGGGGATGCGCGTCGCCTTGCGGCAGCGTCGAATCTTCGGTTCGGTTTGATGTGATTTGATTTGTTGGGGGGTTTTGGACTATTGGGGGTTATTAAGTAGAATAGTGGTTAATTTGTGGGGAGAGGGGTGTGTGGTGAATGTGAATTGGAGTGACGGTGAGGGCTTAGGGGTGAGATGAGCTGGTAGCATTCATGTCTTCTCACTTCACGAATACACACCATGGAAGTAGGCTACAATTGAAATTCCAAAACAAACAGCTTTCTTACTACCACAGCTTCACGGATTCGACTCCCTGATCAGGTGCGGTCGAGAAGGGTTTGGACGATCCTTTGAGCGCGACACTGTCTCTCGAGAAGGAAATCTGTAGCGGAAGTTGGAATTCGAGGCTCGAGCGGGGAAAAGAAATGGTGGTTGTGCTAGGAGGCGTCGCTATACTTTTATTTCATCATCGTACCTCTTATAGGGGTGAGAGAGGGTACTTGATTCATAATCTTTTGAAGTGTAGACATCATTGTTAAGAAGGGGAGATGTTTGAGGAGAAGGAGTGTTAGTATGGGGGAAGGAGGAATTTCAAAGTCAGAACGCCTAGAGCTTTGGAGATGCTAGTTGAGTAGATGGGTAAGTCAGATTCAAAATCACTGAAGAGTATTACTACGAGAAGGGAGTTTCTTTGTGGGGTTGGTATGTGTTTACGATGTTAGATAGTTGAACTTTTTCTTAATAACATGTAGTTTTCTAATACATAAGTGTCTGATGTACCTGTCCGAAGAAGTACGTTCTTTCAACACTTGAAATCTATCATCCAAAGATACAATACAACCACCACAAAACAACACCACATCACCCAACAAACCCTCCCTCCCCCATCCCCAGCTCCAACCTTCCAACCTCACGACCTCACCCACCCAGATACCTCACCCCCACCCCTCCACCCCCAACACTCACACTCGCTAACCTCCTCCCCCCCTCCTCAATCTCCACCACCTCCGCCCGTCTAATCCCCATCCGTCCCCCCCTCCACCCTGCCACACACCGCTCAAACCTCACACTCCCAAACTCCGGCCAAGTAACCAATTTCCCATTAACAGTCAACCTTTCAACGATCCACTCCGCCGTCTCCCCGCTCAACTCACCCCCTGCCGGCGCAAATACCTTCTTCGTCCAAATCTGCCCGGTATCCTCGTTCACCAGCACGATCACCGCTTTGCTGGGCGAGCGAGTGGAGATGTATATCCCCATCCCGTCGCCCTCCTCCACGGCAAATTCCGCGGCGGGTATAACGGTGTATGGACCGGGCACCCACTCCCAGAATACACTGATTGCTTTCCTCGTGATATTCCCGGACTTGATGAGGTCGATTGATATGCCAGCTTGGAGCAGGGCGGTGGTAGGCGGGAACCCGTCGATGCCAGCCCACATGCTGAAGGTGTAGGACCCGTTTGTGGCGTTCGGCGGGAGGGAGACGACGGGGATGGTGAGATGGGCGGAGATGGATGTTATGTTGTGGATGGGGGTGAGATAAATACCGGCCCAGTTTGTGGTGTAGCGGGAGGGTGTTGGGGTGGTGGTTTTGGGAGGTTTGAGGGTGAACTTGGTGGAGGACTTGGTTGTGATTTTGGATGTGGGTTTAGCTGAAGCTAGGAGGCAGAGAGGGATGAGGATGGAGAGGAGATGTGAGAGTTTCATTCTTTTTAAAATAGTCTAGGAATAGATATATGGTGGTTGATAAGAATAATAAGATGAAGCATTTTGAGCGACTACAACAAGAAGGAAATTAGGATTGTGTACCAGCTACTCATGGACTCCATGCCATGTGTACTGGACACTGTCCGATAGTCGTTGGAAGTGATTCATGTCTTTTTCAGGGACATCGATGTAGTAATGTCTGAGATGATGGCTCTTAAGCGAGATCTTTGGAATGCTTCATGATCGCATCGTGGACTTCATCACTTGAAGCGGAGTCGTGGAAATTCGAGTATGCAACACACGCGTGCACACTCGAATGAGAAGGGGAAATGTATATATGTAGCCACGAAGACTCAAACCAGAAGATGACAAGACTTAATCTCGACAACACGTTCTTTGATATGTGGATATGGAGTAGTAAAAAGGGTACTTAGCTAAGAATCGTACTGCTGCTACCATAAAGTAAATCGCAAGAATTGCAACGGTGCAACCACAGCTGGAATACGTCTCATCCCATTCCATATGCCAGCACGAAATGATATGGTTCTCGCAACTTGATGTTTTCATGGGATTTCTTAGGTCCTCAACCCTGACAAGCCAGGAGGCGGTGTCTATCCTCACCCCGATGACATGATCTAGCGATCTGCTCTTGATCCATGAAAATTGGCATGTCAACTCACACTTGGTCCTTCCAGCGAGGGGATGTATGAAATCACAATCTGGACAGGCTTCGTACACATAAGTTAAATTGGTGACCATCTGTATTTCAGATTGAGAATTTACATGCCACATAGAGATTGGTCGGAAATATCAGACTATGCGTACCTTACGCCCCTGTGGTAACCTTATTCAGAAGAAACCCCTAACCAATATCCCATCCGAACACCCCGACCCGGAACAATAATGTCCAAATATCAAAAGCCACAACCATTGCCAAGTTTATACCCCGAACACCAACTGCTGCAATTGTGGGATGAAGTACGGATGCGAATGCAAACCTCTCCATCGATAGACGTTCTATTTAAGTGACGTTGCATAAGAGCTCAGCCTCCAGAATGAACTTGCCCTCCTTGTATTTCTCACTCGCCTCGTATGCTTTGTCGTATTTCCATCCTACCGTCTCGTTGCATTGTCTGCAGGCGATATCACGGACGATATGGCGGCCGGTGGTCATGTTTCGCTCGCTGGCATCACCGGATGTGACGTTCACGACGTTGTTGAAGAGGTATGCTTTGCCATGTTGACCGCGGAAGTTCTAGAATAGACAGTCAGTACAAGCTGATTGAGGATCAGGCTGCAGGGTGAGAGAAAGAGGTACGGACTCTTGAGATGATGTCTTCATGGTTCGACAAATGGGCCTTGCAGTTCTTACAGCCGTAGATCTTGTGGCTGTTCAAATAGATGTTGTACGAGAGGCCCATGGTGGGTGGTGAGACTGTATCAACCGTCATCTTCAGTTACATGTACGTTGGCGGGAAAGGTAGGAGTAGGTACAGTCAAAGAATGGTGGTTGATAGTGTAGTGATCTCACCAGCAAGTTCGTGCTTAGTTTGGATGAGGTGCAGGCAACCACGTATATAGCAGGCCTAGCAAGGCCGGAGGGATGTGGATGGGAGGATTCGATTCGCTGCCTTGTCCGAAGGCGTGAACGTTGTGACACACGTTCTGGTCTGCTGCGCTGGAGCCGGTGAATCGGTGACGATCTGGGGAAGTGGTAATGGGAACGGAGTCGGAGCGGATGGTAGGTGGCCGAAGCTTATTGTCTGGTTTGCCAGTTCACTACGTATGGCACTTTGAAGCTTGAACGAATGGGGATTGTGGTAATTCGAGGCTGCGAGTGGGTGAATGGGAGTGGTAAGAGCAAGAGGAGATCATCAGAGGGGAGGTCCAGCGATAAGCTGATTAAGAACCCTGCTAGCGAGCCGATTTCCACCCCGCACGCTCCATGGATCCTGGCAAGGGCAAGGACATTTGAGAGGCTTGAGGAAATGCAACGGAGAGCGACATACATCGTGATTCAAGAAGAGTAAAGAATGGAAATGCACCACTTTACTGATCGCAGAATAAGTTCCGCGCAATGATCGTTGAAAGATATTATTGGCCAAACTGTCAGTCAATCAAGTGAATTCGGTCCTGCTGCAGCTGGGGCGTGTTCAAGTGGATAGATATACACGACTCTGGAGGGGAGCAGTGAGTTCAGAATCACAGAATGATACAGCTAAGTATCAGTAGTTCATTTCTTCTGCTATCTGCACTTCCTAATTCTACTTTTTTGCCAAAGCAGGCTTGATTTCCCCAGACTCTCAGGAGTGACACCGCTCTAATACCATCATCTTTGGAGACGGTAATAGTTTTAACCTCGTCAGTCTTTGGATCTTCCACTCGAATTGGTTTGCTACGTCTATCTATTTCGAGTAGTTGCTTATCCAATCAACTCAGGGCTGAAATCTATACAATTTCTCGTGACGATGCCACAACAACCGCCGAAGCGTAGCACTCTTACTTGAGATTCGACAGATTGGTAGATGCATGGCTCAACTGCTTCCAGCCCATCGGTTCGAAGGCGTACCTATTGACAAGATTAACGAATATCCTTGACATGAATTTCAGACATGATAGAATAGAATTGGACTGTAATCAGAAGGAAGGCAACGGAAATCTCCACACGGTTTTGCGCTCTCGGAGACAATATGAGTTAACATCCGGAATTTTTCATCACTTGGAGTCGACGTAAAAGAAGAAGAGTCTTGGGTACTTACAATAGTAAACCTAGACAAGCTCGATCAGCAAAGGATGTCTGGCCAACCTATTGCCCCATCAAACCGGGCATGGTCTTGTGCCTCGAAGGTATCCTTATGGGATATTAAAGAATATCCAGAACTTGATTGATTTTCTAGTGAGTACGCTCAGTTCTGTCTCGGTTTAACAATACCATCATGCATAATATAGTATGTGACTGTGCTGTCCTCGTCCAGAGTTGCGAGCAGTAACCTCTTCTGTCGATTCTCACCTTGCCACTGGTGCCCGACGGGTTTCTCATCATCTTCATCGTACTCATCCTGACTACTCTCTCCCGGTGGTACGA
Organism: Glarea lozoyensis ATCC 20868; assembly: GCF_000409485.1. Classification (NCBI taxonomy): domain Eukaryota; kingdom Fungi; phylum Ascomycota; class Leotiomycetes; order Helotiales; family Helotiaceae; genus Glarea; species Glarea lozoyensis. The sequence goes on from NW_007360984.1 coordinate 1,219,646, forward strand.
CCCCAATGGCATTAAATACCTTTGCAAAACTGGAGAGCGTAAATGTTTCTTTGATGTGAGTAGGTAACACCCACTCTCTTTCAGGAATCTGCTCGATTTTCTTGCCAGTATCATGCTCTTCTTTGATGACAGCAACTTGTTCATCCGGATGGATATAGGCCCTCTTCGGTGGGAGTCCAGATATCATAGGTCTTGGAAGGGCGACCGAGGTCAACGGCGAATGAGTATGGACTGTAAGAGCCGACCAAGAATGTTGGTATTGCAGATTGTGCTGGATTTGGGTTGCAAGATGGTGTAGATATGCTGGATGAGGCGACTTCTCAATAGAATCTTTCGACTTCTCAATTATCTCCTGAGTTGCAGAGACCGGTGGCAACTCATTCGTGGCCAGAGTGCGAGCCATTGGGGGCAGTGTTGGTGGTGACGATCTTAGATGCTGTCGTCAACAAAGCTTGGGCTGGAGAATTTTCAACAATAATTCAAGAACATCGTGGGGCTCGGACTCGGAGCGAATACGGAACGCGTCGCACGCGATGGAGCTGAGTCTCGGCGGAGCCGCAGCCAATTGGATTCAGGTTAGTTCAGATCTCTGGGGTCCTCCTCTACACTGTTTTTGGACTAGCATATCGAGTAGCTGTCGCTAGGTTGCACCCGTGGGTTGTCTGGGGAAAGTGGTTGATAAAGGTTCGTGAGGCTAGAACGAACTCAAAAACCACCATCAGCTTTCCCCCTTCAACAGATTATCTCCTGTCGTGAAAATTATCGACGGAAGATCTGTTTCGCATTTTTCGATACCAAAACATCTGCCCAATTAGCATTTCTTACTTCAACACTTCACTCGTTTTCCTGACGTCAACGATGCTCATCTCTTGATTCATCCTTGGCAATCTCAAAACCCTGGCAGCCCAAAACATTCCCTTGGTTTTCCCCGTCCCGTCTGCAATCAGACCATCCAATTTCATCAACTTCTCTATAACATGTCTGCTCCATCGCCAGTAGCACCAGGTGCTTCTACGGCACCAACTCAGCATGATGCTCCCGAGCCGTTTCCCACGTTGAGCAGCTCGCCTTCCCCCACGAGTCCTCCCCGAGCCACCACGGAAAAGTCAGACCATAATCGCAGCAGGGGCGACTCTAAAACTTCTATTCCAGGACGACTACGGAGCGCGTCGAAGAGTTTTGCAGAATCGAACCCTCCAACTGGCATGTGGATAGCGACAGGCAATATTGTATCTTCCATCCCATCCTTATCAGACATCAGAAGAGGAAGTTACAGTAGTGACGGCTGGTCTGGAGAAGGTCAGGTCCGAGAAAAAGAAAGACGTGCAAGTCTGGTCAGGCAAGGCAGTTCCGAATCGAGAATCATGCGACAAAATAGCACAGGAGTGCCAACGAGTCCCGGGGGTGGCAAATCGCCAGGGCGCTTTAGGGAGCAGAGCGTCCCCGAAGTCGCAGAACCAGAACAACTCCGAGTTATTCCATCAGGCGTACCAATTGACTCATCTACGAAGGGCAAGGAGTTAGAGCCAGTCGGAAGTGAGATGGCGGAGTTGACGAGTAACGGCGAAAAGAAGAACAAAATGGCTGCCGACCATCGAAGCAGCAGCGATACCAATCTCACGCGTGGCGGAACCTCCTCGAAGACTGACGACGCCTTCAGAACTGAACCTTTCGACAATGGTTATCAGTTCCCCCCGAAGCACGATTGGAAAGAGGCTACTATGATTGGGCTCAAGGCATCCTGGAAGTTCGTCATCACACCTATTGGTTTTTTAGTGACCATATATGGTCTCAATGTCGTGGCATGGGGTGGTATGTTGTTCTTGCTACTATGCAACGCTTCCCCCGCTATGTGCAAGCCGACATGTAACGATATCAACTCTCCTCGTCGAGTCTGGATCGAGATCGATTCTCAAATTCTGAACGCCCTTTTCTGTGTGACTGGATTTGGTACAATTCCTTGGAGGTTCCGAGATCTTTATTACTTGTTACAATATCGCCTTCAAAAGAATGAGATGGGCCTGAGAAGGTTGGCCGGTATCAACCGCGGCTGGCTAAGGCTTGCTGGCTCACAGGATTTGCCCGTTACATTCGGCCCTGCGGAGGCAGAAAATGGAATCGGAAATGCCTCAACGAGCACGTTAGCATTCCCCCCAAAGAAGCAATCGGATGCTCCCTTGACTGGCATCAGAGCTCCACCAACCGCTCTGTGGAAGCTTGACTTTGTCATCTGGTGCATGGTATGGAACACCTTCCTCCAAGCTGTTCTTTCAGGCTTCATGTGGGGTATGAACAGATACGATCGTCCGTCTTGGAGTACAGGTCTCTTCGTTGCCTTGGCATGTATCGTAGCGGCAGCTGGTGGTATCATGGCCTTCATCGAGGGCAAGCACGTTAAGAGCATCGAAGGTGTACCGGTCACGGAGAAGGATCAAGTGCGTCTGGCAAAGGATAAGGAGGCGGGTGTTACACACTACAACAATATCAAAGGTGTGAAGCCCAAGGAGAAAAAAGCCGATGAAGAGAAAGGTCTTTTCCACCGAAAGGACAAGCATACAGCAGCTGTTCAGGTGGAAGAAGACGCGATTGGAGAGGGCGTATCTCAAGTCGTGCGTTAGACGGAAGCATATATCGGCTGTTTTTGTTGGATACTGTACATTTGAAATTTGCACGGGTTTGGGATTGTTTGAAACGAGGGACATATATACCTTCTTGCCTTTATTGCCTTTACATATGAGCCTTTAATGCTGTTAGTAGCGGGAGTCGGCGGGTAACGGTTTAGAGTCAGTAACAAGAAGCGTTGGATAAAATACATACAATTGATCCGTAACATTATTGCATTCAGTACGTGCTGTCGTTGAGGATTTGGTGAGGATTCTCTTATGACGCTAGCGTTGACTTAGCCCGGCCCTGGTGACTGACACATGGGGTAGCCTCGGGACAGCTCCAGGCTACCTACGTTATCGGGTCTCGAGACAAAGGTGCACCTGAGCAGTCCAACCTCGAGACAACAATAACGACCCCAACAAAGTAGTTCTTATTGAAGATTCCTTGACCGAATGCACGGTTTACGATATTGATATAGGTACAAACTGTCTGCAATCGAGAGAACTCAACCTCATCCCTCTGAGTTCCCGCCCGCCGGGGCGAGTCAGTCGTCGAGATGGCACTCGACAAGATGCTCATCCCATTCCTCGTCGCCATGATGCTGGTGACGGGAGTCTGCAATACATTGCTCACCAAATATCAAGTATGCCGATGCTACCGTGCTCTCTAACTATGCTAACCTACCTTCCCCAGGACAATATTTGCGTTCGCGACTGTGAAGCGAAACATCCCAAAGATAGGCATCTATTTGAACAACCGGTCATACAAACAGTACAGATGTTCATTGGAGAGATGGGATGCTGGATCTTCGTCGGGGCATTTACCGTATACGCGAAATACATCGCAAAGAAGTCGTTGGCGCAGGAAGGTGGTTATCAACCTGTTAATGGAAGCGATGAAGTGCCAGAGTCGGATGCTGCCTCGATTCGTTCTACAACCCCGATCAACCCGGCTGTGAAGGTTATGGTTAAGAAGGAAGAAGATCGGATACCGCTTGTTGGGCTTAAGGTCCTGTTGCTTGCATTACCTGCGATATGCGATATCTGTGGAACAACACTCATGAATGTTGGACTACTCTTCGTTGAACCCAGTATCTATCAGATGACCCGTGGAGCATTGGTGTTATTTGTTGGGCTATTCAGCGTCATTTTCCTAAGAAGGAAGCTGTACCTGTATCAATGGTTTGCCCTGGTCACAGTTGTGGCTGGTGTTGCTGTTGTTGGGTTAGCAGGTTGGCTCTACCATAAAGAGGATCCGCCAGAGTCTGTTCGGGATGCTGCCATTCTCACCATCAGAGCAGCAGTGAATTATGCTGTTGATGAGTTGAAGAAGCCAGGGGCTGGCTTGGCTGTGATTGGTGTTCTCTTGATTGCTGGTGCCCAGATCTTCACAGCAAGTCAGTTCGTGCTTGAGGAGTACATTCTTGAGAAATACGCACTTGAACCTCTAAAGGTTGTTGGCTGGGAAGGTATCTTTGGGTTCTCGGTAACAGTTCTTGGTATGATTGTCATGTACCTGGCTGTTGGCAGGACGAGTGCCGGTCGCAACGGATACTTTGATGTTGTTGAGGGTTGGAGGGAAGTTTCAAGTTACAAAGGGATCTGGGTCTCCAGTATTGCGATTATGTTCAGTATTGGGTAAGTCAACTCTGTCGTTTCTCTTATATCTTGCAAACTAACCTATTTCAAGTGGTTTCAACTTCTTCGGCCTCTCAGTCACCCGCACCGTCTCCGCCACATCCCGCTCAACGATCGATACCTGCCGAACTCTATTCATCTGGATAGTCTCTCTATTCCTAGGCTGGGAGACTTTCAAATGGCTACAAGTTCTCGGTTTCCTTCTCCTGGTATATGGAACTTTCTTGTTCAATGGACTCGTTAGACCACCTTTGAAGAGTTGCATTGTTCGAGATGTTGAAGAACTCTTGCCAGAGGAGCCGATTGAACATATCTGATTCAATAGAGGGAGACAATAGAGCATTTGACTTTCAAAGTATTGGGATATTCTTTGCATTGGGCATGGGCTTGGCGTTGTCCACGTTGGAGCTAGGTTAAGGGTTTGGCGTCGATTCAATTAGATGCAGTTTCAGTTATCACTTGTTAATACAGCGGCCGGTTTTGATACTAGATTATATGCTACTATGGTGTGACCATGAACTCAGAAGTGAGCATGTAACATCATTTCCCTCGCTCCATGAAAGTCACACTGGGTCAAAGTTGCTTCTCGACTTCTTTAAAATCATGGATATCTCCAAGGCCGTGAGTTCTCCTCAAATCCTTCTTGAATTCTGCTCTCCGCCATATCTAAGTATTCTTCTTATGCCGTTGGCTCAATGGACACATCACCGGTGTATTGCAAGATTGGCAGGGCAGCTTCTGGCTGTAGGCCAATAGTTGTGTAGGCTCCACCCAACAAGTACAGAAGCATTTGAGTCAATTCACTATATTATCCTTAAAATCGGATTAACTCAGACCTTCCAGGGCGGACCAGTAGGAAGTCACTTGCTAATACCATTGTACTTGGAGGTAATACCTTCAGTCTTGCATTGCGCTGGCTGGATACTCCTATTTTTGGCTAATGAGCATCTCCAGACAATCTCTCATCTCGAACTACCCCAAGGCTACAAAGTCAAGGAATAGCGATCACATATCTTTAGGAGCTGCCTTGATTGCGGAGAATATCCAGTACATTGGTATCCTACGTGTGATTGAGCTACTTATCCGCATTGATAATCCAAACGCACTTGGCTATAGAAATTTATTTCTTCTTTTCTTCTTTCGTGTTTGTAGAACACTACCTCCCTCTTTCCAGTTGCATAGGTTTTGATCTTGATTTGATACTAGCTAAGGTAAAATATCATCTCGAACTATCCTGTCATCGTACATGGTGACGGATCTTGTTCTCTGCATTCATGAAGTTCTTCCCACGCAAATAAAGAACAGATGCCATTGAAGTGATGGTACTAGCAGCAAATATGTTTCCGTCTAGTGGTATTTGCTTATTTAGAGATTAGATTATCTACTATATATAACAGAAATAGTAACTCCTTTCACCTCCTCATGTTCTGTACATATCCGACTCCAGATATTTTAAAGAGGACATATCAAAACAGCTTACTTTCAGTCATCCATACATTATTGATGGGGCAGCATAATCCGACATAAGATACTAAAACGACAATCCCAACCTCAACTACACGCAATTTTTCCATCCTAAGTTATGAAAAGGAATATAGTCACCCAACACTTTACTGATTTGGGTCAATGATTCACCGATATGTACAGAAAAGCTTTCAAGAATGCAGAATTGAGAGAATTTTGGTTTAAACTGATAGGTGTTGCCATTACAGAAGGAATTTTTATACGTGGGTTTCACACTAGTCTGTAAACACTGGTGGAAGTTGAATATTACAACATCAACAGAAGAGATCAAAATTCAACGAAAGATTAGACCACGTCTAGCTGTTGATTACATATTACCTCGGCGTAGTCTTTACAAGAGCAGATAACTCGTACTTCACTAATACTGGATGCTCTCACGATAGAGGCAGAAGTGGTGACCAACGTATCACTTGTATGTCGCAAGAGGAAGAGAGAACCTCTGGAGCTAACAAGAAAGACCGTTGTAGTGAAAATAGTGGCATAGTTCGACTGTGAGAAATAGAGAGGAATCTCGGATGTTTGGATCATGTGTAATTTCCGCATAAGAAAAAAAGTAACTGGCGCTATTTATCTTCCGCAATTTATTCATAGCAAAGGAAATATCAAGAGACTGTGCATAAGATTCATGTAATAATATGAGCCGACTCCTGTACAGTCAAGCTTGGGAGCTGTTGGGTCAATATCAAGCTCGATCTTCTTATCTGACGTCTTTGTTTCCCCTAGATTGGCATTTGTATAGATTCAAGGCACTGGAAGTGAACTTAGGAGACTTACATAGTAGGCTGACGCTCATTTTATAAGTATGTCTAGTCCAAGAGGTGACAAAGTAGGAGGAGCGTAGGTAGAAACGGATTTGAGTGAATGACTGAGCACTTGCTGCACTGACTCTTTGATCCTGCCTTCTGGGATGATGGTCTTTCATTCACTCATGCCTCGAGACTGTTGTGTCTTCCGCAATGCTATTCCCCTGGCACACAGTCCTTAGGTTCAATTCGATAGAACATGAAGCCTCCTGGCCTCCTTCGAGTCAAAGGAGAGCACGGGCTGCTTCCTATTCCTATTTTTATACAAAGGAAACACCAAACGTCTTTCGCATTTTTTGTAACGGCCGCATTTGAATGAGTGCTGATTGTTCAAACATTCAGTGCCTGTTTCAGGAGCGCTGCTGCGGGACCCTCGCTTAGCGGGTTGACTGTAAATTTGCAAGTGACTACAGTCATCAAAACTTGCACCTCGTATTGCAGTAAAGAGATAGCCAGAGAAATTTCTTCAAGCCGTGATGCTACGCTGAACCTGTTATTCCTCCCAAAGTTAAAATAGCCACGGTACATCTTCACGTCTCCGACTAGAAAGGGAGAGCACAGCCACTGGCCCAAGAAAACAAAGCAGACATAAGGTAGCGCCCAAGGACGGCAGAAGGAACAATATTATGCAGAATTTTGGAGAGTTTGGTTATGTGACAGAGTAATAACATCGACATAGCGGCAATGCCAGTCTTTAACGCCAAAGAGGATTGTAAAATCCGACACTTTGCGTTCCATACTCACAATTTGGTAAGTCCATTCTGGTGGCTGACCCGAAGCGGCTGTAGCTGACGCGACGGAATCCAACAAGTAGGTAGCGCATCGTCCCTATCCATGAATGAGGATACGTGGTTCCAAGACACTGCTGGAGGCTGAGTAAGAAGTAGACTTGTCATAAATTTTAACCAAGCAATCCCGGGCTGACCTACGAGATTTGACGCCCATCAGCCTCGGTCGATCGTCGAAAGTAAATTTTGGCCGAGGGTCTCAAAGGGATACTCGCCGTCTCACCTTCTCTTCCTGTAAACTTCCCGGGTGATCTGGAATCTGAGTCTTCCAACAATCCTCAACCTTAAGGCGTCGGAGAGACGAGCCGCCAACAAAGAAAAGCAATGCTTACTGGTTTGTGTCAATACCCAGGCTGACATTATACCTTGGGGGATGAATGAATTTGAGCATCGTGAGGGTATCTTCCGTTTCGACGGCTGCGCCTTCTCAAAGCAGCGGGATGCTCGCATGCTTAAACCAACACCACGCCATGAAAGGGCTTCATATGAAAATGCGTCGTAAGTCTTTCACAGCCGCACTCATACATTCATGCCCTGTTATTCCGGATTGTTCAATATGAAAAGGACCTTGCAGAATAGCATTGAAAATCCAGAGGATGCACACCCATAAGCTCCACACCTCGAGCTCTTGGTGTAAACATGATTACGAGAAAAGAAGATAAGGAATATTGAAATGGCCAGCTTCTTTGACAAGACGTCAAGTTCGTAGCCACGTGACAAGAGTGAGGCTGACCTCCCCAACCAGTGAGCTCTCGGCCGTTGGATTAACCTCAGAACCTCAGCTGTCATCCCGCGATATACCCAGTAGTCTCTTACTGCGTTCGGCGAGGTCTTGAAATGCCTGCAAATGTTGATTCTTGACGTCGCCGAATGCATTTGGTTTCCGAAGTTTCGGACCTATCCCCTTTCGCTGGTACATGGCACTTTAACGGCACGGCAGATGTGCAGACGCAGTGCCAATCCTACGGCCAGCGCGGCTGATTATCTGCTACCCCCGACGGCGGACAAGAATGTCGCCCAGTGTACCACACGTTTCGCAGTTGGAAAGCGTGCCAGCAGGCAATATGGACGAACATCCATGGTTCCATCGGGACACCAGCATAACCTACACAGCTATGAATGTACTGAGGTAGAGTGCAAAAAAATTCGTGCTTCCGAAAAAATTCGTAACAACTGCGATGTGAGGTGGTGGGATGTTCTGCGGGTGTGCCATATGTAGGAAGGTCAGACGATACGAGGTCGTTTCGCTCGCCATCTTACATCCGTCGATGAGCGATGTGAGTGGTGGTTGGCCGCTAGCAGGTAGCATCTTGAATTCTGGAAGGTTGAAGTTGGACTCATGGAGCGACCCTTGTTGTGGGGGTTGTTGTGCGTTCATAGGCTGCGCGATTATCACTCGCAAGAAACGCAAGTCATCGCTTTTATACTGGTATCGAGGGCATGCATTGTGAAGCTTGGAGCTTTGCCTTCCTGGTCTGACCGACTTGGGCGAAGACGAAGCACAATGCGGCTCATTTGTGAATGGTGCTGAGCCGCGTGTGACAGACTCTGCGTAACTGCAGGAAAGAAACGGCTGACGACAAAGGGCTGGGAAGAATATTTCCTGCTTGGTGCGGGTTGTGATGCTGCAGAAAATGTAAAGGGTGCGAGAGGACCTGCGGGAATTGTCATTATTGGGAAGAATGACCAGAAAGCAATATGAAAGAAGAGAAGAAGTTGGCTTGAAAAGAACTCGTGGGGTCCGTGGAGGATATTGATTCTGATGCGGCGAGGTTGGAATCCTCAGGACCCCAATCTTCCAATATGGCTACCACGGCCACTCAGTGGTTGCCGTGTATCGTTAAGTCTCACCAAAGTAGAAATGGCCATCTTTCATTTCATCCTTCATGTACAGCATCAGCATTTCTCCAAGATAATAATTGGACTCGACACTGTGTGGTTGCAGATGATACCACATTTCATCGACATATGGCATAGAGACCTACTAGCATATTTATTACCCCCATGGTGTGGTTCCTGTAAAGGTTGTCACATGCAAGCTGCAATGTACATGACATTGATACGCTCTAATCAACAGCCTCGATCGAGCACGAAAGAAAAAAGCGGCACCCGACAGTCTCTCCTCAGAGCCTCTGCTGCAATTAATGCACGATATTGCTTTTTATCAAGTTGAGGCAACTTTGCACCTTCGCTGTCATATCACAGAGCCCCATTCTTGCACGCTATGTTAAATGGAAGACATGGTAGCTGCAGATGTGCAACCACGAGCCTTACTTTGAAGCATTCATAATTCGATCTTGCTATCAAGAGCCAGACATGAATGAGTGCATCTTTTCCAATGCCGCTCTGGGATCTAGGTAAGCCTCTTTGGATGCCAACCCTCAAATTATGGGCTCGCTTAAGGAGGGGGGTTGGATTGAACGCTCGCTGTTGGATGTGAGACCATCTTCCCCTGAGGCTGTGATGAACGTGATGTTGTCTCTCGGCGTCATTAGTTGTACAATATATCGAACGTGGATAGGTCATACTGAGATGCTGTGGGACATTACCCTCGCTGTTGCTGGACGGACAATTTACATGGTGCCTCACAGAGGGCATGATGTGGTATCTGTGTCTCTGTCCACTCTTCTGAGAGGCTCTGATGTGATGTGCCCCTCATTGAATTGAACAGAATAACCGCACCGTATAGGATGTTGTTGTACCCCTTCCCTCGCATGAGCAAGCCAGCCACTCCGGTCAGCACCCAAAAGATAGAAAGGTAGTAAGCCGGGAATTTACAAGTGCAGTCCAAGACTGGTACGGTGCATATTGGCCCAATAACAGCTGGTGTGCCAGGAAATAAGCATATGGTGTTGCGGAGAGTAAGTTGCCTCAAGTGAAGCACGAGTTGGACGAGAAATGTAGGGTACGTTAGTTGGGGGCTGGCGTGGTCGAAAAAGCGGCTACCTGCTTAGTTGATGCACAACCCCGCCGATGAGGCTGTAAATTGAGATATCATATGTCGAGGGGAAGCTCGGGGGATCGTCGTTTTGTCCACGAGCTTCCAGCCTTAATTGGAATGGCAGTTTGGGGAGAGACGGATTGGACTGAGAAGCACTGGAGCATCATAGCAAGCCTCCGTGGCCCCAAAACGTACCCTTTCGTCTGCTCCTGTTCCTTCCGCTCTTTCGTTTTGAAGCCTAATTAAGGCCCTTTTCCACATGCGCCAGGCCCAACTGGTTGTTCAAGTGTGCTGTCCATGGCTTGAGATTGGTTACGAGCAGGTTCCTGCGGGCCCAGGTCCTGTCTTTCATCTGCGCAAGTCGACGGTCGTGCAGTCGCTCAGTGGTGGACCATGTCCCATCGTGGGACCTTCTGTTGCTCCCTACCTACCCATAGGTATGCATGACAGATGTGAGGTCAGTCTGACGAGGGAGGGGCTCTGCGACGTGGAATAGAGCACCCGCTTGGCGGTATCCGGGCTGGCATGGCCGCCCGTAAAAAGGCTCAGCACGAATCCGGAGGAAGAAGAGCAACGTCGCTGGAGGATAAAATGAGACGTGGTGTCAGTCGAGGAGTCGCAGGTACAACGGAAAGCCAGTCTGAGTCAAGTGCGCGGTGGACGGCCATATCAATGGTGATACTGTATCCATCAAGACTGCGCAGAAAAGAATGGGTGCAAATTAGGTCGAGCGTGTGCCATCGCATGGGTCTTGTACAGCCTCATGTTTGCCTTTCGTTTGCCTCGTCGACGACCTTCATCCATGTTGACCTCCTTCCAGTGTGCTGTGCCGCCCGCGCGCTTACGTCGACTGTTTCTGGTTCCATACGAGCACGAGCACGAAATCGAAAAGGCTATCGTTGCGTCTAAGTGGTACGCAGTACTCGTGGGTGATACGTATTGTTGCTCTCTTCGTTGATGCGAGTGTTTTTGCACGTCTTTGCGCGGAACCAACCTGCGCTTATTTCTCGATTACCTGGTACCCGAACTGCTGTCTCGCACCGCACCGCACCGCACCGCACTCCTTGTCGAGCGCTCTTCCCCATACGCACACGAGTAGAGCGTACGCTTTAGGTCGTTAGCTGTCTTCCGCCCCGCCTTTGCCTCAAATTATTCGCTTGTTTGTGAGCTTCGAACCCTGCTTCCAGCGCCGACTCCCAGCTCCAGCTCCAGGTCCGCACCGAGCTCCAGCCCAGGCCCTCCCCCATCTCCACCTCCACCTCCACACCCCCCCAATTCAATCCACAACCTCGCTCACCCTCCTCACTCCCTTCCACCTTCACTGCATGGCGACTCGACCTTGTCGCATCACTCCCTCGGGTTGATATGCTACTAGACATTGCGGCTCCCCTCACTCCGTGCAATTCGTCGCTTGGGGTTCCCGATGGCCATTTGACTTAATTATGACTACTGTAGAGAACGGTCAGCTCCAGGATCCAGCACCGCGCGACGACTACGATCCGGACGATGTTGGCTTCTCGAATAGTCCGCCATTGCAACCTGTAAAAGTCAATCTCCAACCCACGGCGACGCACTCATTCATGGGCCCATTACCGCCGCCTTTGAGTCCCCGCTCCAGCCCTGCTTCTCCCGATCGCAAAACCTTCAAAAAACCGAAAGCTATCCCGAGTCAGAGTGATGCTGGACTGGTGAGCATGATGGCAAACGGCGCGGCCCCAGAAATATCTGAAATGGCAGGGAAGATCACCTTGGCCGATGCGGATATGGATGAAGATGAGCTATCGTCGAAAGCGGTCCTGGTGGATGTGAATATGGAAGACGAGGATGAGTCTGAGGACGAGGGAGAGGAAGAGGGCTCTTTGGTCGAGGTAGCAGTTCATGGAGAGCAGAACAGCTCGGGCAAGGTTGACATGGCACGCGCCGTTCAAGCACTCGCAGCGCAAGCGGTGGAAGCAATGAGGAATATCCCTAAAGGCCGATCACCCTCTCCGAAAATCGTCAGTGCTGGAAGTGAGAGACCGCACTCTCAGGTATCGAGGGAATCTCACGCCTCTGGAGGAGAAGTGAGACCGAAGATATCGTCTATTTTTGGGACAGCCAATCCTCCTCGAAGTCCTCTAGAAATTACCGTGAGATTAGAGCCAAAGTCACCGGGTTCAGAAGAGCTGCCTCCTATCCGACAAGGGCCAGACTCGCCCATGGCCAACGGTCATGGCAATCCTATAACTTTGCCATCGATCTCGGCCTCGCTCGCGAAAATCGGTGATGTGGTGCCTAATTTTACGCACTCTCCGCCCGGTCACGGTCGACCACCTCCTATGTTCAGCCCGATACAAGGTCATGGAAGTCCTCCAAAATCTCCTACTGACACATTTCGGCATCAGCTTCCATCGCCGGGAAGGCCTTATTACCCATACAATGGCCATAGACGGCCTTCAAATTCAGAAGGGATTCAGTATTCCAGCGCCAACGATTACAGTAGTAGCAACACGGAAACACCAAGCACTGAAGCATCTGCAGCAACACCCGCGATTGATCGGATGAGCATTGATGGAATCACGAACCCACAAATCGGCGGGTTTCAATGTACTTACCCAGGCTGCAATGCACAACCGTTTCAAACACAGGTAGGATTTACCTCCCTTAGAAATTCTTCAACTTACCCCAAGCACAGTACCTGCTAAACTCTCATGCAAATGTACATTCTTCAAATCGGCCTCATTATTGTAGCGTGAAGGGATGTCCGAGAAGCGAAGGCGGCAAAGGCTTCAAAAGAAAGAATGAGATGATTAGACATGGCCTCGTTCATGACTCGCCGGGATATGTGTGTCCATTCTGTCCAGATAGAGAGCACAAATATCCGCGGCCGGACAATTTACAAAGGCAAGTTCACTAGACGCTGTGTTGATATTTCATTCTAACAAGCAGTAGACATGTCCGTGTCCATCACGTGGATAAGGATAAAGACGATGCTCAACTAAGAGATGTGCTTTCTCAGAGGCCGGAAGGACCAAGTCGAGGACGAAGACGACGAGGAGGAACCTCATGACCCTGAGTGAGGCTGTTGAGATACTTGTTCCACCAAAATCAACGGACACTCAACGAGCAGCTTGGTCAACACCTTCAAGTTTGTTGAAAATTTACATTGTGAAATGGTGAACATACCCAAGAATTTTAGTTCCAGGTCAAAATACGATTCAAGGCGGGGGTGGGTGGTTTAGGAGTACAAATGGCGTTATGCGAATATGGGGGTTTCGCTGGCGCTCTTCTTTGATTTTAAGGCGGCTTACGTTTGATTGTTGACAGTAAACTGTCTTATGATGTTTATGACAGGATGCAGCATTTGGAGTACGGTGCATTTTACTGACACGATTTTTCTTCTTTTCTGCGGAGGCAGCTATTTTTTTTGGGACAGTCCCATGCTTCACTTAGGAGTATATAGGGGCTTCCTGGTGTGGGTGAATTTATACCTTCAGCTGTTGTTGATGGATATCTCAGCTCAATTATGGGCGCGGGGGTTGGGGATCAGGAAATTTGAGTCGCGAAACGTCAACGCTCGGGGACAGAGTCGTGGTATTTTCAAGGTGCATATTCCTTTTTGGGGCGAGACAAACTGTCGTTATATATACTCTGCGCTCCGCAAGGGGAAGGTCCTGGAAGGGGATTGGAAATTTTGGCTTTAGGATGATGGTGTGCGATGGCTGAATATAGGACTGTACGGACAGATGAATTGAGGCTGTTTATAGCTGAGAGTGAAATATTACTTTAAGAAAGTCGAGGACTGAGGGAGAATGAGAGAAAAATTTATAGTGATATAATACTCGATCAGCACTCGTGAGAGTCTCCTTTATGAGGGTGACGGTGTATTAGTCTGAGTTTGAATTGTTATATGTCATGGGAGCTGTGAATAGGATTATGAGCCGAAAACGAGTTAAAGATCATCTACAATGTAACACGAATTAGAGCAAGAGAGCAAGAGAGCGACCAAGAAAGAACAAGGAAAACGAAGATAAAGAAAGCTAAGAAACCAGAGACAAAACCCAGTTTCGCCTGCTTACCCATCGAATAACCTACCTCGCAGCACAAAAGCAACCGTTCTTCAAATTCTAGAATTCAAATCAGGGGTTGATATCGTAAGCGAGGATGGTGGATATATGTTATGAGATAGGTATACCGAGAAGGCCGGAGAGGGACACTAAAAGGAGAAAGTGGGATGGAAGATTATGGGAGGAGCTGGTCTGGTAATTGGGTGGTTGGTTTAGTTTAGTTTGGTGGTGTTTTTTGATGGGTAAGTGGAGATGATGGATGCTGGAATAGCTAGGGAGAAGGGAGAGTGGGTTTCGACTCTCGAGATGCTGATGAGTGTAGTAATGGAATGTCTTCGGATTTAAGTGTATACCCCTGACTGTCTTAAATTTTCATGTTAGGAGAAGACTTTGCCTATGTAAAAACAAGCTACAATTGAGCGTTCTGTAACGCTTGGGAATTCTCTATGGATTGTAGTTGTGCAGGTTAACGGACCATACACAGTTATTAACAAAAGAAGAGTCCATAACCTAATATCATAGTATAGCATGTCTAATATTCAATTCAACCCTCACCAACACCCCAAGCACCAACCTCCACCCTCTCATCACTCAAAACCTCCACCTCCACGCGATCCGCCCCCGCCCTCCCCCCAAGTCTCTCAACCACAACCCACAATCCCCCCCTCTCACCCATCCCCGGACTCAAATCTAGATCCCGACTCCTTATCCCCATCGGCGGATCCTGGAACTCGCCGTTTCCACTAACATCCAGCACCGTTTTGTTCGGTCCCTGGCCTCTCTCAATACTAATCCTCAACAGCGGTCTGGATTGCGAGGAGCGCGTGATGGAGCGCACGACGAAGAGGATCTTGGTGAGGCGGTGGATGGTGAGGGGGGCGAGGAGACGGTCTGTTGGAGGGTGGAAGATCAGGATGGGGAGGTGGGTGGAGCGACGTCCTGCTGTTTCGGCGGGGATGGGTTGGACGGAGCAGGGAATGGATGAGCCGATGCGGAGGGAGAAGTCGCCTGTTTGCCCAGATTCGAAAGTTGAGCAGACGATTGTGTATTTACCTTTTTCGACGAGCGGGATCTTGGTTAGAGCACAGCCGCGACGGTAGTCCCCAGAGTGAACGAGGATGTCCTTTTTAGTGATTGAGGATACGCGGGAGCCGTTGGAGTAGACTATCTTGACGTGGACTGCTAGTTCTGGATCTGTGGTTTCGAGGATTAGAGTTAAGGGTGTTGGTGAGGGGACGTCGATGCTGAATTGAGGGTTTAGAGGATATGTTGATGCGCTTGAGTTTCCGCCCGCGGTGTTGGGTGTCCAAGAGCCGGCGTGAGATGTGAAGTGTGGTAGGGAATCGGCGGAAAGGTCTATGTCTAAAGGACTTCGAGAGAAGAATGATAGAGTGAAGGAGTACTTTGGCAAAGGTAAGCCTTGCTGAGCACACACAACGGTGTAAGTCGTAGAAGCGTCGACTTCAAGGCGGGCCAAGGTTTGTGGGGAATCTACATAGGCACCACGATGGAGCGCATCATCCGAGAGGTAGATACGCTGACCACATGTTTCTGAGAACGCATAGAGGCTGATGAATCCAAGGCAATTTGAGGTACCATGTATGGGCGTGCTGTTGAGCGCAATATCATGCTCTTGGGTGGCGAAGTGACGGCTAAGCAAGACCCAAACTGTTCCCCCTTTCTGCGATGTGAAGGAATATTGAGGGTTGTGCATGAAAGAACCTGGATTTCCAACTAGAGGAATTTTCCAGGAAAAGTGATGATCTTGTCGAAATTTAAACAAACCAGGATTCCAGTTTAGGTAAAGAGACTCGAAGTGTTGTGCAACATCCTCCAAGCTCATCCAAAAAGTTCCTGGCGCTGTGTTTGTTTGTTTGGGCAAAGCAGCTGCGAGTCCTTGTGTCCAATCGTCGCTGCTCTCACCCTCATCTGGAAGCAAGAGTTTCCCTTTCCACACCATTCCGTCGCACCAAGGATTCTTTATCAAGAGCAGCCGTTGATGTCCGACCTCTTTCATATCGAGAATAGCATAGTCATGTTCGCCAACGAGACCCAACTCCTTCTCCTCTTTACGACTCATGCTTCCGGTCCCCAGCGTAATGATAACATCCCCATACCCAAACGACATGAATACACGATTCCAGAGACTCATTGGCTCCAAATCGTCGCTGCCATGAAAAATGAGCGCTTGTTTGAATTGACACGGTAATTGTTGCGTACCTCTGAAGGAAAACTTGCTCAGGTATCCAACCAGTCATCACCCAAAGATCTGTACCTGAGTTAGATCCAGGGAAATCATAACCACCTCGAACTTTCAAATAAGCTTTTTCGAGTAGTGCGGGCCAGAGTAAGTCGGGATTGTTACGATCAAGGACATGTAGGCAGCGGGAGGTGTTTGACGAGGGTAACCTATCGTCAATGGTGACCCTTCTAGAGCAGCCATTGAAGTTCAGACGGAAGATGTATTTGCCATTTTTGGAGACACGCGGACGTCCTTTTAGATTATCATAGGGATAAAAAATTGACGCAAGGAGCTGGAGTGTTAGCATGATTTGACCAAATGAAATCTAAAAACCCTTACCCTGCCATGGCCTTTTAGACCTCGAGCCGTTCCAGCACACAAACTTGCAACGACCGAGCAATCCGTAGTGATGTCTTGCACTAAATCAATGTCATCACGACCAGAAGTCATGAGGAGGTCGTCGACATTTGTCGATTCCCCATCACTTTTGGGGTCCTCTAAAAGCGCAGCTGGCCTCTTCCAGCCCGCAAAGATTTCCTCTTGACTTTCTGAGAGTTTGAGATCTACCGAGTCACTGCATAGATCAGAAACTATCGTGACCACAGGAAATGGGAGACTCTACATGTAAAATGGGTTTCCATTCGCGGGTTCCTCGAAAACAGTATCCTCTGGTTCCAACTTCCATGGTGGAAAGATGAACCCATGGAGTTTGGAACCCTCTAGCAAAATGATCTGTTCGCGTGTTGATATTTCTCTACTTGACAGAGGTGCTTTTAAGAAAGCACTGTTGGATGTTGACGGTTGCCAATGCGATGCCTTTTTTATTTCTTCGGCCCTCGAAAGAAGCTGATTGCACTTGCTTCTCAGTCTAACTTTCTCAGCATTGTTACTCACATTCTTTATGATATTCATATAAAGATCAATCGCAATCAGGGCATTATCTAACGCTTCCTCTTTGCTGAGAGACTTGTCAACCTTGGACGCCGCAGCCTGCAATTTATGAGTATTTATGGTTTATAGCCATTGATCTGGAAGAATCACCTGGGCTTCTGCTTCCATACCAACAAAGAGGCTTCAGCATCCACATATATGATATGTGTGGCAAGCGAATGAGATGTTGTGCCAGCCGGCTTGTTGCTCTATGAGGTACCTAGGTACCCAGTAGGTCGTGGAATCGTGCTTGAGGACCAGGCACGTGATTGAAACATCCCCGGCCAAAGCCCCACATCCAAATACGCGGGGCGTCATCCGGTGCGACGGCAATAATCGTAAACCGAGGTCGTCACGGCCGCCCATCAATGTTGTTTTCCTGGAAAGTCTCGGTCGACGGAAGTAGTAGCAAGATGCAGTATTTGATAATCAATCTCCTTTCTTAGAATTATTCACTTCTGCTGGCGACTAAGTTGCTGAGCTCATTTCTTGAATACGTTTGGTTTCCTCACTTTAATCCTCCAGCCTAGATCTCCAATCCCGCGATAGCCTCGGCTGCTGTCATTTAGAAACCCAGACGACTTTCCTTTTCCTCGACAACAATATATTGCACCACAATGGCTGGTCAATCGAAGGAAGCATTAATCCCACCGTGGGGGTTGGCAGTTGCTGGAGCTACAGGAGCTGTCATTGCAAACGCTTTGGTGTATCCACTTGACATGTGAGTTATTTGGCTGTGTTCAGGACCTCCCATGGGAAACTATTTTCCTCAATAACTTTTCTAACATATTTCCATCCTGCAGAGTCAAGACACGGCTTCAAGTCCAAGTCAAGCGAAAAGCAACAGACGCGCCGGCTACTGGACCTGAAGATATCCATTACACTTCGACCTGGCATGCGATTACAAAGATAGTTGACGACGATGGTATCTTGGGACTCTACAATGGCATCAATGGAGCGCTTCTTGGCGTTGCGTCCACCAATTTCGCATACTTTTACTGGTATTCAGTAGTACGGACGTTGTATCTTGCTAGGCAGACAGTGCCAACCCCACCAAGTACTGCTATCGAGCTATCCCTCGGGGCTGCTGCTGGTGCCGTCGCGCAATTGTTCACAATTCCAATTGCTGTTGTCACAACCAGGCAGCAAACACAAAGTAAAATAGATAGGAAGGGAATGTTAGATACTGCTAGAGAAGTGATCCATAGTGAAGATGGCTGGACAGGACTTTGGAGGGGGTTGAAAGCTAGCTTGGTACTTGTTGTCAATCCTGCCATTACATATGGCGCATACCAGAGATTACGGGAGGTGATATTCCCCGGAAAACTTAATCTTCGGCCTGGAGAAGCTTTTTGTAGGTCTTGTTGCTTGGCTTTTGTGAAGCCCGCCATCTAACTTTAACAGTGCTTGGGGCTCTCTCCAAATCCCTCGCAACGATCGCGACGCAACCTTTGATTGTTGCTAAAGTTGGGCTCCAATCGAAACCTCCACCATCTCGAGCAGGAAAGCCATTCAAAAGTTTCATTGAGGTTATGCGATTCATTATCCAAAATGAAGGCTTGCTTGGTCTGTTCAAGGGCATTGGGCCTCAGATCTCGAAGGGACTCATCGTGCAAGGTCTTCTTATGATGACCAAGGAACGGTAAGTTTGAGGCAGCTTAGATGAGATTTCCGATCGCTAACTTGAAGCAGTATGGAACTTATGTTTGTTCTACTTTTCAGATATCTTCGAAAACTTCGATCAGAACAGCTTCAGAAAGCTGCTGATATTGCTGCTTCCAAGGCAAAGCAAGCACTTCCGTTACTTGTGAAGTAAGGATGCCTTGCATAAACGTACGCACGTTTGGCTCAAATTTCAAGGGGTAAGGACATAAAGTAGGAGATGGTAAGTTGATTCATATGGCGTCTGGTTGTAAATATATGATTTTCTACGACCTGCATGAATTTAGGACATAATTAGACATATCTTATTCAAGCCACTGAATAGAAATGAATTAGACAAAGCTTTGATCAAGAATGTTGAACCCAAATTCAAGCAGCCATTATTTTGAAAGAAGGACCCGCAACATTATAAATCACGTGATTATCCTAAGCCGCAAGCGAAAATGATTCCCACAGAACCTCGCGAACCTTGGAATTATCGAGACTTACATCAATTTCTCACAACCGGCACAATGGCGAGTAAGTGTTCTCTAAATACAGAATTTAAGACCGATAATTGACAATTATCTCAAAATAGAATCCAAGAACTCGTCCCAACACAACCAGTCGAAGAAGGCTCACCGAAACGGGTAATTCTACCTCCTCGCGAACGAATCTACAAACTCCGAGCATCTAATGCTTCGGATCATGACGACGCTTCATATTCTGTAGGCAACAAGCTGACATGCCTCTCCTTCCAGTATCAAGAAGCCAAAGACCTCAAGATATCCATCTCTCAAAGGCACCGACCCAAAGTTCCGAAGAAATCACAGACATGCGCTACATGGCACAATGAAGGCATTGGTACGTTATTTGGGTAGTTTCAGGTGGCATCCATTCGGACTAACAACTCTGCAGAAGGAATTGAAGGAGGGCAAGCGGGAGTCGGCGTAAAGATCACGATCAACTTTCTTTCCTCTGGGTCATTGGACGCGGTTGCTGTATTGGCATGGTTTCGTTTCACGGGCGGTCGATGGATTGTCGATAATCGCAGGAAGGCGCTCAAGGAACAATAGTTCAGTTCATAAATCAGCAAGCAACATCGAACCAAACCAACAACGACTCGAATACAAGTGGGTTACATTGTGCTAGAGTGTGTGCGTGTGAGGTTCTCAGACCAAGGCATTAGTGTGTACAGCATTCCGAGATCATCCAATTCTCATATGCTGAAGGAATTTTTCTTTCGTGCCAAGATCAAAATCAGACCTCTTCATTACCAAACACCTTTCCTCCATGCTCTATGAGGTATCGGTGCATGAAGATTGGGGTCACATTCCAGCCTGGGGGACTTTCATGAAGAAAGCATTTCAAGTGCGGAGATACTAGTATATCTTTAGGTCAACGTTCATATCTTCGACCAATTCCTTTTTTATTTTTGTTTTGTGTTCGGAGCCATGCCGTACTATCTTCAACCCAGAGGGTCTTGTAGTTTTACCAGTACAAACCGACTGAAAGGAAGGAAATCTGCCGTAGAGGTACCTTTTAAGGATGATCAATTTTAGTTGATATCTCATTGTTTGAGCAGATAGTCTACAACATTAGTGTTATCCGGAGAAAGCGACAACTACATCAATAAAATCATTTTCGGTGTATTAGAAGACATTGCCGCAAAAGTGATCGGTGATTTCAGTGATTTCAGACTCTTAGTTGCTGACGGTTTCAAATTTTGAGGACTGTGACCTGTAAATCTCTAAATCTCGGTGCATTCACTTTCATGTATACTTTGAGCTCGGGGCTACAGGTTTGTCCTGCATCGGACCTGTATACGCCACTAAATGGATCGAACCAGTCCTGATCCTACTCGGACACTTCTCATCCCAAATCCTATCTCGACCGCATCGATCCGAAAGAATAATTTTGTATCCAGATCACTGTAGGTTCCACCTGTAAACTTTACTTGTTTCTCCCATATTTGTGAGGGGCGCAATATTTTCGCGCTTCTAACCGATGCTGATGTGATCTCGGTGTAGGCATTCCATTTCTCCCCTCCTGGAGAGGCTCTTGCAACACGCGCTTCTTTGTGCCCTCACATCACAGCTCAGCATTTCTCCGCAAGATATTTATCTGCGCAAGGTCTTTCAGGACCGTCTCTCATCTCATTGTTCTATATTCGGAATATACTGCACGATCTCCTCAAACGTCCGGGCATAAGCAGTAGCCCTCTAATAATCACCACAAACCTGAAACCTCGACGTGCTTCACGGGCCACGCACTGCCCCCATTTCTTGTACGCGATAACCATTCTTGGAGGTCTCGGTGGATCACTCAGAACTGGCGTAGCCGCGAAGGAGATCTGGAGCTGCGTTTCAGATTTTCATTATTCCGAGTCTCTGTCCTTTCGACGTTAATACACCACCTCAGCTTTTGCAGTTACAACGATATCATGCTCAATATGTCGTCCGCTTCTGCAATCGGCAATCGCAACAGCACACCGGTCGAGAACACATCCTCCCTTCGACCTCCATCCTCTCGTCCTTTGAACTCGCATCAGCTGCGTGCTTCAGCCGATATGGCTGCCTTCCAGACCTCGCCATCCTCGAGCCGTATCCGGCCTTCGTCCGATTTCTATGGCACCCAACAAGGACAACCACAAGGTGGAGCAGACAATGATTCACAGGATAAAATCGCACAACAATGGATAGCCGATATTGACCAGTATGAGAACACCTTGGAGGAGATGGCCGCGGCGACTTTAGACCAAGACTTCAAGGATGAGCTCTCAGCTATTGAGCAATGGTTTCGAGTACTCAGTGAGGCTGAACGGACTGCTGCATTATATGCACTACTTCAGCAAACCACCCAGGTCCAGATACGATTTTTCATCCAGGTTTTGCAGCAGATGGGGAAGAGTCACCCAATGTCTGGCGTACTCTCCCCCGCAAATTTTGACAAAGGTACAATTCTTACGCCACAAGGCTCTTTGCTCTGGGCTAACCTGTTTTCTTCTTGCAGATCCGATGTCTAATAGACTCAGCGATGCCATGAACAAGTTAAGTGTTGATGGCAACAGGAACTCCTTAACTCGGCCTCCCGCGACTCCCGGCTTGAAGAGACATTCTGGGCTCGACCCATCTACCATCAATGCCATGTTTCCTGATGCCGCCGCAGCTATTGCAACCGAAAAAGCAAAATTCACGCAGCAAACTGGAAATCCTCCATCCTCAAACCGCAACAGTGCTGCCTATGATAATCGCAATTCACTTGCGGCACCAACTATAGCTGGCCCGGCCGAATCTGGGGACAACAACCAGCAACCGCCACCATCCCCTTGGGGTTCGCGAGGCACGGAGAACGTTCGACCTAAGTCGTCTTCTGGCCAGCCACCAATGGGTCAATTTATCCAGCCACCTCCATCAGCAGGTCTCCGTTCGCCTGCCGCTCAAGGACTGGCTGCAAACTCCAATCTACAGAGCACGACGATCAATGTACCTGATAACCAGGGATCTGGACTGCCTCCACTATCTCCATACGGTGGAAATGGTAACTGGGCTTCTATGGTCAACACTCCCATGGTTCCGAGTTTCAACGCTCCTAATAGCACAACTCAGGCAGATATGGTTGCAAATGCCACAGCTATGAAACTTGCTGCGCTTTCCACAGTAAACAACCGTTTTGCGCTAGATGATGTACGCAAATATCGTCGAGCTCGGTCAAATGACGGAAATGGTCCTCTTTCTCCTGGTCTACAGAGCAACATGCCTGGAGCCGTGATCATGGTTAATGAACATGGCCAGGTGATAAGCAGAGATCACGTCATGGCTCTTCAAGCACAGCAGCAACAACAACAGAGCATGGGTCTCGGCGCTCGTCGATCACGACCAAATTCTCCAGGTCTCTCGATGCAGGGAGGCGGTTTCAGCCAGCTGGGATTCGCCTCCCCTCAAAATAACGGGTTCCTTGCCGCCTATGATGGCCCATCTCCACTAATGAACAATGGCATGGGTAGTCTTAATTTGGCTCAGTTTGGCCTCAATGGTCCCGAGGGCTATTTATCAGACCACAGTGAGATGAATCGTGGTCGATCGCCAAGAGGTAGACGTGGAAGCTCTAAGCCCCCAGAAGATCCAACCGACCCAAGTCTTCTTCAAGATATTCCAAGTTGGTTAAGAAGCTTGAGGCTTCATAAATATACCGACAATCTGAAAGACATGAACTGGCCTGAACTTGTCGAGCTCGATGACAAGGCTTTAGAAGAGAGAGGGGTCAATGCCCTGGGCGCAAGAAGGAAGATGCTCAAGGTATTCGAGCAAGTCAAGGGTGAGTCGCTTACCGTATTTCTCTATGACGCAAATGCTGATTTATATACAGAGGCTAAAGCGGAAGGAAAACTTTCTTAAATGGGTTTTAATGCAAAATGTGCCTTTTTTTGGTATCTGAATAGGGTAGGATGGACAGCATTGTGTATGGAGTATCTATCTGCTGCTCTGGAAGCAATTGTCTCGTCATTGTTTGTTGGGAGTTAAATACTAGTTGGTTACCAGTAGATGGCATGAGGGTGGTTGCGTGCTGGCGGGCATTATGGACATCCTCAAAGGGCATCATTTTGCCTAAAACGAGCTACTGTAAAGTTTCCTCGGGGACGAATCTCTTAGGAGAAACGGAAAAAATGATTTGCATCTGATTTTACTTGTTGAACAACCTATTTCTTGGTTATACTTCATGGAGCCTCTTCTGTAACATATACATACAAGCTTTACCCAATCAAGTTTACAAGTTTGCTGAGAATTCTTGTGAAAGAAAAATACTTGTTCGAATAATCTCAATCTCCAAATGTGCCTCATGTTCCATGTGAAGGGTCATGCAGGGGATACGGGTAGTTAGGGGTGTATGCGTGGCAGTGGACTCAAGGTGCCGACAATCTGCCACTAACGGCAAGGCTACTAACTTTCTCTCTCTCAAGGCCTTGTCTGACCCCGCCATCAATCCTCACAACATTGACGAGCCGTTATCGCGTCAACTTCATGGACAAGCTGAGTATGAGTAAAATCGTTCTCATGTGGAAACTACGAGATGCGCAGGTCCAATCGGAAACGCAAAGCAGCCTCGGTGGCACTCGAGAATAACGACACCCCGACCTCGTCGACTGACGGAGCTCAATCACAAGAAAACTTGATACGCGACCATCCAGGGAAGAGCTCGCAACTATTGCAGTCTACCGAATCTTTGCCTTCGAATCCAAAATCCCCGCTCGGTGTTCGCAGATCAAGTCGGCGCAACAAGACTTTGGACTCCACTGCGTTGGGGAAAGAGACTAACGAAGAATGTGAACTTCAAGGAAAGGATGCCCACGAGGGCATTGCAAAACCGCAGAAACGCTCCAACGCTGCTGTTTCAAAGACCAAAAAGCGACAATCTATTCGCAAAAACTCCAGTACGGCTTTAGCTTCTCCAAAAATCTCTAGTAACCCGATTGATGAGCCTTTCGAGTCGCTTACGTCTACGTCGGTCACAGCGGGTGCTGAACTTACGTCTTCTTCAAGAAACGATGAATCTAGCCACGGCCCGCAGATGGAAGGGAGTCGAAATCCTGGTGAGGACATCCAGCAACTTTCTGAAGCGGTTCACAATTCTCCCTTGCGCCAAAAAGAATTGCAAGATGTTGAGCCAAGGGGCCAAGTGACGGGGGAGAGGTCAGCACATACTCCAAGCCCCGTTTTTAGCAAGGAGGCCGAGGATATCACTTCAGTGAGAGTTGCAGAACCAGAAGGCGCAGAGGCTACGTCTGAAGCACTTGAACCTCGCGAGAATGGGACGTTGGAAGCTATAAGCAAAGCCCAAAGCCCAAAGCCCCTTGACGTGGAGGAGGCGAGGGAATCCCAAAACCAATTCTCTAGATCCTCAGGGCTGCCTGTAGCGCAATTTGCAGAAGCAGGTTCGGTAGGTCAAGCAGCTATAGGAAATGTACACGGCACTGGAATAGCCGACGACCCAATGGTTGGACCTAATAATTTGATGGCTAGATCAAACGCGCAGAACAAGCCTGTCTCGCGGGTTCCTGAACATTTTATATCTTCCCACGGCTCAAGCTCTATACCAGATCCAGAACAGTTAGCGCTACCCCAGCAGCCATACATTAAACCTCATGCCAGCTCTCCCCAGCCGATGAGCTCATATGACAATGCCAGGCCACGCAAGTCACTACCACCGCTGGCTCCCAAAACACCTTCAGTAAGCGAAGATGCTTCGCAAGGCCCAGAACAGAATAGAGGCCTACAATCTGAACCCCACCATTTGTCTCAGTTCCATACTCCATTTTTTGGCAGGTTAGATGGGCAATACTTTCAAGCGTCTCTTGAATCAGAGACGAGATCTATCTATGGAGACCAATTCCGAACACCAAGTTCCTCTTATCCTGTGCCAGTTACAATTCCCTATGCCACACCCTACGGCAATAAACAGCCCAAAAAGTCACAGTCAACGTCAGAAAGCTCTGCAGCTCGTCCAATGTCAGTGAGTATGTATGGGACCTTTATTGCACAAGATCCACCATCTGTACGTGCAGATCAACCCATGCCTGCAACTCCAGTCGAATCACAACTTCACACTCCGAATACATTACAGCCATTGCTCCAGCATGATCCATCAACCACTTTCTCATATCAAAGCCATCAGCAAACTACTAGTACAGGGTATGATAGTGTGTTTTCGATGCAAGAGACTCCTAATATGCCGATTAGTACAAGTGACCGGGGAGCAGAGGGCAGAGGAAGAGGAAGAGGTAGGGGAAAAGCAAGGAGAAGAGGGAGGGGAAGGGGACTCTTTTCAGGAGTCATGGAAGGGAACCTTTCGGATGACATGATTGCACAGCTCTCAAGCCAGCTGGTAGGCTTAGATCCAGATCAGACTGATGACTTTTCGACAAAGCTAGGGAAAAGGACAAGGGCTTCAAGCAGAGGTCGTCCTCGTGGCCGACCTCGTGGTCGTGCTGCCGGTCGAATGGGTGATGTTCAGAACACTCGAGATCTCCTACCTTCTCCCAGCCCGATGATAGACCCACGATTGGTAAGCACCATTCAGAAAATTTTGTCAATCCAATTAATGAGGTGGATTAGTTGTCTCCGGAAAAAACAAACCAGCCGCAAATTAATGGCAACTGGGCTTACCAGTATCCCACGGGTATCGGCAACTTGAATGGTTCAGCTCAAAATTGTTCAGCAAACCAGTCCGATTATCATGTCGGAGCGGAAAGGTCTTTTAGCTCTAAGATGCCGTTAGAGTACAGTCAAGTTCCTCGTGGTGGTCCCATCAATCGATATCCAAAACTTGCTCCAGCCCCACCGAGTAACTACCCGTTAGGCTTGAACGATTTACCAAAAGAATCATCTCCCTTGTCAGATGAGGACTTTGTTGTACGTCGTCCAAATGAAACTTTGGATTCTTTCCAATCTAGGGCAGCATTCGAAAGTGCCGCTGCTCAAGCTCGGGCTAGACATAGAGCTTTATATGAGGACAGCGAGTCCAACTCGGAAGAAGAATCAGGAGAGGAGCATGAACAACGCAGTGACTCTGACTCGGCTTCTGAAGATGAGGCCATTCAAACTAATGAGTGAGTCCACCCTTAAGCTTGAACCACTAGATATCGACTAAATACTCCTATAGTGGTTATATTTCTGATGCTGACTCGGACTACCTGGATTATAAACAAAGCATGAGTAAGCTATCGAAGGACGTCAACAAATTACGGGGCCTCAATGATGAGGAGCAAAATACTGCTGGCAGTGGCCGTGGCGGCATTAAGCGTCGTCGTGGGAGAGGCAAAGGGAGTAACCCACATAGGGGTCCTCGTAAACCCAAAGAGCTTACAGGACCCATAAAGTTGCGATTGGGAAAAGCGACACAACTGTTCATTGGGCAGCAACATGATGAAGCTATGGCTCTAGTTGACGAGGTCATCGGGATTAACTCCGAAACATATGAAGCCTGGACGTTGAAAGCGTCCTTGTTTCAGGAAAGGGGAAATATAGAGTCTGCTATCGAGTCACTCTGGGTTGCTGCGCATCTGCGGCATAAGCACGTTGACCCTTGGTTCAACTGTGCTGCTCTTTGCCTCGAAGGGACTGGCGCATCTCGTGCTCTCTATCTTCCAAGGGCTCAGAGATGTTTTGCGAATGCAGCGAGATGCCAACCCACAAATTTACAAGCGTATCTTGGTAAAGCTGATGTTTATTTCGAGAGAGAGATGTTTCCTATGGCCGTCAATACTTACGAGCATATTCTGAAGAAGGTGAGACCCCACAGTCTGGAGGTTATGCGGAGGGTCGGCGAGAGCGCAATTGCAGCGTTTCACGCTGGAATCGCGAATGGAGAGACTGCAGTTACAGCGGGACGAGCTGAGATTGAAGTGGCCATAAATCGGTACACGAAAGAGATTGCGCACTTCAAATCAAACCCTGACGATTTTGATGAGGAAATAGGGTGGTCAGAGGTACTCGCGTATTCAGAACTTTTCATTTTTGATGGCAGATATGAGCGTGCTATCAAGGAACTTAGTTCTCTCGCTCGCTGGCTGGTCGGCCGTGAGGAGGAATCCTTTTGGGAGGACTTTACCGAGAATGATGCCGAATGGGATATTAGTAATTCTAGAAGGAGTGGAGTTCCGTCATTTAAACCCGACGCATTTACTCCAGAGTCTTATGGCCTCGGGTTGCCTCTTGAACTTCGTGCTAAGCTAGGGATTTATCGTCTTCGTCTAGGCCATGAAGACGAGGCAATGGCAAGTTTCACATACAATGCGATCTAAAGTCCTGAAGGTATGCTAATTATTTGCTAGCTTCATCTAAAATCCCTTGATATCTCGAACAAAACCGGCGAGAACATTGTGCAGAACAATCACTATATATGTAGTGAAGTCGCGGAAGCTCTCTGTGCTATCGGCAAATTTGCAATGGCCTTGGAGTTTTTCAAGATCCTAAAGGAATCACCTGAAATTTTTACTGCGAATATGTACACGCAGATGGGTACATGCTATCTAGACCAAGAGGAGGAAGTTGAAGCAGAGAGCTGTTTTCAACGTGCCGCGGATATGGACCAAAACAACACTGAAGCTCGAGGTCATTTGGCAAATCTATTCCGTAAGCAAGGTAAACAGAAACAAGCACTCGATATGGCCAACCATGTTGTTCAACTTATACAGCTTCAAAATGTCCCAAGGCCCAAGAGACGGTATGGAAAGTATCTTAGAGATCCTGCCCCGCCGTTGGCTGCAGGTCCCATGGCTGCAGCCAAACCACTCATGCCACTTCAACCAAAACCTGCAGCTGGCGAACCTCGCGAGGACACACCGTCGTTGGGGATAGGCATAGGCACAGGCAAAATTGTAGCCCAGCCAATGGCTAAGCCCGTACTTACCCCAGAAGACCGGCTCTTAGCCGAAGCAGAGACCAGTAAACTACTTGCCACTCAGTACCTCATATTAAGTAGACAGCGCGATCGTATGAGGGCGGGAGTTTTCGAGGGTGTCCGACAATGGACCAAGGCTGCCCGGCTTCTTACGAATGACTTCAGATCTTTCAAAGCTTTTTACCCACAAGATAAATCTTTGAAATTCTCGGGATACAGCTCTGCAGATGTCAGACAGGCATCGACACCACTTCGAGATGACATGCGGGCGATGGCTAGTCAGTTGTCCCAGGGTATGTATTATCTTCCGGCCGTTGCCACTTTACATTGCTAACTATAGTAGACATAGGAGCAAAAGTCCAAGATCGATCCAACAGGATTCCGAACGGCTTTGGTGATACATATCGAGGCATGTCATTCGACGCGTGGCTGGACATATTCATGGAATTTGCTATCTGTCTCGCCAAACGTGGTAAATTGAAAGAGTCATACGAGATGTGTCAAGCAGCAAAAGACTGTGTGATATTCTTTCATTCGCGTAATGACATGTTCCTACTACATCTAAGTTGGTGCAGTAAGTCACCGAGTTTGTTGCCAATACCGACTGCTAACTAGTTGCAGTGTGCGCGATCATGCTAAATGATTACCAGACTTTGATGACCATAGCTCGGTTCTTCCTCACTGACTACCAATTTACGACCGATGCGTACAGGATGTTCACTGCACTTGCCCGGACTTGTCGAGGCGCTGTATCATGGTTCAATTCGGGCCCTACAATGAAGTTCATCCTTAAGCAAATCAAAGCAATGGACTATTCCATCACGCCCGCTAGCGAGCGAACCGCAGAGCAAGATGCTGAGAGAGGGCTGTATACCGCGGTAGACCAGGATGGAAGACTGATCATCAACGATGACCTCGATATCTCGCTACTCATGCTGTACGGCTACATGCTGTCGCTAAGCGAGAACTATCTTGAAGCTCTAAGTCGGTTTTCATCTTCCTTCGGTTTGAACCAACTAACCGAATACCCTAGATTATTTCATGAGAGCCTACGCTCTAGACCCAGAAAACCCCATGATCAGTCTTTCTGTCGGTCTCACTCACATCCACCACGGCCTGAAATCTCCATCGGGAATCAAAAACCAAAATATCCTCCAAGCTCTCACGTTCCTCCATCAGTACTACGACATACGGAAAGAATCAGAACACTTAGAAGAAAGACTAGAAGCACATTACAACCTGGGCCGAGCATATCAGCTGCTCGGCCTAACCCATCTCGCGGTCCCGTACTACCAGCAAGTCCTCCAGGAAAACCAAGACGACGTTGCGGAAGACGTGGTAATGGATACGGCGTTTAACCTCCAGAACATCTACGCTATCGCTGGAAATATGAAGTTAGCTATGCACATTACCAATAAATACCTGGTTATATAAGAATGTGGATACGACACGGAGGGCGTACAAAAATGGTGGAGAAAAGAATATTCTGTATTATAGGGCGAAGGATTGTCTTTATGGGCGGCATTACTGGTGCGTTATACCATGGACTCTGGAGGTGGGATGGTGGGATGGTGCCTTTTATTATGGTTTGAACATAAGAACTGCATTTTAGGCGTCGGTAATGCTAGTCGTGTTCGTACTGAGACCTGGGTTGCAATTTGCATGTACATTTACAAGGAGTTTACAAACCATTGCCGCTTAGGTCGTTCTATTGCCTACATTAAATAATTGCTTTTATACTTGACAATTGTGAATATCGACGGAGGTCAGCATCATAAGCTTAATAGCTACTCTGCACAAGATATAAGCTTAACAAAAAAGAGTTCATATCGTATTGCCAGTGTATCGACGATCCTGATCCTATGCTACACATATCCACATCCCGCTCTTCCACTTCCACTTCCAAAACTGTACTTTTCCACACCAACCACGCTTGCACACAAGCCTTTACACTAAAACCATGACCCCCTAACAGCCACCATCTTAAGCAACCTATTTTGATAAGCCAAAGCCCGGCAGCTGTCATGATATCTCTACTTCGTTGCCCAATCCAAACAAAAAACAGCAAACACAAACACAAAAAAAGAGGAGAGAAAGTCTGACACCTCGTAGGTCGGTAGGCCTTGGTTTTTCCTCCATGATATTGAACACCTCCTGATAAACGCCGCGTAAACGCCCCGCTCCCGTCCTTTGCTACCACCCTTTGTTGCCAGTGCCAAAAAACGAATGAAAACACCCACGCTAACTTGAGCAACCAGCAATCCTGCCACCGCCGCCATCACTTAGCCTCCGCCTGGTACAGAAATTGAGTCATCTTTGTTTGGATTCGTATTAGAGCCCCGCAAGTCCCGGAAAATTTAAAATATGTATATGGGTATGTTATTCAAGCTCCGGAGAGGGTCATGACGCCTGGTTGTTGTCTTGATGTCTTCGAGTATCATTAATTTCAGCCCTTGCCCGCCGGCTATTGCTTCGTTCTCGAGCTCTGTCCCCGGCGGTCGCGTCGCTATAACTGGGTATCGGAGGTGTGCTTTGTCTTCGGACTAACGGTGCTCTCTCGCTATCGATGCTGCTTCGGGAACTTCCTGCGTGTGAAGGTTGCGGGCTCGTGTATTCTGGTGGTGGATTTGACGAATCTTGTACACCTAGACCGACTTGCAGATTATTCGAAGATCGAGCTGGGAAGGTAGTAGAGCTAGATTCCCCAGGTTCTTCATTTGTAGACACGTGTGTAAGATGAGCGAGAGAAATATCGGTTGGTGATCGTACAGGTCCGGGACTCGTTGGTGGATGATTTCTGAAGTTTCCACTCCTCGTTCGCCCGTGTCTTGGATCCGGGAAGTGACTCTGACTGCTCTGCGCTCCGTCCCTTCCAGCCTCTAGCAGGATACTCCCTTGTTCGCTTCCATAAGGTGGTGGTGGTGCAAGGCTGCCAGTCATTGGCGCGAGACCCCATTTCTTAACATTTGCTTCAATGAAAACAAATCCTGACTGCCCGAAATTGACATGAATAGTACAAGGTCCATTGGCTCCGACTGCCGGGAATAAGTTTTGTGATTTGAGTCCATGGGCAACATCCTCCAACTTCTTCCCATTACGGGTAAAAAATATCGTTCCAGTTCGTGGTCTATATCCAACTCCAATTACGTCTCCTTGCACATACTGTGGTCCATAAGTTGGTCCTTGGAATGGTTGATTGTATCTTCGTTGTCCTGTTGACGCATATGCGACGGAATATTTATGCCAACCTGTATATAATTAATATGATGCCCACTTGGCGTCCGAGCATATAAACATACCAGGTAATCTGAATAAAGGATACGGCTTCGTTGCCACACCAATACTTATCAAAGAAGTCTCGGGCTTATCATATATCTTTGCTTCCCAATAATAGACCTCGTTCTGCTTGGGAAGAGGAAGATTCGAGAGGACCGAACACTCGCTATCGTAGAATTCAATTTCCGTCCGGCCTTCCACAAAGCAATTCGCAATTTCCAACTCCGGCTCGAACTCCCACGCCGAGACTCCCTTTTCCTGGATCGCTAGGTACTGTGACAGGGAAATGTCGGTAGGTAAAGAATCAGGCGGATTAGCTTGGATAAAGGCTACAAAAGACACTGGGTTAGTATTTCCATATCGTATTATGACCGACAACCATACCTTTCGCCCGGAAGTATTCCGTCCTCTGCAAATCGTCCATCGTCTCCAATGCCTCGGCCTCCTCCCTTGCATATGCCTGCTCATCATCATACTCTCCAGGCCTTCCAATTCGATCCAAGAAAATCCGGCCACTGCTGGTATATCTGAAGAAGTAGACGACCAGGAACACAATAGCAATCACCACGGCACTACCAAAGGAGCTGAGGAGTCCAATGACGACGCCATTAATAGTCGAGTCGTTGGTCCGCTGCACCCGCATCGACGCCGGTGTCGAGGCTCCATAGGGATGGTTCTGAGATGCCATCATCAACGCCTGTAACCGCTCCTGCGCAGAGTCGACGACGGTGTTGACCAGAGTCGTCGTTGGTAATCGGGATGTCGTGAGGGTTGTCGGCCCCGCCCTAAGGTCCTCCATTGCTTCACTCCTACGCTACCGCGCCGACCTTCGAGCCCGCTGCTGCCGAATTGTGATTCACGTTCTTTGAATTCTCGTGCTCGACCTGCGAGAATGCTCGTCCCCGTTCGAAGCTGTTATCGGTGACAATGCGATGCTTGGTTTGTTGAGGAGGTGGTGTGGTGTTCTTGTTTAGAGATGGGAGAGTGACCTGGGCCGATTAACATCCGCCGGCCGTCTTTCGCTTGGGCTGGCTTGGACGGAGTGGCGTCGAGGCCTTCCGTTCGCAGTTGTACGTATCCGCGTATGTACGAGGTAATGATTTAGGTGCAAACAATCCGTGAAAACGTCAACAGTTGTGAATAACTCCTATTCCTATGCCTTCTTGTATGGCCAAATCAGTGGTTGGTATACATGAATGGTGCAGTGCAACGGTTCATGCTCTGGACGTCTAGCACGGTTTCACTCCTGCCTAGGTGTAGCACGGTGGGTACTCGTAAGCTAGCGGTGTAACTTTGGAAGCTGTCTGTAGCTGGAGGTTGCGGAGGAAAGTGTGTGACGACTGAATGAGAAGTTTGCATTATATTTGGGGCTTTCAGTCACTTATGGCATTCCAATGCTGTGTAGTATTCAGGAGACAAAGTCAGAAGCTGAAACCCTTGAAACATTCACACCACTCGAGCACAGGAACAATGGAAACAGTTTCAAGTACGATTACCAACTGAATGGACAACGCATGTTTCAATATCCAGGCGAATCTATTATACAAATATGCGGGGCACTACACAATCTAGAACTCTGTTTACACAATTAACACATCCCTGACTGTCTGTTGCACCTCAAAGAAGCGTAGATTTCTAAAGTCGCATCCATCTATGATCTGTATTATCGTGTTCATCATTATCGTGACTGAGAGGGTCCCACGCCACAGGGTTGCATACGGAGTGCATCCCCAACACGTTATGTCATTGCACAGCACAAATCCTCAAAGGACTCAGGAGTGTCAGCCTTACAAAACTCTATAGCTCATTCGCTAGCAGCTCAGCCCGACATCTCTTGATCCTCACTACTACCCTTTTTCTGCTCTTCAGCCCGTTCCTTCGTTTTCTTTTTAGCATCTTCAATCCATTTCTCATACGCCTCGGGTCCGGCCTTCAGTTTCTCGCCAATGACACCTTTCAAAACTTCCCCAGCAAATCCGATGAAGTTGTGTCGCCGTAAGGCATTCTCAAATTGCCATTCGCTCCTCTTCTGGTCCTCTCTGTACAAAGCTTCCTGGTCTCCAAAGTCTCTCGCACGAATCCTTAGGTCCTTAACCATAGCTAGCAAATTAAATCGAATCTCATTTGAAGGATATCTTGAGATTCGGCGTTGAAGGACTGGTATCACTTTCTCCGGGAATTCTTCGACAGTACTTGGTCCATGCGAAATTGGTGCTGGTTGGAGTCCATCTAATTCGTATAGCACACCATTGAGGGAGGTATACGCGATGAAGTGATAGACGTCGTCGTCCTCAGTAGCCATACGCTGGGTCTCATCCACAAAAGGACTGCTCTTAGCAAAGCTATTATGGACATCCCTTATCAATTCAGAGTTACTCAAGGCCTCTCCACGAAACTCGGCCGGGAAGCCAGCTGTGAACTCCTTGAACTCCTTCAGAGGTTGTCCAACGTCGATCTCACCATCCTTATTTAAGAGAACCGAGAGCAGAGCTTGTGTACCGCAAGCATTTTGTATCGTCTGAGCAGCGAAGAACAGGTTCTCGGCGGCAGCCTCATCGTATTGTCCATCTTTAGGAGTGCCATCTGTGTTCGCTTTCTCGCCAGTAGGATATTTGAAGAGGAAGATGACACCATAGACTGGATTAAGTTGTCGTAAAACATCAGCATCCAATGCTATCAGTTCCTCGAATTGTACATCTTTCACCCCGAGGTTGTCGAGTAAGAAGGTGAAAACACCCTAGAAGATGTCAGCGGCGACTCTTTCGTAGCACATTCGTGTGCACCGACCGCATCGGACTCGACTAATTGCCTTTGTTAGCTATGGGAAGTTGGACATGTGCTCTAATAAATCTTACTGGTATTCCAACCTCCACTCATTGTTGATTGATGTTGAGTTAATGTTTGGACTCGAGCTCGACCATGCCATTATTTTCTTGAACCAGCACCGGAGCTTGACACCGGCAACACTTCGGGAGCGAAGACGTAACAATGCTGACTAAAGCTTGTAAGCACGTGATGCCCTTGCATCACTTATTTAGTGTATTATCCGTCCCCGTTTTAAGTAACACATTTCAAAATAATCCAATAAAAAGTTCATAAATTTTGGAGAATTTATGTTACATAGTTCAAGATGACAAGATGACAAGTTCCTTCTTAGGATACAAATACCTATCCTGTCTAACCCACCAACGTAACTACGTTGTACCTAACGAATATAAGTTTAAAGGAATAGAGTGTAGTTGGCAATCTTTCGCATACACATATCAGCATTTAATGTTGATCGCCTTACATTTGTATGTTTTACAACAATTACAAAGTTTATGAAATAAGACTTCGAGGAGCCACAAAATCAAATCGTAATTGATACACCTCATGTAATGATTTGAATAGTTATCATTCGTATTCGCTACATACAATGTCTCTCTTCAAAGTCCCAATCCAGCACATTATATGCTCCCATCAATTTCCGAGCTTCTTCAAATCCAAAATGTCAACTCTGCAATAATTTTTTCGCCATAAATTCCAAAAAAGCTCAGGGGCTTTGTAAACGCCGATCGCAATGCTGCTATGCCGGGGTATATATCTATAAGGACTGTGGGTGCTAGTATTCGTACAAAAAATATCGTAGCGAGATCGTAAAGGGTCGTTAAAAGCCATTAGACGATTGTAAAATGTGTTAAGGAAAGTCGTGGGTCGGTAATGATAATAGAACATGATTAAATAATGATTGAGATGCGTAGATCTCGGACGCGCGCGTAAAATCAAATGGTCGTAAGCTCATGATGAGATATTAAGTCTCACGGTCTTTTCCCTTTCCTGGGGCATTGGCCGGAGAATGGTAACGTGGAGGATAGCTCGGTAGATGTGAAAATTGAGGTGGTGGTTGGTGTTGAACATGTTGGTCTTGTTGCTCGTGTTTGATGCGTTGTTCTCCTTGTGCCAGTGGCTCAAAGGTGTATACTGGGGTAGTCCTGGGCGAGATGTTATTTTCGTCCGAAGATTAGATCCACAGGGTCTGAGGCACAAACCCGCCGAAATTGGAGCCGGAGCCCTGTCCTTCATAAAGAGCAAAATCATCTCCTTGGTCACTATAAACGATCGACCCGTCTCCTCCAAAGGCCGAAGAAGCTGGGCTATGGTATCCACCAAATCCGCTGGGCGAAGGAATGCCCAGGTAATTGTTGTTGGCAAAAGGATCGAGAATCAAAGGA
Source organism: Glarea lozoyensis ATCC 20868 (assembly GCF_000409485.1). NCBI lineage: Eukaryota > Fungi > Ascomycota > Leotiomycetes > Helotiales > Helotiaceae > Glarea > Glarea lozoyensis. Next base: position 1,255,691 of record NW_007360984.1, read on the forward strand.
CTCATGGCAGTTGCCGAAACTGTCTCGGAAGGCATGGTCATCATGTGCTCCTGGCTGTAAGTAAAAGCGGGATTGCCGTATGGTGAGAGGTTGCTCCCGTAATTGTTTTGCATCCCGAATGGACTGCCTTGGAAGGTTGGGAATGAGGCGGTCCTCTCTGGCTGAACCCATCCCATGCGGCCTCTAAAGTTGGAAACCATGTCGATCGGATATTCCATGAGGTGGAGTGGCGTTTGGATATCAGCTTCGGAGTTTTGAGAAATGTTGATCGAAAATAGTCTCCTAGCGATTTCTTCAATAGGCCCAACAGACAGACTTCCAAAATACGCTGCACCGACTTCGGGAAAGAGGGGTTCGACGACCAATGCGACAGTGTAGTAGTGTGCAAGAATGACCAAGGCAGATGGAGAACCGCGAGTCTGTTGCAAAAACATGACCGGAAGCCAGAACAGCCAAGCGCGAAGGGGGTTGAGCATTTCGAATCGTTGGGCAGCGGTGTGGCTAGGAGACACCTTTCGAACGCCACGGACGAAACTCATGAGTTGCTGGATCGCTTTTACATCTTCGTTGTTCTCCTTGAGATGTTGCTCGACCTTTTGGAGTTGCGCATAGAGCTTTTGTAGCGACTCTAGATCCTGTTTTCGCGGCGCGCTGAGTTTCTTTCCACCAGGTGCTGGGGAAGGTGGTGCCGTTGGAAAGGTGCTTTGCTCAGCAATGAAGTCGCCGAACTGAGATTCATTTTTCCATGGTTGCATAGCATCGATGACCTGGGAAACAATTAGTATGAGATGCCGATGTCACTTCATAAATTAAAGACCTACGGAAGAAGTGCCATGCATCAACTGGGTCCAACCTCGCCTAGAAAAGGTCAGCATTAATTTCAAGCACGCGATCTATTTACTCACCATTCTGTTGCTTGCCAGGACAAGAGCAATGAAGCAGCTAAGACAGCATCGGAGTTTTGTCGAGAGAAGGCACCAATTGCTTCGTGCAAGCCCTTCAAGGCGATACCTCGGTGTTCATAAGCCATGTTGGCAGCCAGGGGGCAATTCGTAAGCCAAGCTAAATGAGTAGCTGACAGAGCGAGGAGAGCATGCATGACGAACGCATAATCTGATCCGATTCTGAGAAACAATGGAACCTGACGAGTCCAAATGGTGAAATTGCTGGCGTCATGAATCCCAAGCTCGCTGGAGACAGATGCAACATGGTGGATCAAGCGAAGATCCTCGAACGAGAAGAACTGGGGGGACGGTGCCGGGTAGATGTAAAGGTCGGGGAATGGGAAGTTTCCAGTACGTTGCCAGTTCTCGATGTCGGCTTCAATCTCAGGAGTCCACAAGAGATCAGCTTTTTCTGGTGTAGCAGCACGCTCTTCTTGGGCGGGCATGTCCATATAAGGGCATCGACAATTATGCTTGGTGCAGTTTCGACTACATATTATATTAGCCACAGTCCTGTGGAATAATGTTTCTTAGTTAATTTGCTCACCATTGAGGAAAGTTCTCATCACAACGAATGTGACGTCTCTTACAGGTCTCGCAACCTTTACGAGACTTGGTGTGACTGGAACATAGTTAGTGACAATGACACGGGAGACGTGAAACGGTAGAAACATACCTCCTACGAGGAGGACCACCACCTGGGCCAGCCATTGCTGAAGAAAAGATAAGATAAGTCGACGAGGCTTGAACGAGTGAAAGCCAACGACCAGACTTCTTCCTTGTGGAAGGTTGGTCGGTATTAAGATGAAGAGAAGATCGACGTGAGAAAGAAACAGCCCTGCAGGTACCAGATGTTTGCTAGAGCCCGAGGCAGCCGGATATATAAAGCGAGTGTAGGGCAAGATGGCGGAGCGGTTGAAGGCAACGTAGCTGATTTTCCAATTTCGAAGCGCAAATAAGCATCAACGTGGGGTCAGCCTAGCTAGTCCTGATGCAAGAACTGTATTGCCGGCGAAGAGTGACACAGGCAATGCACAAAGGCTCAACAAGTGCTTCTCAAGTCGGGACCAGGCTACGAATGGCTCCGAAGGCTTGCGGTGGGCTGAGGTCCGAGATGGGTGATTCGATCTGGATGATTTGGGAGAAGAGGTCAGAGTTGGGTTGGGTGGTAAGGTGGTGTAGGAGGAGTTGAGAGTCTCGGAAACTTGGAACGCAAAAGCGAATGACAGGAGTCAACGAGGACTTCCTAGGGAGATGGGTGCACAAAAGCGAGTGTGGTGAGCGGTCGAGAAGATGTGAGAGTGTAATGTTTGACTTTTTTGAGGTTTTCTAACTGCTGGCGATGGGCGTGTCTTAATACTGCTGCGGATTCATGTGGCCGAAGGGCAGAACGGCCGAAAGAGGCTTAGCGGCGGTGGCTTGTGTGGGTTTGGGAGGGAGCGGAGGTTTAGCGCTTGTCCAGGACTGCATCGGTGCCATGAAGAAGAGGTAGGGGAGGTGGTAGGGGGGTGGTGGGGAGGTCGAGGGGCGTCAGAGCCAGCACGGGACGGGTGGCAGGGGCCCGAGGCGAGGAAATATCACTCTAAATACTGTACAGATCTGTGCCAGCATTTTTACGGCTAGTCTTGGTAGCTAACGATCTACTTCGACCCCCCTTGAATAAACCGCAGTGGGTCTTCTAGAAGTTACGGTAAACTAGGCTGTTTGGCCAATAAGTAGTTGACGAAATACTTATCATTGCTGTAACAAGTAAAGCCTATATTTTCTCCACTGCGGTTTATTCAGGGGAGGTCGAAGTATGTAGCGATGTATCTAGCGAGGTATCTAGCTGTGAATGGAATCATACTGCTTAAAAGTACTACAAGCAGTTAGTAGACCACAGCATAACCCATTCTCTCCAATGCAGGGACGAGGGAGACCCGTCTACTAGCTTTTGGTAAGTCGAACGAGGATGACTAGGAGAGTAAGGCGATCCAGGTGGATACTCGAGCTTCAAGAAACAGGAGCAATTACTAGACAGTCAGACGCTGCGGAGGACGGCGGCTCGATGGCACAATTTGCACACTGACACTGTGACGAACAGACATGATTCTGTATTTACTGACAGCCGAGGTGTATTACATTTTCAGATCGCTACTCGGGTACAGCAGCAGCAGCAGCGGGTATGTTGCCAGGAACAGACCACAAATGAGTGGCCCAATGATGCGGTGATTGAGTTTGGGTAGGCAGTAGTGTTTGATACCCATCCTCCCTTGGTAAAGCATGAAGACAGGCTCTGGCAGAGGAAGACGGGGGCGGGTCAGCATGGTGCTGGCATGGCTCGTGGCAGCTGGGAGTTGGGAGTAGAGAGTTGGTGCCGGGATCTGCTGGTGTTGCTATGTATGGACGTGAGACCACGGCTGTGCTCACTGGACACGAGGTAGACGAGAGAAACGACAGTAGACACGCTGGATTCGGGGTGCTTGGGCGGTTCTTCAGAAGCTGGGAGCGAATAATCCACAGCCTATGCTGGGTATTCCAGCGTCGTACGCTGCTTCTGGACAGCCAGCAGCATAAGCTATCGATGGTGTATCGGGGATTCGGTACATTGGGTTGTATAGCCGTTCAAGATGACGAGCATGGAGAGGTCCGGGATGTGAGGGGAGGCCTGCAGAGAGACCGGCGCATGGTACGGAGGACCATGTCGGCGAAGAAACGATGTCATGGTTTATTATTATCTCGAAACTTTCGTATTCACACGTGGAATGTTCTGAGGTCCAGAGATGCTATGTGATGGGGAGAAAGTAACGTGCCAACAATATCAACGTCGGTATCGAGGCTCAAGCTCACTGCAGCGATATGATGCTGTGCGGTCGTACTCCCCACTGCAGTGGAGCTGTGAGCCTGTGAGCGCTGGAAAGAGAAGCTCCTGCGGTTATTGATTACACCGCCAACTCCACCATTGGACGGGCTGTTCGACCACTACTGACAAGTTTGCTGGCATTAATTACTGTAAGTTGACATTTCGACATTTCAAATACCTGAACAGTACGTTATGTGCCCCTACTGCCACAGTAAGCACTTGACCCAACCATCACCAGGACGTGCAGGCAAAACACCACGGCGTCTGCTCTCAGCCAAAAGCGGCCTTGTATACATACACTTCCTTGGAAGTCGGAGTACATTCACAATCCCATTTATCAAGAAAGGAAATACTAGAGCGCCGCTGGAGCATCTCCCTTGACCGTCGGGTTCCCGAACTGTTGTTGTCCGGCCGCAGTTAGCGGCGTAGATCAGAACCCCAAAGGCGTACAGCTCAGTACGGACGGTACATTTAAGGTAGAATATTTATAGCAACGCCCCATAAAACCCACCAAGATGCTCCATGCTAGGCCCTTTCAGATGGGTGATGGACTCTCGGGCAAACTCTGCCCAGTGAGGGCTGCCGTGATGGCCGGTCTTCATTGATTGGCCTGTCCGAAGCGAATCTTCCTCCCCTCTTCGGTGGAGGGCACTCAACACTGGTGCTTGAGTGGTGTGTTTCAAAGAATACTGCTGCCTAAAACGCCATGAAAACGACTGGGTGACCGAAGCTTTTCTTCTTCTTCGCTTCTTCGCTTCTTCGGGGGGACTTGGAATAGAGAAAAGACGCTGCTCATGACACATATTATCCTCATCTTGTATACTGGCAGTCGATGTTAAAACGCTGCGGGGCAAAATATATGGACTGACGATGCTGTAAGCGTCAGGTGTAAAAGTGCTTTGAGGTACACTGTACATCTGTATGAACCTATCATTGATCTGAAGACGAGGCGTACTATTAATCCAGTTTGTTTATTTGATTGGTATATGCGCTTCGATCAATTCTGTGTTTGCCCTTGAGTTTCGTCTTCTCCCGCTGTGTGACATCTTCCAAACCCGCTCAGAACTCCGATTCAGAAGCAGAGGACTCCGCCACAACCTACACCGTTTTCAGCCAACAACGGGGCCTTGTCATAGACGACTTTTGCAGCGCTCCGTACGGTATGTGCACCACAGCCTGACAACTCAGTCAAGCTCTGTAGTTTCCCCTTTCGGCGCTCCAGGGACCAAAACGTAGCAGAGAGTTACATCTTTCTCGTGTCCATTTTTGACAGAGCTTCGAACCATGCGGCTGTGCAGACGATCCAGGGGTAACTCTATGTGGGGGTTAGTTGGTGATGACTACGAGCTGCTAACCCTTCTTCACACCCTATCGAAAGCCTTCCTTTGATGCGCAGGGCGGTCAAGGAGAGTGATCGGTGGTCGATGTGACGGTTAGAATGGCAAACCTCTCAGAATAATCGCCTCGTGCGCTTTCTCTCCCTGTTTTTATGGATCTAGCTTCGGGCTAATAGCAGCCAATAGGCAAATCTTCTACCCTTGCAATACCGTTTCAATGTCCAAAAGGGTCATCAAAGCGACGAGCCGCATGAGAAAACCCGCTGACCTAACATATGAGCTGCTGAGCTAACAACCCACCTTGAATGTGAGTGGGCGAGAAAGTGTACAGTAACCGGGCAAGAAGGCCAAAATTAACTCATCGCCATCTTCCTGTCAGTAAAGTAGTATCGTGCTAGGTCGCCTATGTCCGTAGTGGTGGTACTTCAGTTAGTACTCCATGCCCAATTTCATTGATTGGTGCGTCTACGCCAGTAGTCGCCTCGTCTTGCTGTCACTGTTATTGATGGAGCGTTGCCATGTGGGAACACTAGTCATCGCTGCCAGTCCATGCCTTCGGGATTTGCTAACATTCTCGAAGTCCGTACGAAAAATGGATGTAGTGTACAGTACTGTACTATTATTGGTACCGGCTTGTAGAAGTATTCCAGGGTCCTCCGCGCCGATGCGGCTCCGCTACTGTACAGTCGATCAAGTTATCAAGCGACCTTGTGGGATAGTTTATGGCTAAATAATGTGTAAAACAAGCTAGCAATTCTCGGATCTCGCTATTTAAAGAAGGGGGATGGAGACAACTCTATTAGTTGGCCGTGCCACGCACAGTAGTTTGCGGCTCAGTTGGACTTTTGACCAGCGAAGATCTCCTCTTGAGTCGTGGTTTCAGAAGACCGACAAAAACCGCTCCAACTGCTTGTACAATATCATATTGTAAGGTTCAAGTCTAAGTTCCTGGCCCTCAAGGTTGACCTGGTCTCAATGATTCTGCAATGATTGCAAAGTTGGGTTTCTTGGGATTGGCAATGGCAGCTAATTAGCCTTTGAACATACTTGGAAGATCCCGGGGAAACCATGACGTGAGCAAATAATCTGATGGTTATGGCGACTAAACACTGAAGCATCTGAGGCGAATATGATTGTTTTTTTATGCATTTTGACAGAGAATGCTGTGCTGGTACCACTGGATATCCTGGCACCAGCTCTCTGCGCATTCTCACCGCCCTCCCAGACGCCATTCCGAAGATAAGTAATCGAGTCCTGGAAAAAAGCCGATTCATACACGCTGACTGTGCTGGTATGGTCGATAAATATTCCACCATCGGAAAGATTTTGAGATATGGTCATCTGCTATTTGCCTCAACACCACGATAATGCATCAATTATGAGTCTCCAATCCGATCATAGGGTATGAGGCGCAGACCCAAGAGACCGGAGCCAATCATACGGCCATACACTTTTCATCGGCACAGGGTATGATGGCAAAGTGGCAAGGATTGCAGCTATTTCTGGCCTAAGCTTTCTGGAAAATTGCCTGAACGAGGAACCCCGATGTTTAGCGAAAATGCCACCACAATTATGACCGCACAGTGTTGTCGCACAGCAGAACTCCCTGTACTGTAACCTCATCGTGGGTCGAAATACAACGTAACAGCGATCAACTGAGCAGACCACGCAGAAGAGTAGATGCGAAGTTTTGGGCCAGAGAGACTAGAACACTGAAGTGTAGCGCGGATCTCTCTTGGACCGTCGAGCAAACCTTTGCGGGTTGTCGAATTGCTTTAGATGTACACCAGTATGAACGTGTTTCGCTCTTGATTTGAATGGGGAAAAAGCCCCCAATCCCACCGCCTTGTCGAACAACTGCAACTAGATCCTTGGAGTCATGGACATGGACAACTAGTGCCCGTGCTTGGCATTACTGTACCTCATCCTGTGACCGGCAACCTATGATCGAGGTGGACATTTTCTCAAAGTCATTCGATTTTCCGAGAACCGAGGGTTAGAGGTTGAGAAGGCGGTGAGCTTGGAGAAGTCCAATGCAATGCACAGGCAGCCTGCAGTAAACAAGGAACAATAGCGTGACGTCCTAAGCGAGAAAGAAAACATCCCTACTGTAAGTATCAGTATTTCACTGACCGAGGCTTACAGATAATTCTCTGAGCTTTGGATAGCAAGAACAGGCCTATAATCGTGTTCTCGAACGCTCTCGAGGCTTCGCAAAGCATTACAAACATAACAGTCACCAGGTTTGGCCCTGTGCTTATGGCTTGCAGTGCCTGTACATCGACCTCGAGAGCCATTGTTCTAGAAGCTAGCCAAAAACATTCTTAGCAGCTCCAGGTGAATAATCTAGTAGCATTTGATAGGCGAAAAACATAGCTCTTGTAACTATCATTGGCTCATGGTGTTTGCTGCTTCGGGCGTATGTGCCACAACAAAGGTCGGCAGCAGCCCGCAAAGAGTTCGTTTGTGCTTCCTAGAATCATGTATTATCCCTGGAAACACCGCACAATGATCAGTTTCTTGGATATTGCCTACATGACTGGATATGGCCAAAGATGGTGGTGGACCAATGTGGGAATGTCGACTCGACAGGGCCTTCGATGCATGAGCCCACGAACAATCATTCGTCATTGGGTCGCATCCAACATGGATGCAATGATCATTCGGATTCATTGTCTGCTGGGTACGGAGGGGCCAGAAAGGGAGCAAGCCGACAGCCCGACGCGTATAGAACTCTCGTGGGGAGTGATGCAAACATCGACAGCTTGTCCGTAACTGGTCTTGTCGTCGTAAAAGCTCGAGGCGGGGAGCGAGGAGAGCTAGCGTCACTCGCTTAGCAACCCCTTTTAGGACTAGAACTCGTTCCATGCCGGGGCTTGTTTGTTCCCAAAATAACTTTGCCCACGGCTCGCTGGGCCCGTCTTCCATCTCGAAAGCGCATCTTCACAACACCACGCCCGCAGAGGTATCTTGTCTTTCACGATGTATCGCTTAAGTCCACTTTTGTACGCCACTACATCGTCTTATTTGCAGGCGCCTTTCCAACTATACTCCGCGGAATACCGCCGAGGAACGCCATAGCCTTCCATGACATCTCATCAAGAATGGGCGTTTGTGATGGCACCTACATACTTCTTATCAGTGTCCGCTTCCGTTGAGCTGAGGCAGGTCTACGGCAAACTCTCGTGCTCAGGTATCTGTTCTTGAAAGCCATATGGGCAGGGGCACTGTAGCCATGTATGCAGTCTCGGTATTGGCAAAGCACATATGCAATATCTTACATAGGGTTTGACCCCGCCTTATAGCCTGCGACCGGTAAACGCCAATCAGAAGTATAACGGCCATTAGGCGATGGTTGTCTTGGTCATGTTTCCATCTTTGATTAAGTATATTGACCATGAGCTTTTGGTTTACTTTAAATTGTAGTGCCATCCTAAGACGGACAGTTGTGGAAGGACAAACCACAACAGTGTCTGGCACACCCATTCCGCTCAATGTGAGCTCTGGAGATGCTCCGAAATCAGCATACCCGTATCAATCAGGCAACCGTCAAACTTCTCACTGAGAAGTTCTCAGAGCAAGAGCACTCCCGAAAATAGACATGATGCTGCCATCCCACATGGCAGTACGCATGGTATGCAATCATGTGTGAGTTTCGACCTTCCACGAGCGTTAACTTATTCGGCTCTTACAAATGCAGCAGAGCAACCCTCCTCTGTCGGGCATCGCTCGACCGCAGCGGGGTATACGGATTGGTTCTGATATGGAGTATTTTCTTAAGCGAGTGAGAGTCTATTGGTAGTAACGAGATCGCACACCGTTTCCTATACTTCATTTGCGCATGCTGGTGTGCACAGCATACACAGGGCTCGAGGAAACACATTGATGCATATGTTTGTCAGATTTATATCACTCTAAATGGGATTTCACACAAGTCATGGGCTAGGTCGAACTCTGCAGCTATGCCGCAGGCATAACAGCCCTATCATTATCTGCCTTGTTTCTAGCATATGGCAAAAAATACCTTCATCCAGCGACAGCGATATTGTAGTTCAACTTCACTGCTCTATTTCGGTACTCACATTACTCATTGGCCATGTTGCCCGCTTGGTTCTTTTGTTCTCATTAATTTACCATGAGTTGTTACCACTTTTTATCACTCCTTGTCAGTCCGAGCAGTCTACCACTACTATATTTAAGTTTTTCATCTTGATCAGTGGTTCAATTAAGTTCTCATACTAGCATTTGACTCCTACAAGGCTCTCTGGGAGACGCTTACATCGTTTCCAAGCACTTCAGCGAATCCCCTACACTAAGCGTCTATCTGCACAACCCCTCTGCCTACAGGAAACGGAAGATTCCAAAATGCATGTACTTAATTTCCCACCGCTTTCATCTCAAACGGGTAGTTTCGTGGAAAGATGACGAGGCCATAATTACATGTGCCGTAAAGGATTCGACAGGGCAGGTGCACTAAGCCTGCTGCCTAAGAGCATTGCTACTTGCCCGAAAATTGGCTACTAGTTTTTGCGGCTTCCCTTCCGCAAATATTTGAGTTTCAAAAACTCAAGCCACATATTTAGTTGTTCTGGTAACAAATTAGTCCATTATTGGAGTTGACAAGCGAGTTGTGATAGAGGCCAAGAGAATGCTGCCAGACACGGGTCAACGGCCCCAGGAATATTCTCATCTAGAAGAAAGCCGGAGAGGCTTGACGTGGTGGGGTTGCTTCATTATCACGGTTGGCGTTAGCTTGAGTTATAACTATCTATTTACATTTTTGAGTGTGGAATTCAAAGGTGTTGGTAGTATTGGCGGTGTGACTGGTGTTGTGAAATTACTCAGATACACCCGAGCACTTCAGAACATTACTTGAGATAATCATCAAGCAATAAAGATAAGTTATTGTTAATAACCTTCAACGCACTTGAAGCAAAACATTGCACGAATTGTAGAACATCGTTTTACACGTGCTCTTGGAACCTCACTGAGCCATTAATCCACATTTCCATATTAGGAGTCTTAGTCTGATATTCCTAACATTTGGCATCCACTGAGCTCCAGACCTTACCCTATCCTATCCTATCCAGAAGCAATCAACGCCTATTCGGAGGCCTATCTTAGTTATCCTCAAACCCCACGCCAACCAAACTACCCCTATAAGGCTCTTAGCACCCCGTATCTCGGCCAACCACATGATACCGAATGCGCGAGCGGACAAAAGGGACGCCCAACTCACCGGTACCGACAAAGTTTAAATCAGACAATGATAGAGAATCATACCACCTCTCCGGCTCGGTACTCTTCCGATTACTTCTTCTCGCTCCTGCTCAGCGGCTGACGGCACTCTTACTTGAGAAGCTCCTTCAAAAACCGACGACTAGTGTATAACGATACCGCGAAATTCCCACTACCCATTGGAGAATACCCACTACCCCGTTAGATCTGGCACTAAGTGTATTTCCCAAGGAAATCGAGACGGGATTTGGAACATGCGTTCGTTATCTGCGAAGATCATGGTTCCCGGAAGTCCGAAATATGAATCAAAATACCCCATATGCAAGGTTGAGAAACACCGAATGAAGTCCTTGAGCTTTTTATTTTCTATCTCACAGTAGCACAGCTAAGACGCCGTCCATCTCATGTCCACCAATCCTTCCCAATTATCTATTCCTCATGAGCCATTGAGTTGTAGCCCGTAGCTATCTCTAACAAGACCAGCTCTTGAGGGTGTTCTATCTACCTAAATCCACCCATCGACTCGCAAATATATTCGTCATTTATTCGCGCATTCAACCAATCACCCGAGGATACATCATAGGGACGTAGCATCATAATCATCATCGCAACTATCTAAGAAGTAACCAGCAAACAATTCGTTACTAAAGGGGTAGGTGTAGTATCTAGGATCAGGCGTTGTAAAAACCTTTGCCAAATGTGTATCTTCGCATATCTTTATTCACACTTGCAAAAGCGCGCACGCTTCATTGACCCTCGAAGGACCAGACAAAATTTTGTTCCGTGAGAACATTATCGTTCATCTCGCTCTCCGATTGCAACACGCTTTCGAAGATACAGTATCTATCATAACTTCTTTCTTTCGTGATTCCATGGCTTGCATTAACTGTCCAATGGCCGCCGATTAGTGTCATCCCGCGAATTTGTCCCAAGTTGGATCTTTCTATTTACATGTTGTATATCGAACGTAAGGCACTCACGTCCGCAGGGGCGACAGAGCTGGTAAGGAAGGCGTTCATATCGGGTATAAGAGACTTATAAACGTCTAGAGTCTGGACACAATAATTAGAATTGAAAGGAATGAGTGGAATAATCCTCAATCGTGAACTTACGTGCTGGAAGATCTGCTGCAGATCAGCAGTCAGCGGTGTCTTATAGGCCTCCTCCATTTTGTATCGAGCTATGACAGTGAAAAGTCGTGCCAGGTCTTTTTCCATGGCCTGGGGATTACTGATGATGACGAGGCAGAAACCCTTCATAGCAGTGGCTTTTTCTAAGGTGTAGTCGACGCTATTGATGGACTTGAGGAAAGGCTCCGAAAAAGTTGAAAGTGCTGGTGCCATCAGTGGGGCATTTTCTAGGCCGAGACGTCCCAGAGCTATCGCAGCATTCTCTAGTACTGATTTTGGTACTTCTGGATTCCCCATGATTGCAAGGTAACGACGCATCAATTTCTCGATGTGCGGTGCCATTTCCTTGCCATATTGGATAGAAATCTCGCCCGCAGACCAGCAGGCATTGTTCACAACACTGAACCCTGTCTCGATTTGCTCATCCAGGATAGCGTCTAAGTCAAGCTGCTGGATGAGAATTGGAAGAAGGGTCGGCAGGAAAGGTTGCAGTTGCGGGAAAACATACTTAGCGCAATCACCAAGCAGTGCGTATGATGATTGGCGCACCTCGTTCTCTGGGTCCTCCATACAGAATGTGAGTAGCTCAAATATTCGAGGTTGGGAGTCGGATACGAGCGCTGCGGACTGTTTATCATCGACGGCCTGTACAATAGCGCTTAGAAGGTCCAAGCTCGTTACGAGAAAGTCCTTGTCAGGGGTATCTAATCTTGGATTGTTAACCGCGGCCATGTATTCTTGCAAGTTTTGATGGATGATCTTGATACACCTGGTGAACACTGGCTGGGCAAATGGCGCAAAGTGTTCGGCGAGAGCGGTGGCGACATAAGACAGACACTCCAGTAATGGGAAAAGCTCCCGCGACTGATCTGATACCTTGTGCCATCGGTGAATGAGAGCTGGCATCAATAAATCGATGAGCTGGGGATGTGCGAGGCCATGGCCTACGTGCTCAGCTAAAGTTTGCACGCAGTCGTATAAAATGAACATATTCCGGTCTTTGTACTTTTCAAAGCATTGGACAAATTGACGAATGATGGGCTCGCAATAGGTCGTCAACGTTGCGCCCGCTTTCTCTTCAAGATGTGCGAATGCTGACGCACCAGCTTCTTGCACTCTTTTGTTGCCATCCAGCATCTTGGTGAGAATACCTTCCATCATGGGCTCAAAGAATTGAGCACGGAGCTCTGGAGTGGCAAGGCTGGCACCCCACGCAGAGTATCTTCCCAAAGTCCAACAAGTGATTTGTCTGACTAGTGGTTCTTGGTCGTTAAGCAGCGAAATGAGGTAAGGAACCAAATCTGGCAGATGTGGTGTGACTACATCTATGCATCCTTCTGCAACAGCACCCAGTGCCAACACTGCCGCTTCACGATACGGCCACTCTTCGTGACGCAAATTCGTCATTAAGTACGGAAGAATTGTTTCAAAGACCGGTCCCCCAAAGTCTGTTGCAAAAACGTCAAGCGCTGCTGCAGAACACTTTCTCAAATTCCATCGATCTTCAGGGTTTCCATCGTCGTCATCATCATCGTCGTAGTCTTCCTCGATCTCCCCTTCATCCAGATCATCAGATTCATCAAGTTTCTTGTATCCGCCAGCTCCATTTTGTGTCGTATCATCTCCGTCTTCTCCATTAGCCAAAGTTCTTGTACTTTTGTTCTTGGCAAACTGAGGCTTGATATCTTCGGCGCGATCCTCCACGTCTGCATCATTACCACCTCCTTCTAGCATAGCAATGTCTTCCTCGCTATAAACCATGCTCTCTAGTAGAACAGGGATGATTTTGTCGAGATAAGGTGCAAGAGACTTCCAAATTTCTCTGTGCTCGCCGACCGAGAGCCAAAACTCAGCAGCATCACAAGCTAACTCTTCATCCTCGATCTTTCGCTGCTGTGTGATCATATATTCAACAAGGCCCGCAATATGTGGCAGAATCTTGTCAGGTCGGATTTCGACGATTTGTACAAAAGCTCGACATACCTGCCGCCTCACATCAGGCGACGGATCGTTTGCTAGCTGGAACAGAGAGTTAAGAACAGCGTCAAGAGAGATCATTAACGCTTGAGGTTTATGTGGGATGAAGACGTTCAAAGTACCGAGAGCCAAACATCGTACTTTTGGCCTCTCGTGAACGGTAAATTCCACAAGCTTTGGAATGATGAACGCTAGCGGTCGCTGCCCCTGGTATTCCCTGTCTAGCATTTTCCTGTTGTCTTCACAGATTTTCGACAGCGCAGCCATTGCGCCCTCCTGACCTTCGGGTGTCACGTTTCCTGGCTCGTTTCCAATCAATGTAATGAGTTCCGATAAAATAGATGGCCATCCTAGAATGCCACCACATTTAACAATTTCCGTTATCACATTTCCGGCATAGCTCCTTATAGATGAGCTCTTATCCTGCAAGGCCAAAGGTACTGATGAGCGAACAAGAGCAAGACTATTTGGCGGAATCGATTTATATCCTGTTTTGATGTTGTTCTTTAGCATTACAGCTGCAGCGGCCCGAACGGCGTGATATTCATCCGCGGTATAAGTAAGGCCTGGAGGGACCTCCGAGCTGGAGAAAAGATATGTGAGGTAGTTATTGATATCCGGAGAAGTCTTTGCTTGAGCAAGCATCTGTGAAAAATCTTTTGTTAGCATGTATTCGAATATCTTCAACAATCCAGTTTTTTCTCGTAATGTGATACGTTGAAAGGAAGTTCTTCCACCAAAAGGCTATTATGAGTGAACCCCCAAATTCACAGAGGTATTGATGGTCGCGAGGATATCTCTAGCTACCCCGCCTTCTATTCTTCCCCATGTGTAGAATTTGTATTCGCCATGCCAAACGCAGTCTGGGATCTGTAGGTGGATGGAAAGAACTCACAATCTCTGCCTGCTTTTGAGCAGTCTTGTTATGCCCGCTCAGCGTGTCTCGGAGGCATCCTGATAACTGGCGCAACGGCTCTTGGTCTGGCTGCCATGCCATGACCACAACGTAGCCCTTGACGGGCGGTCAACTCAGATCTTTCCGATATGCAGGTACGCTGTGGAGGGAGGAATTGTCTCGTCGCAGTCGCACAAGTTTACTTGTAGGACGCTTAGGCGTTGGAAACCAGCATCTGTTAAGCAGATAGTTAGCAAATACGTGCTGGTAAATAGGGCTGCCAGCGCCGGCCCCAGCTTAGGGCTTTCAGTCTGCCAGCACTCACGGATTCGTGGGATTACAAGAGGATTGTGCGAGGAAGGATTTGCGCGAGAAGCTGGCTTCTTCTAAGCCTTTTGGCTTCGACGTGATGACAAAGGTAGTCTTAAGTTTGCTCGCGTCAAAAAATGGCGACGGGAACTCGCATCGAAAGGGTGTAAAATGTTGGTATTCTCCAGTGGTATGCGAAGAAAGGTGAGAGCGGGGCGGAGCGGCTTCTTGTGAAAAGTGGCAGAGGACCTGATAAAAGTTTTGGACAGGTCGGCTGCGGGGAAGGCGAATTTATTCATACAAGAGCACCACTAGTTTTAAAATCATTAGGATGCGCTCATTATGAATCAATACGTGTTTAATATTCACCTCGAGGATATGGGGGTCACTTGTTGCCAAATAGTAGTACAAATTCCTTACGGGCGTGCACGGAGGGGAAAGCGGCGGCTGCATGCGATCTCTAGCGGTAATACACATATTTCACAGTAATGTTTTGCTTGTTCATTTCTCCATGAGATAATAAGTTGTATGCAAATCTAGTGCTACTGAGGTTTGGTGCATTGATTTTAATCAAGTCTAGACTGTTGAGCTCCTCTTATATTACTGCACCAGGTCGAGATTATTTGGCAAACGGATGGAATGGAGTGCAAAATCTCGAGATATGAAGTACTCAATATTCCATACCTCTTCTCAGGGGGACCATGAGGCGCCCGATTAGGAGGTGCCTGTCACACGCAAAGTGGGACAAGACTGCATGGAGAATTGTTGCGTTGAGGTTTGAAGTCTGCATTGGGGTCCCATGAACCTGCCACGTTGGAGTAAGTGGACTCTCGTTTGGGAAAACCTTGAACAAGATGACCTTTTACAGACAACGCTGCCACAACCGTTTGTGACTCTCTGTCGACCTTCCTTTTGCAGCGGCTGGCCCAATGAAGGAGACCAAAACTTTGCCAGTCAACTATAGCGTAACGTAACCCAATCTTCAGCCATGGTACCGCAAAGTGTGACCTAACATGCTGTTGAGGTATGACAAGAATAACGGCTTCCGAGAGCTGCCGATATTCAAAAGACTTAAGGTATTGACACTAGTTCAGCATTTGTGTTGACGCCATGAATGCTCCCTATTTGTGGTTGATAGCTTTGACTGAACCACAGCGTGCAACTGTGAGACCGTTTCTTCGTCGAGCCCATGGTAATGAGTCACATCCATTAAGTCGCGGATCCTAGCTGGCTTCAGTCCCAGAGAGATATCCACCGTATTTCTGCCGTATTGCGTGAGCAACATAACAACATAGGTCGGCAGGTACATTATCGCGACAGATAAGGTATTAGCCGTTTCAATCTTCAGCGACCTCCTGCATCACAACCTCGACCACTTTCTTAAACCCTTCCATCTCTTCCTCAACCGTACCACCCATTCCTGCGCCAGCAAAACTTATTGAGTTTCCCACATAGACGGGACGTTTCGTTCTCCGAGCAAGCAGTTTAGCAAGGCGGGTGGTAAACTCCACAGAAGACTCGTATGTGTAGAGTGGAGTAGACAATGTTTGGCCAGCATTTAGTCTCTACTTTATGTCAGTCCAAATGTCTTGAAGCAGAGAAGCCATGGTCTTACGTCTGGCATAGCATAGACAAACGAACCAAGAGGAGCTGTGCTAGACGTATCGCTGTTCACTGTTGTAGTGAGGAAAAGGATTATGGAAGTCGATGAGATCGTAAGGCGGAGGTGTATCCTAGTGTCTGGAGCCTTCGGTAGAGGGAACGAGATCTCTATGGGTCGCCGCGACGAGCTTGTTGATTCTTGGTTTGCCATTTCTGTGTTGCTCAACGTTGTGTGTGAAGGTGAAGTGATGGTCTATTCGAGCCGCGACTCCAGTTGCTGGAAGACCGCGATTGTCATGCACGGACCACTCGAAATTTGACCAACTTCCTTTAGACGTCCACAGGTCTTTCTTTCTAGAACAACAGATTCCTATCTAGCTTGGAAATATGACTTGGTTTGAGCTTTCCGTTGAATACCAAGGTAGCCAACAACTAACTCTACAAGTTGCTGTGGAAGACTCAAATTGTTCCATTATACGTGGGCTAGATCCTACTTTTCTTGCTTGCTACCACCTTATAATTCTTTCGTTACAAATATACACCTTCCACCCTTAGTCTACTCAACATAGTGGGTATCTATGTCATTTAACCAACTGACCATAGTGGGCGATATAGTCTTTACAACCCTATCTCTTTGAGCTTCTGGTTCAGCCATTTGACATCATCTTTGCTATCACCCGGTCCACCAGCCCAGTGGCCCCAAATCTGTCAAAAAGAAGCATCAGCTTAGGCCAAAATTCAACAAATTGGGAGGATTAGGAACAATATTAGAAGAAGAAAAAAAGCGGATGGCGGCTTACTGATGGAAAGACTTCCAGCTTACCGACTCCGGTCTTCATACTCTGGACTTCAATTTCCGAATCTTCCGGCCTAAGAAAAGGTTAGAGACCGCGTGAACAGAGGAATTGCAGACACTAACGGGAAATACAGGTCGGTCTTAGCTGGAAGTACTAGCATTTTACACTGAATTGCTTGCATAGCCGCAGTGAAATCCCCGTCGTACGGCGCTTGGTTTGAGCAGTCGCCAGCTTGCCATGTTTCCAGCATAGCAAGCATATTTTCGGGGTCTAATTTCTGTTATTCTCTGGCATATTCGTGGACTAGGGCTTTTTACCCTTTGAGAGAGCCCATTTCTCCCAGAAGTTTACCATGAAATCCTCTAGGTTTTTGAAACCCAAAACACTCTCATGAAGTTTCTCGCGATAGAAAGCTTGTGAGAAACCCCATCCAGCGTAAACTCTTCCAAGTGCCTTCAAACCAACACTGGTCTCTTCTTCACTCCAGGTACGATAAGTTTCACCCGCCGAGAGCGCGGTGTTTTTGCAGACACCGGCTGAAGGGTTCTTTCGAGCTGCTAGCAAAGCCGATTTAACTCCTTCGAGAAAAACCTGATTATGCAAGCTAGTCTTGGCCGAGCCACAAAAAGGAACACATATATCCATGAACGTTGGATAAGCTATATTGGAATTAGCCAACTCTGGTCGGAACCATGTTTGGATCGGAAGTGTCTAGAATAAGCATATGCTCGCCTAACTTGAGCGAAGCACGCCTGTGAGTTCAAATTTGCTCGAACAAGGGTTCATTCCCGGAGGGACGTTTGTTACTTACTGGTAGCCCATCTGAATAATAGTTAGACCCCGGCAACTGTCAAGATGGTATGCATTTTACATACTGGTAGGTCTGACCCGCTCCCATCGACCACCCTATTACTGCTCTAGCATGCTCGATCCCCAAATGTTTGGTGATTAGCTTGTGCTGAGCGCTGACGTTATCAAAGAATGTCACTTTGGGCCATGGCTTGATATTAGAATTGGATGGCGATGTCGACTGTCCATTTCCGAAAAGGGCGGTGACAACGATGAAATATTTCCTTGGGTTTAAGACTTGATTTTCACCAATGAGCCATTCGTTATCAGCGATAGCTAGTTCATGTTAGCGAAATACCATGGTTACAGATACTTTGCACCTACAACCCCTGTCCGATAGTTAGTATGTTCACGCTATGTTCTACAGATGAACTCACGAGTACCAGGACGGATAGATAATCACTGGTGATTTGGCATCGCCAAAGGTTTTGTATGCGATATGAGCATCAGGTAGGGTCTCCCCAGACTGGAGCTTCCAATCTCCAAGCTTGAAGGTCTCAACTCCAGACATTATTTTTAAGAATTACTGAATGGTAGCTTTTGAGAGTATAGAACACAGAGCAACAGAGGTAAAGTCTGTAATTTTGTTCTAGAACGTCTTTTCTTGAATTATATTTCTCGCTGGGTGGATGTTAGCTTTTGTACTTGGAGTCGCCAAATTGGTGAAGTATAAGAGTCAAGACGTCTTACAAAGCTGATAAGGGATTACAATCTTAAAATTTCCAGTTTGTACTAGTTACAACCTTCTCAGCATGAATAAATGACGGTAATTCTGGACATCAGATTTAGAATGGTTTGATTTGTAGGTCAGTTCTCTACTCGTATCGAGGTAGGCGATGTTGCCAGGATCACGGCAATGTTTCTACCCCTCCTCGTGAATAATGGGATTGGCGGGGTCGACCTGCGCTTGGCGCCGGCTTTATTCCGCGTGCATCAACCGTTGATCCATATCGTCATAAACAGAAATTACAGACACCCTGGTTATTAGAACTTTCTCGTACTGCTATACCAATCCACGGGGAGAAACTCAAGGGCAAGAACAGACAAAGATCCACTAATACTGAATTGCTTATGATACATTCACGGATATACAAATCCATACAGTAAGTCCAATTTACGCAAAAACAGACCAATGAAGTATGACTGATCTGTACAGTACGATTCCATTTACGACTGCCTTGAACAAGAAGTCTATCTCGCCCTTGTCCATTCGCCATCCCTTTACCATGTCGTCCAGGGCAGATGTCGAGAAGCAAATCAAGCGAAATCCACATCCAGATTTCAAGAAAGTGGAAGGTAGCCGAGCTCCTTGGGACAAGTCGCTAGAATGGAGCTTGAAGCAAACAGTCAAACCTGATTGGAAATTCGGAGATGGTAGCAATGACGGGGGCGCATGTCTGAAGGTTCCACATGTAGAAATCGATCCTTATGAGGAAGGCCGACCCGCAGTTTACAATTACAAATTATTGATTTCTGGCATCATCCCGCGTCCGGTGAGTGGATGGCCGATACTCGAGTCGTTTCTTTGCTAACTTTCGCAAGATTGGATTCATCAGCACGAGATCGAAAGATGGATCTAGCACAAATCTTGCGCCATTCTCGTACTTCAATATGGTCAATCACGATCCTCCAATGTTTACGGTAGGGTACGCTGGAGGATTCGATAACGCGAAAGACTCTTTAAAAAACCTGACAGAGTCGGAGGAATGTGTAATCAACATTATTTCCGAGCATTTTGTAGAAGCAGCCAATGCAACCTCCATCAATGCGCCATATGGTGAGAGCGAATGGGCGCTGAGCGGTTTGACACCTGCTTCTTGCACAACCGTTAAAGCGAGCCGCGTTCAGGAGGCAATCTTCTCAATTGAAGGAAAGTTAAATAGCACCCAGGAATTTGAATCTCGCGCCACCCCAGGAAAGAAGACTGGTGTTCTAGCTGTCATTGAAGGTACACGCTTCTGGGTTCGAGAAGACGCCATTAACGAGGATAAGAACATCATTGACCCAGCTGTAAGTCAACACAAGGTACCGGCTTGACGAAGAAATACTAACCTACGCTCAGATTTTGAAACCAATCAGTAGGTTGGGTGGTATTACGTACGGCCGAACGACCGAGGGGCTCGAAATTCCTAGACCAGATTATAAGGAGACGGTCGAGAATAATGAGGAAGCTAAGAAGTTTGTGAAAGCGAAAGTTGATGGTCAATAAATAGACATAGTGGTGTTACCTGAGCGTATGGATATAGAAATGCTGGCCTTCGAAGTATAGTCTCAGAGCTACCAAAGCACAAATTCGTATAGAAAGTAAATCATAGTTAATAATGATGAACACGAAATATCCTTCTTTTCTATTAGCATCTAAACAACTGATTATCTCCTTGAAATTGCTGCAAAACCATGTACAAGCTACTAATAAATGGTGATAACCTTCCTGTGTCAGCGCCCGAGTGTTGTGGACTCCTAAATTTATTTCATTTTTTAGACGAACAAAGGAGATTGAAAATAATAGTGTAAGGTGAAATATCGTTGGACTTTAAATGAACGATAGGTCTTGTGCCATGTGGAGAAATTCTACACGTACCACTCCATCCATTTTATAGAAGTCACAAATATCACACCCATTCATGCTCTTTGCTCATCTTCCACTAAGGGAGTTCCCGATAACCAAGATGCCGAGGCATAAACCAGCATTTCAGGGGTCCAGCTACCCCACATTGATGTTTCCCGAGCTCTTGGTCGAAGACCTTCTTTCAACCTCACTTGCAACATTGCCATATTGTTTCATGTATCGCGTTACACAAGTGTGATTTTCTGAACTTATTGGACACTTTCCTACAGTTTTTATCCTTCAGTCCTGTTACTGGCATCTATCTCATTATTAATTTTTAAATCTTTACACATTTCTCAACTCGCAATGTCTAAATACGACACGGAGCTCAAAGACTTCCCCAACATCTTCTCTCTCAAGGGCAAAGTTGTGGTAGTCACAGGAGGCAGCAGAGGATTAGGTCTTCACGCGGCATCAGGGTACTAAATCCTTCATCGGGCTTTGTCCTTCATCTAACATTTTTAGTTTCCTCCAAGCAGGCGCATCAAAAGTATACATAACATCACGCAAAGCCTCTGCTTGTAACGAAGCTGTTGAAGCCCTCAATGCGCTACCAAATCTCTCTCCGGGTGCAAAGGCAATCGCAGTCCCCGCTGATAGCGCAAAGTTTTCCGGCGTAGAGCATCTCGTGAAGGAAGTAAGCAAGACGACGGACCATGTGGATATATTGTTTGCGAATGCTGGAGCAACCTGGGGTCAAGAATTTGATACGCATCCTGATGATGCATTCGCCAAGGTTATGGATTTGAATGTTAAAAGTGTTTTCAACACTGTTAGACTGTAAGCGTCGATCACCAAAAGAGCGCACAGCCGAAACACTTATTGACGTGTGAGATAGCTTCGCGCCTTTGCTTCAAAAGAAAGGCTCAATTGAGGACCCATCTAGAGTTATAATTACTGCTTCTGTTGCTGGCATAGGTGTTGGGACTTTGGGTAAAAATGCCACTTTTGGATACTCGGCATCTAAAGCAGCAGCCATCCATCTCACCAAGAATCTCGCCGTCGAGTTAGGACCAAGGCATATACTGGTCAACTCAATCTCCCCTGGCTTTTTTCCCAGCAAGATGACCAATGGACTACTAGATCTGAGCGGTGGCGCAGACACCATTGCTGCCAAAAATCCAAGTTTGAAATTGGGAAAGCCGGAAGATATCGCAGGTCTGGTCGTATTTTTGTCGAGTAGAGCCAGCTCACATATCAATGGAGCAAATGTCGTCGTTGACGGTGGCGAGGTCCTGTCAAGAGGTGGTATGGTGACTTCAATGCAAGGAGAAAAAGCGAAGCTTTAGGGAGAGATTGAATTAAAATCTCTGATCATGCTTTGAGCTGTTTCTGGGCATTGTAAATATGACTAAGGCAAGGTAAATAACACATTGAACCCTTGGTATATATTGTGTTATCATTTTTTCCGAGCGGTCCATGAACTAATCTTGTAAGTATTTTGCAGCATACTGTTGGTATCCTGGATGTATGATGCACTTTTTCCTGATTCCCTAGACTCAATTTCGAACCCCATCTTTTGCACGAGTGCGATCATTTCGTCATCTGTGAGTTCGAAGCTGCCAGGGTCGGCAATACCTAAGAAGCGTCAATAACAGCGTAGATCATACTGATTGGAAAACGAACCCATCGTTTCAAAGCCAATCGGCGGTTCCTTTCCATGATTTCCAGGCGCATTGTTTTCGAAGTGCCAGAGTAAGGGTCCTGTGTTGACAAGAACTCCTCCAGGCTTTAAGCAGTTACGGATTACTTCAAGATACCGAATTACATTTGGTGCAGTATCCAGAAAGAAGACCGCAGCAACTGCATCGAACCTGTTTTTTTGCTCTTCACTGTCGTACAGTAGCAAAAAGTCTGATGCGCTCATGCTCATCTCCCCACCACCTTGTATCTCGCCCAATACTTGGGCAGGATTTATGTCAGGAATCTGGACCGATCTCAAGTGGCTTGCTCGATCTTGATGATTCGAAAAGGAGTGAATCCACGGGTATAATGTATGCATGCGTGCTTTCGAACAAGAGTTGAGAATGTACGCACTTGCAAGGAGCTGATGATAACTTATCTCATTTCCTTCAGAATCAAACCCAGCACAGCATAGGTCAAAAACCAGACGACCCAGTCCTGCGCCTGGAACTAGAACTTGCAGCTTTTGGTCAACTTTGACAAGAGCTTCCTTGCGCAGGGCTTTGAAAATAGGCTCATAGCATGCTTCTCGTTCTTGCCTACCTTCCTCAGACCAATCGCGGAAGAGCTGCCTAAGTGTACTCCTGGCTTTCTCCAGATCGTTCGGGGATGCAGAAGTAGTCCAATCGCTCTGTTTGTCTGCGATTTGATCTCGTTCTGGCATCGGTACTCCAAATGAATGTAGCCCCGCAAGAAGGATTGCATGGGATATTTCTGCATTCTTGTCGATTGCATTATCTACTGTGTCTAGAGTATCTAGGTATGAGAATGGTGGTTTAGCAAGAAGTTCCCAATGAGCTCTTGGAAGCGCGTAGAAAGACTGTCTTCTCAGATGAGTGGTGTTCCAATGAGCAACCCGGGAATACTGGCTGGATATGGGTTAGCGTTTTCCTTCGATTAGTCTGCAACAAAAGTAACCAAGAGTTCGCGGTTGGTGAAAAGTATGAGCTTTGGGTCGCCCGACATCCACCAACCAACTCAACGTGTTTCTGATCCCGTATGATACTGTGTAGTTTTCACTCGAAGGAAAATTTGGAGACAGTCCACATACTAGAAAGAGGATAAGGCTCCAAGAAGAACTTTACGTTCCTCGTCGTCGCCTTCATATGTGTCTCCGTCGTCTCGCAGTTCCGAACCCGTCATTTTGTCAGTTGTTTTGGTGTTGGAGGTTGGTCGTGTTCTAGACCCTGTATGAAGTGTTAGTCTACAGTACCCGCCTGTGTGGGGTGTATCAAATGCACTAGAATCCGTACTTGTACAGGCCAGGGTGATATAGACCCACTTTTATCGGCGCCAGTGTAGTCAACTTCGAACATTCCTCCAAACCGACACAGTATTCAAACATTCCTATTTACGATCTACCCAACATCGGCGCAGGGTTCTCAACTTTGCAGGCTCATCGTCAGAATGGCGAGTTCTGAGCCGCCGCGGTATGGCGTGACAGCTCCCCTTTCGACTGCACTACCTACGGAGAACGAGATCGCCTGCACACACTCATTAATAGAAGAGCTGAAGCGCCAGAATAACTACGAAAGTGCCGCAGAAACCAACAAACGGTAAGTCTTGTAGCAACATCTAGTGGTGACGTTTGGCAACGCTTTCATACTAACATATGGTATTGTTCACGTCGCTGACATATGGTGCAATCAGAACCGTCGTCCTACAATCACTACAAGCCATCGCCGAAGAGTTTGTCAAGCAAGTATGCAGGGCTCAAGGAAAGTCAGAAAGAGTAGCAAATGCCGCAGGAGCAAAGATCTGTACATATGGCAGTTTCCGTCTAGGCGTATTCGGCCCCGGCTCAGATATCGACACCCTTGTGGTGGCCCCAGAAAATGTTAAAAAGGACGACTATTTTAAATACTTCCCAGATCTCTTGACCAAGATGGCCCCGAAAGGCTCTATCACAGACGTCACACTTGTGCCGGACGCCTTTGTACCCATCATCAAATTCGAATACTCTGGAATCAGCATTGATCTTATATTCGCGAGCATTCACCTCGAACAAGTCCCCAGAGATTTGTCTTTACAAGGACAAGATATGTTGAGGGGTCTGGATGAGGCTGGTGTACGCTCACTCAACGGTACTCGAGTAACGGACGAAATCTTGGCCTTAGTCCCTCAAACGGGCGTGTTCCGAACTGCACTTCGTGGGGTTAAGCTTTGGGCGCAAAGGAGGGCCATATATGCCAACATCATGGGATTCCCTGGTGGCGTTGCCTGGGCTATGATGGTAGCTAGAATATGCCAGCTTTATCCCAAAGCCGCTGCATCGACGATCGTGTTGAAGTTTTTCAGACTTATGGAGAAATGGCAGTGGCCAATGCCAGTGCTTTTGAAAGCGATTGAGCCTGGCGAAAGCCTACTTAAACAATGGAACCCAAAAGTATGTGATACCTCTTGCTTTCCCTGTATATGACTAATTTCTAGTTATACCACCAAGATAGATTTCATCTTATGCCAATCATTACACCCGCCTTTCCTTGTATGTGCGCGACTCATAATATCACGCAATCAACCAAGCTCGTTATTCAACGTGAATTGAAGCGCGGTGGAGATATTACAGACAAAATTATGTCAGGAAAGCTCTCTTGGAAGGAACTATTTGTTAAAAACACGTTCTTTGCGAAAGACTACAAATATTACCTTTCAGTCATCGCTTCTAGCACGTCGGAGGAAAGCCAGCTCATTTGGAGTGGTGCTGTAGAATCTAAAGTCCGTTTCCTGTGTGGATACCTAGACAGCCACCCATCAATTGCCATAGCTTGTCCATTTAACAAAGGATTCGAGCGACAGCATAAATGTCACACCGACGAAGAAATCGAGAAAGCAAAGACCTGTCTCGATTATCAGGTGAAAGATTCTTCCGCCGAAAACACTGAACCGAAGGAACAGCATTCCAATGTGGTCGAGACAAATGGACATGAAGAAGTCAAGCCAAAACAGGAGGAAAGTCTTACAGAAAAAGTGACTACCGTCTATACCACGACATACTATGTAGGCTTAGAGTTGGAAGAAGGTGAGTGTCTCCATCCCGGAACCTATCATGATATGTTGCTGCCTCTAGGAGCGGGTCCCAAGACTATGAGATTTACGGTTCCGCTGTTGCAAGGCCCGGCTGCTGATTGACGCAGGTGCCAAATCTCTGGACTTATCGTTTGAAGTCGACAAATTTAAAGGCAGGTGCATCATGTGGGACAAATACGACCAGGATTTGATGGCTCTAAATGTCGTGCATACCAAGAAGTGCGTATATTTGGGCGGCTTTCTTTGGCTTTAAACTGATTTTCTATAGCTGCGATCTTCCAGACGATGTTTTCACTGAGGGGGAAGTCAAGCCATCTCGGTCATCAAAGAAGAAGACAGGTGGCACGTCGAAGAAACGTGCAGCGACTGTAGGTCCTACATTTTACACCCCATCAAGAACTCACTCGCCCCTCAATGTGGAGCTCGTCGTCGTCGGGTATATAGCGTTGCTGACTTTGCACAGGAATCTTCGAGTGATACCGCCGCAAAAAGACAACAGACCAAGTTGCCTGCGGCAAGCTAGTTCATGTGCGAGCGTATCCTTTGCCCTTCTTTCTTTCTGTGATTGACCGAAATCTAACATCAGGCGTGCTCGACATCACAGTCTTACTCATCTGCTTTCCATCAGATACATTCTTTACAGAACAGGCCGGTTGATACCCGCGCTCATTCAAGAAACCATTGCTAATCTCCGATCTGCACAGCGCCCTTGAAACCAACAGGAGACAGCCATTGCAATATCTAGGTCAGGTTTATTTATGAGTTGGGGACACACCTTGGCATAACATGCCAATGTCAACAATTGGGGGCGCTCTGGTGTAATGGCTTTTTCTTCTAAATTTCCGGCGTTGGTGGAGACGAACAAGTCGGAAGGCTTCGATCGAGGTAGCATTAGATGGATCATTCACTGTGTATTATTTAGCTTCCACAAATATAATTCCATTTCGAGACCAAAGAGTCTCGGTCTACACACAGATTATGGGACTCAATCTCCATCGGACTTTACTGTTGGTGCCCTGACGATCCGCACTTTAAGCATTTCCCTCCCCTCCCTTCAAGCCCGCTCAGGCACGTCAAGTTCTAGGTTGGGATTACGTCACAATTCTCGACCACCTGGGCAGAACAGGAATGTCATACTTCAGGATACTGGAGTATACGGAAGAAAACTAGATATCATTTAGGGATATCGTTCGCACGAAGCTTTTCGCGCCCGTCAAATGCTTGGTTATCACGTAACACATTAGCTGGTTTGAACTGGCCCAAGTCCGCGCCCGCAACGAACCGAACCGCACCACTACCACTTTCAACTGAGTGGCTTCAGCATCAAGATTCACAGTCCCACATCCGCACCAACAGCCGTATGCGCTACCTCTCCTCGTCATAATTAGTTAAAAGTGGCGGGACCAACGTCGTGGCGTTCGAGAGCTGCTCACCCTCATCATCGTCAGAGCTTACTACGATACTTGTTTCCGCACCCTCGAAGAAGCACGCGAGAACGACTAACACGGCTCCGATTCGAAGTACTACCTAGATACAAATTACGAGCGCAATCGCGGATATACAGCTTGATAGTCAAGCATCAGAAACGTAGACAGGCAAAAAGAGCAGCGGGTTCTGGCATTCTTGCTATTCTTCGGCGCCGCGGGCGACTAGTCTTCGGAGATATAAGCAAAAACAATGAGCAGACGAGCCAGTCGCAGGTGACCATGTCAGGCTCAACATCTGGCTATGGCGGAGGGAGTCAGTCTAGCGATGGTAAAGAGCTTGGATCTCGGAGGAAAAAGCTGGCTGGGTACTTCAAGGCTGCCAACGAAATCCGCCAATCCTACCAGCAGTCGTATACCCAGAAATGGACAGGAGATAATGGGCAGGATGAAGAAGATATGAGGGGTATTCCAGGTTCGTTTCCTGATGTGGCTATAGTATCACATGGAGACGAGCAGCTTGTGTTGTTTCCATCTTATGCACGAAGGCATACGAAGGAGCCCCCGAATGCCCGCTCAATGGACGAGGAAGACGGCCCGGGTGATGCCGAATATTGGGCTCGGGAATGGCAGAAGTTCGAGGATGATAATGCCATCGTCGATGTCGACGTGAGAGGTTGGATATATTCGCCCCATCGAGGGCCCATCTCGCGGAAGAATAGGGTGCTAATTGGGCTCGCCCGGCAGCTCAGTGGTATACCTGCTCCAAAAACACCTAGCAGAGATAACAGCCCAGACTCGACATCATCAATTCGAGCCAGACACAGAGAGCATGAAGCTCGACGGGAGCAGGAGAGGATTGCGCTCGAAGCTGAGCAGATTTTGAAAAAGGGCGAAGGAGAAGAGAACGTGGCGTCCAGAGGAGGCTATAGCGAGAAACCTGGCTACGATTCAGAATCTGAAAGCTTGTACGGCGATCGTCGAAAATCTCTTACGCCATCAGTCGGCTTAGACGACCCTCCTGGACCCGGACACCTCTCAAAGCGATCTTCTTGGAACCATCCTAACGATATGAGCGCGGCAGAGTTGTTAACCGCTAACTCTCATCTCATGGCTCGCTTGCGGCCATTCATGACGAACCCTCTTATCTCGACCCCTATCACGGTTTTCTTTTATGATGAGAAGACTTCTGTGTCCAGAACCGTGACAACTAACGAGGCTGGACATTTTATCATGAGAGCAGCGCTCAATTTTGTTCCTACTCATGTCAGGGTCTTAGCCTCGGAAAATTTGTCCGCTACTGAGGAAGTCAAAATAACAGAGCCGAAAGGCGTAAGTCTCATTAGTGATGTTGACGACACCATAAAGCACTCTTCAATAGGAAGTGGAGCACGAGAAATATTCCGAAACACCTTCATTCGCGACCTCGGCGACCTCACAATAGATGGGGTAAAAGAATGGTACAACACGATGTATGATATGGGTGTCGGTGTACATTATGTTTCCAATTCGCCATGGCAGCTTTTCCCAGTCCTAGTTACATTTTTTCAGAAAGCTGGCTTACCCCCCGGATCCTATCACCTGAAGCAATACAGTGGAATGTTACAGGGAATCTTTGAGCCTGTTGCTGAGCGGAAGAAAGGGACCCTCGAGAAGATAATGCGAGACTTTCCCGAGAGAAAGTTTATTCTCATTGGCGATAGCGGAGAGGCAGATTTGGAGGTGTATACAGACATTGTAATTGCGAATCCCGGAAAGATTATTGCAATTTTCATTAGAGACGTTACAACACCAGATACTGAGGGATTCTTCGACTCGGCAATGGGACCGTTGAGTGGCGAACGTGGCAGAGGGAGAAAGGTCCCTCAAAGAACGAGTACCAGTGACAAAAGAACGAGTACTAATGACAATACGAGGATTAACACTTCACTAGCTAAAGGTGCTGAGCGACGACCACCACTCCCTCCTCCATCCTCCTCCAATTCTGTAGAGAGGCGACCCACTCTTCCACCCAGGATACCCTCAGAAACTAAACCACAGACCAGTGCTGGGCCAGCAATGGGAAAACTCATTGATTTCGACGACGAACCATCAAAGTCGGATGTCCATGAGTCCCATCGTCGTATAATACCGCGTTCTGCCTCTGATTTTCAAGTCTTAGACTCCTCCAGGCGCAAGTCAGCGCCTGATGGTTCAGAAAGAGTACCCCCCCCTCGTCCAACAAAACCAGAAGCACTCCGCAGTCTATCAAGGAAAGGCGTAGCATCTGAATCGTCCCTGGATTCTAAGAAGACAGCTCCACCACCACCCAAATCCCGTCGAAGTCCGGCTCTTGCTGATAGTATTTCTCATCCGTTGTCACAAGCGCAAAGCTCCTCTGATTTACGGTCATCTGATGAAGAAGGATACATGAGGAGCGCGCGAAGTAAAGTTTATTCTGTCTATAACTCACTGCCAGAAGTCCGATCTTATATACCCGGCCATAGTTCTCCATCTAAGGATTTAGAAAATCGTGGTGGCGAAAGAGCTCCGCCTCCGCCGCCAAGAAGGACTGGTACCAGTGGTTCTATATCTGGCAATATTACAAAACGCATGTCGTGGAATAGCACTGATTCTTCTGATGATGAGCGCCCAAACGTAGTCGTTAACAAGAAGCTTGAAATGTGGAAACAGAGATGGAGGCGGGCTCAAGATATTCTTGGGCCGAAAGGCGTCATGCTTC
Organism: Glarea lozoyensis ATCC 20868; assembly: GCF_000409485.1. Lineage (NCBI taxonomy): Eukaryota > Fungi > Ascomycota > Leotiomycetes > Helotiales > Helotiaceae > Glarea > Glarea lozoyensis. The sequence goes on from NW_007360984.1 coordinate 1,285,075, forward strand.
GGACCTGGAGAACTGGTGATGATGTTTGTCTCGACGCAGTGCACCTAGTGGAAAAAAATATGAGAGAAATGGGAGTCGAAGGGTATGGCAAGAGCAGTAAGAAGACAGGTGAAGGTGGCGGAGAAGTGAAGGTAAAGGACTTGAAGCGATGATGGATGCTTCTTTTGAAGAGACAGAGTGTTTGAATTGGGGGTACACATACGCCACAGCAATCTGAATGCAAGTTAGACGTTCCTCCCCGAATTTTCCTTACGAACCATTTTTTGGACCATGGATCCTAAAGGCACAGTGAGGTTTTTGAAGTTCGATATCCAGCTGCATAGTATCGGAAAGGCTATCCGTTCGCCCAATCATTTACTCGTCATGAATTGTCTTGCATCTTTCAGCTTGGCTGAGCGACGTGTCTATGTTCCGTTTCCGTATATTGTGGCGTCAAGTTTCAGCCCTAAAATTGGTAGCCTCGGGGGGAGAGAAACAAGAATACTGATAGATTGCTTGTGGTTGTTTTTTTTTCTTCCGAATCAGCAACAATACTACTCTGTGTCACTTCTGGTTGGATCTGCAAAGCCAGTCTGAACTGCCAAGTTTTGGCAATTGAATAAGAGAGCCTCGTCATGGAGAGACAGAATCTAGACGTTGAAGCTGAATTTCATTTTACGCCTTCCGAGCCGTGCTTCTTTCCGTGAGCTTTATAGCACAGCACTGCCGCCCAGTTCAATATTTCTAGTCTCCTGGCTCTAAGAAATGCCGATCCTCCTCTCCTGGTGCCTTGGATTATGGCTCAACAATTCTTTTTGATCTGCATTTTACTCCTGCTAGGACTCAATAACGATGTCACTGCCGAGATGCCAACCATGGTAGTTGGAGGCTATGGAGTTGCGCTTGCTCCAGCACCGACCGATCCGCCACAGCGAGAGCTTGTGAAAGCCAGATTGAAGGAGAGAGATGTGACTGTTTGCAATGAGTGGACTATACCTGGAGGTTTGTAGCGTTGGCGAAAGGTAATAATTTATTCGAGCTGGTACTAACGATGTTGACCAGGTTATGGGATACCACAATGCGCTAATTCGGAAACTTGTTTGTTCACAAGTGTCGGTACTTACAATTATGAAGGATGTGGGAGTGTTGGAGTTGCTTATAATTGGATTACTCGTGAGCCTTTTTGCTGCATGTTGAACATCTTATCTCTGACAAACAACAGAATGCTGGGATTCGCCAAAAGTAGGAACAGCACCTATTTCCCAACTCTATTGTTCGTCTGCGGAGCCATATTGCGGGTATCTTGCTTTCGTATACTCATCGGGCGCCACATATTCCAATTTTGGATGTAGTACAGTGCCGTACAGCATCACCGTCGTCCTCCAAAACTCTGCCTCAACCTCCATCGTTTTCCAAGGGGCAACTTCCTCATTAATATCTAACCCTTCCCGAACGATTACTGTCATGCCTTCAGCCACTGCAAGCACTCCCACAGTAGTCATAAACTCACATACATCAAAATCAACTCCGATAGGCGTGATCGTCGGTGGAGCAGCTGGTGGGATAGCATTAATCGCTGGTTTACTCTTTCTGATATGGTTCTGCATCCGAAAACGCCGACAAAAATCCAAAGCAGCGCAGGAATTACACGCAGAGCAAGCGGAGTTGCAACGACAAGCGGATGAAGCCACAGCAGCGGCATATCTGAACCCTCAACGTGTCGCTGAAGCAGACGGGAAACCCATCGCACCCACAACAGCGTACGAAGCACCAGTTGAAAAACAGCAGAATGTCACGGAGCAAGAGACGTTTCGACCACTATCAACCACCTACGATGGTAGAAGCAGTAGTATCGTAGCAACACCGCCGCCGATGTACGCGCAGCCTAGACCTGCGAGTACTCCCCACCCAGCAGAACCTCATTCACGCTTGCCCAGCACAGGTATTATCAGTCCCATGACCCCTGGCTTCCCAGCCACAATCGACGAGCTCAGCGACGAACATAGGCGTAGTGAGCTCGGTTCTATGAGCAGCATCCGACCTGGCACAAACGAATTAGGCCCTGGAGACTCGGCGAGTAATTACGGTATCCCCGTTGGACGCACCGAACTTGGAGGTGAGAGCAGGCCGTTGTATAAAGCGTATTCGCCGCCGCCGCAGGAGCTGTCGGTTGGTAGTGGGAGTGGTGTGAGAAGATATCAAGCGTACTCGCCGCCGCCTAGCGAGGAGGAGGTTATTGCGCGGACGGGAGGGATTGGACGGGGGGATCTGGGGAGGAGTTTGAGTCCGGGGGTTGATATGAGTGGTGCGCCGCTAGGCGAGGAGTATCATGGTGATGGGAAGTAATCTGCAGGGCTAATTTTCATTTACGAATTGTGTTAAAATCGTATTTGGTTGTATCAAGTTCGATTGTGAAAAGTAATCTTACAGTCAGCAAACTTTTACCGGGCGCCACGCTTGTACTTCCGCCCCATGCCATTTCCAAAGCCTAGGGTATATACTCACTTACGCAAGAAGGGTTGCAGGGTGCTTATCTTGTTTGCGGGGTCGAAGTAAGCAGCATGGATCAAACGAATCCGGATACAGCCTTATGGAACTACAGTACGTAACAAATCATGTCAAACAGTGAGCCTGACATCTGTGTCAAATTGGCTTGCAAAGAACTGGAAGTAGAGTGCATATCAGAAGATTTAAGTTAAGATGGTAATGTATGTTGTGTTTGATTATATGTCAATCCTTTATCTACTGAATTAGTCTACTCTAGTCCTCTATGTATAGATCCTTTCGTCCAGTTCCACAGCGATCTCTTTCCCTATGATCCATATCTACGTCGTGGAAATGCCTCAATTGATGGTGGTATCTTTGTATCCGGTTCCTCTTTCACTTCTACCTTCACTCTTTTTCCTCTGAAAAACTTGAGCATCAACAAATCAAGCCCGCTGTCCATAATACTGGCCATGGACGGCCGGCCCCCTCTGGCAAACCTCCCTACGCAGCGCAGATTGGCACTAGGAATTTCGTTTAAGCTGTTTTGGCACCCAAGAATCAACAAACATGTCCATATGCGAGTTCAAGGAGGACTATCTCGCGAATAGATAGACACGGGAGTGGGAGTTCGACAGAGCCTCCCTGCACGGGTCCGCTCATCTGTGGGCACTAACTCTTTCCAGACCCATTGCCATTCGCCTCCTTCATAGAATATCAGATCGACTACTTCGTTGAGGGGTGTCGGGATGTTGACTTCGTCCGAGTGTTGGTTTTGCAAAAATCTTTGCCGTTCTTCGATTTCCCAGAATTGTGATATTAGATTGACCGCCGTGTCGCTATCCCACATGCCTTCCTTTCTTGGACATCGTTTCAAAAGATCCATGGCTTCTCTCTTGATCTGGTGAGACCTACATTTGATCCCGACGTAATACAGAGGACCGATGACACCGAGGTCCGTGGAGAATGTAAGAGTTGGTTTACCTGCTTTCGTATCGGCCTCCGCGGCTGTGATCAAGGACCGGCATAGGTTGATGATTATTCTGAAGTCATCGGTAAACTTTAAAAAGTCGTTGGGAGCATTGGTAGCCTCTTCCATGGGTCTGAGGTCCGCTACCGATGGGGTCATATCACACATAATCCGGACTACTGTATGATGAATTTTGACGAGTGCTGCTCCTCGAACTTGTTTGCTCGTAAAAGTTTGGCTGTGAACGCCCATGAACTTTTCAAAAGCCACATTCCACTCTTGCAATCTTATAGAGTATTCCTCGTGCATTCCCCTCGTTTCTTCCGATTGAAAGCCCATCGGTATGGCTCCGTCACACCTATTATTGTCAGCGAATGGCTCCATTAGGCTCTTCGAACGTCAACTTACAGATAAAACAGCCGAAATAGACCATCACAACACTCGTTCATAGACGCGCGGGCTTCCTCAAGACTGTTAAACGTTTCTGGAACTGGCTTATTCTGAGGGACTGCTTGAGTGAGCTCTGTTGCAAACGCAACCCGGTCCTGTGGATTGCTAGTATCTATGTAGAGGATAGACTGAAGACCTAGTCTGAGCAAAAGAGGTGCAATCGTCTCTTCTATTAGAGGGTCTAAAGGTGCACTCTGGGCTCTCAGATCTCGGAGGATCCTCATACCACTCTGCAAATGGACCATTGCCGTCTGGTAATAGCCTCTGAAAGAATCGAAACACACAAACAGTATGCAAGACATCAACGCCGTTAGTGGAGCCTGCTTTCCCGAAGCCAACGATCGCCGCAGATGTCCGATTGCTTTGGTGTATTGGTTGAGCGCAAAAGGAAACTTATCCTCTTTACCCGCCAACGGTCCTAGACTTCGGCCAGCAAAGTCTTCGTGAAGTGAGCTAATTGCTATCACAGCATGTTTCAAAGCGGGCTCCGCATGACTAGCTTGCAATAGTAGGGCATCCCAGAATCCACTAGAATAGAAGCCTTCCAACTCGGGAGAAGTCTTTTTGACGAAGTGGCTAAAACCTCGTTTCTCCTGTGTACTTCCAGGTATCTGGGACATGGGTCGAACGACCAAAGTGCCGTTCAGTCCGTGACCCAAAGCGGGATTTGAGAGGTCTAGATAGCCATCACATTTGCGTCCTGTTGAGATACACCGATTGCAACTTGGTTTGGCTTCGTCACATTTGACACGGCGTATCCTTTATAGCCGATTAATACATCTTCTGAAAGGGTTTCTTTGCTTAAAACTTACTTGCAGGTCTGGCAGCCGGTTCGGGTCTTAGGACCGCATTGTCTCCTTCGTCTTACTTGTGGATTGCCGGAAGTCATGTTGATGTGGGGTATTGTTGCTGACAGCTGTCACTGTTTCATGGTATTTCAAAGAAGGATGCTCTCCGTTCTCAAACCGTTACCGACGCAGGAACTGCCGTTATACTTAACTAGTTGCAAAGACCATGAGTTTCTCCTTCTGGAAATACATGATCCAGGGTGGGAGCCTTGAAGGAGGCGCTGACGCACGGCGCAGGAGGTATGAACGGACTCAAGCAATCTGGTTCCAATCTGGATCTACTTGCGAACGTCTTGGATCTTCTTCACCTGGTGGACAGTTTGAGCTGGTGAGAGGGATGATTGGAGGTCAGGTCGAAGGCATGTTGCCCAGCGAATAAGGTTTGTCGGGCCTGGTGCAACTGCGCTCAATGGCCAGGTAATACGAGGCGCGGCAGTGGGTCGAGCGAGATTGGGGGAGCAAGTGAGCCAGGTCAATTGACGTCAAAATGCGTGTTTGATGTTGCGCGTGAGATAATCGGTCGACGCCGTCCCCGACTTTCAGAGGTTTTCCCCTTCTCCATCGCGACAGTAATAGCTTGGCCTCAGCCCTGTAGCAACGCTTGATTGTGCCTCAAAGTATTGATTCATACGAACCGGCCAATCATGTTGTCAGCATCGGTTACATAAGCTTTGTTTCACGGCCTCCCACATCTCCTCTGCTCGGAATCATTGTTAATCGAGAATGCACCCGTGGACTTCACCCAACTTAAGCTATCATTACTCCGATGAACTCAAAGCGGCATCCAATATCAGATTTGAACGATGAACATGCTTCGCACTCGCTTCGACGAAGTATATCTTCAACCATTCGAGGATGCCTAGAGGGACTACTCCTATCATCACTGTCGCTCAGAGAAGCCCACTGAGGCCTCAAACCCGTCAGCTCTCATGAGACCGTGACAGCCTGCATCTTTGCGGCACCCCATTGGAGGTGGTACGGAGAGATCGTCAGCATGACAGATGCTGTAGTGGGCTGTGGCAGCACTTGGGAGCCGTTTGATCATTGTAGCTATCTATGGCTGACCAATTCTAGCGGAACGAGGACAATCTCATCAATGCATCAGGAACATACACCGCTTCCTCAAGGGCAAGCTATTTCAAAGCAAATAAATTTACGCCTCCACGATCCTCCAACGGGCGAGGTACTGTAGTACTAGCTAGCAGCGCTGCTTTGCTCATCGAGATGTCGGACCTCATGCGAATCATTCAACGGCACTCCACGGCTCCAACCGCCGCCAACACGTAGAGCTGAAGCGAAAAGCTTCTAGAAGACGCGATGGCCAGTACCTTAATTCAGCCCGGAATGCGGGTTTACGAACAGACGCACTCAATTCGCCTTATGCAGGTACCACATGTAACACGGCCATCAGAACGGCAAACCGAAGTGCTCTGGACATCACCGCCCCAAAGATCCCGGAGCCGTCCGCAACCTAGCTCCCCTTATGCATGAAACGTAATTGCCACTCAGCAGCGGTTACAATTCCTCCATCATGTCCTTCATCTCAAAGCCGCCCAAGCAAAGCAGTCTTCCATGCGCCAACGTGATCACAATAGATACCAACACCAAAAATATACATCTGCGTCATATCATTGACGAGTTCCATGCAGCCCCATCCTAACGCCTTGATGCCTCCCCAAATTACTATTAGCGAGTCGCTTCAATCGCAGCATTCAATGGAATGACCCGAAGACTCCTGCCTCGCTGCAAACCCGCTTTCTGAATGGTTGTAGGGGTCAGTTCTTCTCTCCAAGTCCGGAAAACACTTTTCATATCTCGAGGAATGCCCTCAACGACAACGGTTGAAACTGGCACGAATGGTCGATCTTCCATACTTGCGGCGAGGATCCCATATTCTTGTACAAAAGAGAGAGCGTGGTGAAAAGCTGCATACTGTGACTGAGCTCGTGCTCCAATGATGACGTATATTTCGAAGAATGCATCCAGAACATAAACATTGGACGGCGAAACATCACCTTGGCAAAACGGGCTGATTTCGGTGATCTGCGACGAGAATTAGTAGTAGACAAGCAGGTATATTAGACAACACTTACCGGTTCTCTGCTACCGTTACTGGCACGGAATAAGCGTGACCCATACCTGGAATATTGGGGCTTCAACCGCCAGTGGTCTGCAGAGTTAGGAATCTCTGCACCACCAAAAACTTCGAGGAAGTTTGCAGGCTCGTGGCCGTCATCGACCTCCTCTATCTCACCCGTAAGACCGAACTCCATGCCAACAAGGCGTGCGCAACTTAATTCTTCGATGCTGCTACCTTTACCTTTCCACAGATAAGCTTTCACCCCTGTAGATATCAGATAGGGAAATCCAGAGCACAAGCTGTTTTGGAAAAAGTCGACTTCGTCAAACACAATGTGCCCAAAGTAGTTCCGTGCACAGAGAATTGACGGCGAGAGAGAATCAAATCTGTTGGAAGTTCCGCGCCTAATGATGATGATACCACCCAAAGCATGGAAAAATTCAGATGTTTCCTTGCCTTGCTTGATAATGACTAGTGTCCCACCAAAATTCTTGGCCTCCTTACGAGCAAATGTTTCGGATTCCGCAGCAACATGCCTGGGCACATCATCACCTATCCAATAGTAGACCTCGGTCGATTTCTTGCCTCTTTGGTCCACGAAAGTGTGAGAACATAAATAAAGATTCCCTTCAAACAAGATTCGCTCCTGATGGGATGGCACCAACTGCTTTTTGCCCTCGCCTACCAACTGATACTGAGTTGAATTCAAGGTTCTGATACTGAGATTCCGATCAAGTGGCTTTGATGACAGAATCAGACCTGTATCAGCGGTGTAACCAAGGGGCGGTGTACGATCGTGGAAGAATTCAACGAAACTGAAGGCTTCCGAGGAGTGCGGATTATTACCATCACGCTTTGGAGAAATCGGAGAAGACGACAGATTTTCGAGGGGGCGTGGAGATAGCGTAGATTTCTTAGGCGGCACTGGCAGAGGTCTGGCAGACTGCTTTGGTTGCGATTCTGTGATATCTGGCGTGGCTCTTTTGACTGGACTCACGGAACGAAGACCGGCTGAGATCAAAGCGGCCTTTTCGTCCTCGTGTGTGGGAAGTTTAATGGGCGATGGGAGACGAGGAGATTGTTGAGGTGAAGTCTTGGAATTACGATCCCACAAGGAAGTGGCACTTTTGACTGAGTTTGAGGGTTGTAGTTCGACTCGTTCGGTTGATGGTTTGACGCCTCTAGGTGAACCTAAGTGACATAGCCGTCAGCTTAATGTGTCTTCAGAAGATCCACTCTCAGACCGTTACCAAATCAGAAAATGGGACGGATGAGTTTCGAATCTGATGCGGAATCTGATGCGGAAGCTTCATGACACCTCTAGCGCTGGGTATACGCATTTTCGGCAGGCAATGTATACAGGTGCTTATACTTACTTGGAATACTTGACTGGCTACTACTCGGAGCAACGGACTGAGATGGGAGAGAACGCTGAGTGGGCCCCAATGAAGATGAATTACTGGGTGATCTGGGTCCAACAAGAGATTGTGGCTTAGTGGGTGTGGACGGCTGGATTGCCATGGCTTTAGACGACTCAAGGACTGTCGCTTTGTTTGTTGCAGAGAAATTCCCGGTGTGGCTCCTCTTAATAGGAGAGAGTGGCCTTGGACGGTCTGACTGGGACTCGGCTATCTCATCTTTGATTATGTCTTTTGGGACATCTTGGAGAAATTGCGAGCGTCTTTTCATATCTAGCTTTCTTGGGGACGATGGTTCTGACCCTGGGTTTTTGGTCTCGATCTCTGCGGTCATAGATGGTTTTATGGACACCGGCTTCCCTGGCGTCTTTTCAGCCCTGTGGCTATACTCGGGTTTCTTTTCCAGGCTTTCTACCGAGTCAATTGGTGCAGAGACCGGTGTTGAAGCATTCGGTACGGAGGTTGGAGCCTTCCTTCGAGGGCCTCGAGCCCGACTTTTGGTCATATGTGTGAGCTGTGGCCCAGCCTCTTGTGTATCGGTTGCAGAAGTACTCATGCTCACCGTGCGCTGAGAGGCGGAATTTGCTGGGCTTGACGACCGCGACGTATCGCTGGCCATGGAAGGCGGACCACGCGCTAGTAGCCCTGCAAGTGCTGGATTGAATCGGCCAGCAAGTTTTCCAGAAGGGGAGTCTTTGTTGCGCACGCCAGTCGAATCACTAAAATCTTTACTTGGCAATAACGGCTTGGGTGATGCTGTGCGACTCACAAAAGGCGCATTGTTTTGTAGGTCAATCTTTGGTGGTCCCTCATCAGATTTGACTAGGGTCTTTCTTCTTGCCAATGCTTCTGGCAACACCTCATTCTTGATGGTTCCGCTAGCTGGCCGAACACCTTTACCTTCACTTTGCGCTTTCTTGAAGTCATCCTTTTTCTTCAATATAGCTTCTTTGAAATCGTCCACCCTCTCGGTCTTCTTTGGCCCACCTGTCACGTTCAAGGCGGCTTTTCCCCGTGTTATGTTGTTCTTGAGCTCATCCGGTGCCACATAGTTCTGCGTTGTCGTCCGTCGTAATTGACCAAAAACATTCTTAAATTCAGGTTCGTTTGTGCCACTATTATTTGGAGGAGGTTGACGAGGCTTCAGGGATGCTCTAAAATCCTTTTTCGGTGGGGTTTCTGGCTTAGCTTTTGCAATTGTAGGAGGTGATCTGACAGCGGGGGTGGTCGGTTTTTCTTCGTTCGTTTCTCTTTGCGCCGGAGCATCTTTAACAACCTGTGACGTGACACTACCAGTACGGTTCTTGACAAGGTTTGGTGACACTCCGGAGGCGAGACTGCCAACGCCCAGTGGTTTTGTAACGCCGCCCAGAGGTGGCGATCTCATGAGGCCACCAATGTTGACTTCATGTTTTACACCAACTGCTGGGCGTCCAAGATCGACGCTAGACTTCTGCTTTGCCTTAGTGATTTCAGCCATCCAAGAAGGCTGCTGCGGTGGAGGTGCTACTTTGGGTTTTGGCGAGTCTGGTTTATTGAGCGCACTCTCGAGCCAACTGGACTTTGTTGGACTCCATCGGCGGGAGTCCATTGTTTTTGAGGGACTGGATGGGGGTGTAGCTTCAATTCGTGGTTGTGAATCAACCACACCAGACGCTTCTTGGGGTTTGGTTGCTGGAGGGGTCTGCGATCTCGAGGGTGGAAGTGCTGGCTTTTTGAACCCATCACTGTCTGTAATTGGAGAATGACCCTGTGGTTGAGTGGTTGAAATAGAGTCCTGAGTAAACGTGGCATTGCTATGGCTTGAGGTAGGTCTGGAGCTGGGGTGAGGGGAATTTCCTCTGCTTAGGCTATCTGGCCTGGAAGTTCCGATTGCAGATTGAGTGTTGCCTCCAATATCATGACTGCTCCGATTGCTGGCTACAGAATTGACCCGGTTGAGTCCAGTGGGCGATTGAACACTCCATCTCTTGTTTACACTGTCTGAACGCTTCATCATAGCACTTTGCACAAAGCCTCCCATACCCTTCGTAGGCGAGAGCGGTCGGTCGAGCCTCTCGGGTGATATACGGCCTTGTGACGGAGACATTGCTAACGTACGAGCTTCGGATTTGCCATCATGAGAGGGGGGGTCCAGCCTCTGGGCGCTGGATAACGGTAATGGTGACCCAATTCGGCCTGAAGCGGCTGGGGAAGCATGATAAGAAGATCTTGAGGAGGCTCCAATTACAATACTACTCCGTGATGGCGACAGGCTTCGATCAGCAGGATCGCTCGCTGTGTTGTCACCAACAGATGCTTCCCGTGACATACCTGGCATCTGCACTCGGGACGAGCTTTGCCCATGGTCAGATCTTTCATCATCTTCCACTTGGTTTCGTCTATAAGCCGGCGAGCTTAATCCTCTGTCCGCAGTCTGGCGAAACCAAGCAGGATCTTTGTTGGCCAGAGATCGTGCAATTTGATCCCGGGACAACGTGGGATCCGCAGCGGACGGCTCTAGTTCCGGCGATAGAATAGGTTTCGGTGAGCGGGCAGCATTCTCTGTAGCAACCATTGACAGTGGGCGACTCCTTGCGTGATCTGATCCTCGAGAGGTTGGGCGGCGCTGGAAAGGGGAGCTCCGCGAAGGCATTGCGCTTGAGGGTGTTACTCTCGCAACATCGTTACGCTTCACATCAGAATCGCCAGATATATCCCTGTTCCCTGGCAAGTAGTTTTCTTTCGATGGAGAGAGTTGAAGGTCCGCCAGGCGTTCCATCGCGTCGTCAATGGTAGTGTCTTGTGCAGATTCTGAACGTGAGTTGGAATCAATCGCTGGGGATAATGCTCTCGAGTGTGTCGGCAGAGCTAGCGACACCTTGGACGCGGTGGGTGTACTTGCAGGTGACGATTTCGCAGGGGAAATAGATCTGGCGCGTTCTGGAGGGCTCGTGGTCAGCGATATTATTACATCTAGAGTCGTGCCACAACAGCCAGTCTGATCCAGCCAGCTACGCATAGAAAGGGAGAAGAAGCAAACCTGATCGCCGTGCCTGTCTTTCTTTTCTGCCCTGCAATATCTCCTCCTCGAGCTTTCTATTCCGTTCCTCGTCCTCCTGGTCTCTTCGGTCGCCCAATTCCTTGATGCGTTGCAGAAAATCGTTGACATCTTCGGAGCCGTTGTTTTCCGAAGCCATCCTGCCTGACAACGAAGATTCACTAATAATAATTTAAAGGGCTTAAGAGAGAGCACCGGCGCAAGACACAGGCATAGAAATCCGAGTCAAAAAAGCATCCGCCCAGCGGGGTAGAATTTCACGGAGTAAGGATCAGGTAATTGGAGAGGTATACAGATGGCATTCTACGGCGCAGCAACAAGAGATCTGCACGGTCGGTTGCGCTAGAATTCTCACTGAAAATATGTTTCAATCGGGATGCTGCAGGTACGACCGATGCTGCGACCTCCAGCACGTCTTCATCCATCTCAAACTTTCGCCCCGGTGAACATATAACTTAGCACTGTTGAATTAATGGCCCCTTTCAGGTTATCCCATCACAGTAGCAAGCCTTACTTCCGACATTGATCATATTCCGGGACGCAAACCGGTTTCGTGTCTTGTTTACCACCAAACTCGCGCTTGACACACGCTTCCCTGTAACCAAATAGCTCCAAGTGAATTCGTCGACCCTCGGTGCATGGAAGAAGCCTTCTGAACGACCAACAACAATATACCTCAGCAATGCCTTGGAAGTCAGTAGTACTTTGGGTCAATACAGAAACAGTCTTTCTTTGGCATCTTGCACCACCCATTCCAGCCCTTCATCCAAATTCTTTCCGGTGATAGCGCTGCACTGCATTATGTGCCATTTGTGAGTCTTGATTGCATCTAGTTGAAGCCCCTGTTGTACAAAGTTAGTGTTGTCGCATGATAACGACGGACTGGTAGAAACCTTGAGGATTTCTGCTTCATCCATACAGCCGTTGACGTCTGTTTTGTTAGCAAACACAAGCAGTGTTGCCCCAGACAGCCTCTTTGCCTCGTTAGCCGCGACTCAAGTGGAGACGAACTTCTGATTCATGCGTGCTCACCTCTTCTTGCAACAGATTGTGCAACTCATCACGACAGTCCTCGATGCGAAGCCTGTCCGTGGCATCCACGACCCATAGTAAAGCATCAGTCTTTTCGAAATAGTTCTTCCAGTACGAACGAAGAGTCTTCTGACCACCAACGTCCCCTAGACAGGATCAGCAACGGCGCACGGTGATGGTTGACTGACAGACAGATGTTCAGTTTATACCTTTATCTGGTCAGCAGCTATTCATCAAACGAAGAGATGATCAATGATACGAACCCGTTGTGGTCGATGGTCTTGATGATAAATCCTAACGTAGGACTGACGCTGTTAACGTCCTCGTTCATGATTCTCTTGACTATCGTAGTCTTGCCTGCATTGTCAAGTCCACTGTCGAAGAGCTGATCAGCGCATGTTCAGTAAGGGTCTGTGGTTGTCTTGCAGCATCAAAATCCGCATCTCCTTGTCCTTCAATCTTGCTTTCCTCAAAATTGACAACATCTCTGCCTGACGGAAATAGTGGCGATGATGTTATAGATTCGTGATGGTTGTTGCAAAAAGTTCTATTGGAATAATTGGAAACCGTACCACGTGACTCCTTCTTCAACCCCATCATCTCATATCCAAGAGAAAAGTTAAGTTGCAGTTTGTATATTCCATTGCCGTCATCAGGTGCGAGCATTCAATGGAGCTTCAATATGCTGGAGCCAATCAGTGTGCTCATTGCGTGTATACAACCACTGCTCGGTGCCTGCGGTTCAAGTTCTCAGAACGGAAGGAACAGCCTGCTTCACCTTCTAGTCGGGAGTGAACGTCGAGTCTCTATCAAACTCGTATCAAGCGAGGAGCTCGGGCTCCTCTCACCATCGACGTCTCGGAACTGTGCTAGACCTCACCTTCGATTTTTCATGTTTTTCTTTTTCTTCAAATGGACAATAGGACACACAGATTTCCATTATCCACTTTCGTTATCTGACCCGCCTCCTCACTTTCACTTACTATTGTCTTCGTCAATACAATCTGCAGAGAATAGGTACGATTGTCTTACTTTCCCTATGCAGAAGTGCAGAAACTGCCAACACCTTTAACAACCTCTCGTCCCTTCCTGACCACTCTTTTTTCTCCCATCACCGTCACCAAGTTACCAACTCATTGCAACACCACACGATCACTCTAGATACTCTGCACACTCTTTCCACTCTCTCCACACACAAACTTGATTTACATTGGCTTTCTCGCGAGATCAAATTCAAAATGCCGGGTATTCTCTCTGATGATCATCTCCGAGCAGAACTGCTAGCAGAAACTCTTCTGAACTTAGGAAAGGGAGGAATGGAAACTGTAAGCTCTCTGTTGTCTTTGGGAAGTCGGTGTCACTAACTATTTTCCAAGTCAAGATGGGCTCCAGCTTCGCATAAGAAGTACGGTCTTCCAGTAGGGAGAATTTCGTACATGGACCCCAAAAGCTATCAATCTTTCCGCTCTTCCGCGTCACCTCCATCGAATCCCACCGCACCAAACACGCCTATTGCGTCTATAGAACACGCAACTACGGCCATCAAGATCGAAGCCCCGGGATCTGCGTCAGATGATGATGTTGAGCATCTCAGTCTCCATGATATCAAGTTGTTAAGCGGAGGGAAGGGTCTAAGCTCATCATCTTGGGCCACCCCTGGGTTGAAACGTGAGCTTAGTTTCGATAACTGAACAGTACTTCGCTAACATAATTATAGAACCCACACTAAATCGACCAGCTCAGACTAGAACGACGTCTAGTTGGATGAACCCGCTGTCCCAAAACTTTGTCCCTGCATCTTCTTCACGACATGATTCGGTGGCAGAAGATGATAGATCGTCATCCGAGTCCAGCAATATGAAGACTTCGTCACCACATGCTGGGTATGTCACCAAAGGTGATGCCCTAACAGCTAAGGCAGCTTCTCACAAGGAACCCTCGTGTGTCGATAGATCTAATCATTCTCGGCCGCACAACAAGTCCACACAAATGAGCAGTGATAGCAAATCATCTCAGCTTGCGATCGAGAGCGTTATGGACGCAAGCTATACTCCGACTTATGAAGAGATATGCAACCGGGAATCGCCGTGGTACAAGCCCCCGCACATGCGCAGTATAACTGACTGTCCTAAGCCTGCAACCAAGAGCTCGATGGACCCAAATCATACACCAACTTATGAGGAAATGTGCGATCGGGCATCGCCATGGTACAAGCCACCTCACATGCGGCCAAAAGCCCCAGTCAAAGCTATGGACAAGGTTGACCGAGAAGCACATGCGAATTCTTCTTCAAGTTCTTCGTCCTCGGACTTCTCTTCTGACTCTGGAATCATCGTTACTACACTTCCAAGTTGCATAAGAGAAGTCCAACAGTCAGATCGCTTAGAAGAATCTCTTGCTGTAGAACGGGCATCTCCAAAGCACCATGCAACAGTTACTGAACATGCTAGGTCGAAGAACGCAGGAGAACCTGGTGTCCCTTCAGGTCCCGAAGTTCCTTATGTACTTCCCCACCTACGAACGACCGAAAGTCACGTAAAAACCAAAAAGCCAGACTCGCCCGCCGTGGCCCAGTACACTCCGTCTCTAAGTTCTGTGAACGCTTCAAGCGGCGGAGCCCCCGTTCAAAGTGGCACGAAAGCCGAGCAATTGCCTGTGAAAAAGTTTGACATCAACCATTGTCCTGTTGTTGAGCACACCACCCGGCAGGAAAGTATTGACTCTGGACGTCTGACAAAATCAGACAAAAGTTCTACTACTCCTGCAGCTTCAAAACTAGCATCACAAAACGACTTCATGAGAGCGTCTGCTGCCCGTCCCAAACAAGCAGCGTACAGGAGTAGCTCACCGAAGGCAGCAGGGAATTCTGGGTTTTCACCTAGATTTACAAATGCGTCCATCAACCCACTTTGGACGACTACCACTGATGCTAAATCATTCATAGCAGCTGTCAAAGCGAAGGAAGTTCTGCAACCTAAATCGGCACAGCGCTACTACCGCAAGCAAGATGAAGGGAATGGGAATAGTCCTGTTAAGTCTTCCTGTGATGAAGCAAGTACGGGTCGCGCTCCATCTAAGGAGAGAAACATCAGAGCTTCTAGTCCGAAAGCTGCTGAATCCTCACATCTTGGAACGGCTATTACTGAAGATAATACCTCCCGTCGAGCAAACGCCCAAGCAGATCTGAGTTACGAGCAACGCATTCTTCTTGAAATGACTGAGATTGAAAATCTGAAACCGAGTACAAATGGCAAGTTATTGACCAAAGACACATTGCAGGCGATCGACGATGTTGCTCCTCGCTCATCAGCATCCAGTGTTGCTGCCTTCCCGAGCAACTTCGGCGACCGTGGTTCTGATAACGACAGAGCAAAAGAAGGTGTGAGAGCCCGACAAGGTCGGGATGGTGAGCTCCTGGACTGGGATGATAAAATGATGCCACCCCCATGTGACTGGGAAAGGGACAGACCAAAGTTTGACTCCAGTAGTTACCTGAGCGAGTATATTCTGGAATGGTGTCCAAAACTCGTTGACGATCGTATTGACACAACTGCCAAGGTATTTGCGTCTGAAATCATCCTAAATAACATCGAGGTCTACGTGGCCTATCCAATTGAAAACCTTCATTTCGTTTGCCCACCGAAGGATACTGGCGGCACAATACCAGGTAAAAGCGTTCACTACTATTTAACATGTGTTCTCCTGCTAATTATTGTTAGATCTGGAGGCGTCTGAAGACAAGACTAAACAAATGATACATACCGCTCAGATGGCCATAGATCGGCGAATGACACAGCTTGCATCGAAGCTCAAGCACGAACGGAAAGCGCGAAAACATGCTGAGATGGTGGAACGGGAAATGCAAAATCAAATCGATTTGCCGAATCCTTTTGCCCCAAAAATTGATGTGTACCTCCGCCCAGCGACGGTGGGAGATGCCCAACAGGTGGCTCACATATACAACCATTACGTGATGAACAGTCACATAACTGAAGATCAAGAGCCAGTTAGCACTGACGAAGTCGCCAATGTGATTCAAGCTTCACAACGAGAACGACTTCCATTTATTGTAGCCATCTTAGGAAACGTTCCTGAGTCTTACACTAGACAGCATAAGACGAAGAGATCTCAAAGGGCAACGCTATCAGAATATGAAGAGGTGGTTGGTTTTGCGTCAGCCGAGATATTTAATTTCGGTTGGGGTGGTTCGCGAAAAGGCCGATCGCGTGCTACCGCAAATCTTCAGCTCTACGTTTCTCCAGAACATCTTCGTCACGGTATAGGTCGTAATTTACTCGACAGATTGATGTTCACCCTCAAATCGACGTACCCATTCATGGACGCCTGCGCTTGGTTGAACCCAGATGGCGAAAAGACTTATGACGTTGGAGGAGCTGGAAAGTGGCACCAGTTGATGTTTCAACTTCCAATACTGAAGAAGGACGATCCAAATCTGGGCTGGGTAACCACATTCTTGAAGAACCATTTTTTCTTCAACCTCGAGGGTATTCAGAGATCATTGGGGAGAACAGCGGCTGATAGAGGGATCCCTGTCTTTACCGATACGGCCATCTTTCAAGCGGAAGCTCTTCAAGAGGAAGAGTACTTCGATATAACATCGTGAGGGCGTTGCGAAGCTGTTGAATCGAGCGGAGCGATTGAATCACCCGTCTTATCAACGGGACAGCTGCCAGCTATTTGCGGAATGTATGTGTAGCGTTTTAAAAATCATGTCGCCTTCTCCGGCTTAGTTTCCTTTGAGATTTGGCAATTACTGCTCTTTTTATTGACAAGTACACGGAGCAGCATGGATCAGACGACTTAGTTGCTATGTCGAAGATAAAATTACATGCTCTATTTACATAGATAGTCGTTAATTAGTTTGCTCATACGTCTTGAGAATTGAATTTCTTTATGAATCAAAAACGGAGTGATATGTTGTTGTTGATGTAGGCCTATGTAAGTCGAAAATTTTAGCCCATACTTCAACTGGCATTGAAACACCCCTTAGTACTCATGAGTCGACACGACAGCATTAAGTGAACTAAACCCTCGCGGTATGTCCTCGTGTAATGGGCCTAACCTTGAGATACATATTTAATCTTTTTTGAATTCCATAGCTACTAACAAATCAGTTTACCTTAATGAGGTTCTCTAGAGAAACACAAAAATACCTTCTTCACATGTCCTTAACCACGTCTTCTATATTCAGTAGAGAGCTAACGTGATGTCCATTGAAATGTATGGCCCCATCGAAGCTTTCTGTCTATTACAACCCCTCTCGTCAAAAGATGTCGAATTCACAGCCGAATGTTTGGAAATGCTCTTCTATTTTATTACAGTTCTTACTACACAATTTAGCTATCTGACGTAGGAGACATCTGTTATTGACTAGGAATGGAAGACATACAAAACCGAGCCGGTTTGGTCAAAGTCATGAAAAGTGAATTTTTTTGGATGGCAAAGTATATATATATATATAGGACGGTGATAGAAACTCGCTGAAGGAACACATCTGGTCCCGCGCTTTTCCACATGTGTCGGCTTAGGTTGGAACCAGGTACCTTGGACTTGGTACTTACTTGAAGTTCTGAACAGACCCCGCCAGGGGTTAATGGGTAAGCGAGGAGGACCCCGCAGCGGTTTATCCAGCATCTTAACAGGGGGTTTCTGCCAGTCTCACCGCCTAACTTTTCAAAAAAGTTCATTCAGCGACGAAAACTTGGGATTGCGAGCCGATGAGACTTATTACAACAAAACCATTGCATCCCAGAACAGAATGGCGCCCGCTACCAAGAAAGCTCCCCAGGATGATTTTGTGCTGACGCTTTCTGATAACGAAGAAGATCTATCAAAGGACTTCGAAGAAGAAATACCCGCCTCTCCTCCTCTCTCAAACAAGAAGCGGAAACGCGCATCTGAATCAACTTCAACACCAAAAAAGAACAAGAAGTCAAAAAAAGGCAATGCACATGATTCCGATGGCGAGGTAGAGCCCAATGAAGGAATATGGGGTGCGAAGGACGAGGACGATGGAGCCATGGACTCAGATTTCGAATTTGCTTTGGAGGGTGGTGAAGGACGCATGGAAGATTTTGAAGGCTGGGGTTTTGAGGGTGCAAAGAAAGGCCTCAATGGTGTTTCTGGGGGCGACAAAAGGGCTGTGGACATTGACGATATAATTGCGAGAAGGAGGGAGAAGAAAAATGGAGAAAAGGTTGTTGTTCCAGAAGCCAACGAGGATACGACTGCTGGTGACAGTGACGATCAAGATGTAGAAGATGTGGAAGCACTGGAACTCGAGAATTCTGGGGACGAATTCATGGCTGAGGATGGATTCGGTATGGGCGCTGGCTCTGCGGACGAGGATTCTGATGATCAGCAAGACGTGCAGGACCCAGAGCTTTCAGGCGAGGACGGAGAAGATGATGGGTCCGACAACGAATCTGTCGCAAGTGCTGTACCACACCCAGACGACGAAGTACCTGAAGCTTCGTCGGACGAGGAAGACAACGACGAAGATCCGGAGGAAGCTGCTCGGCGAGAAGCATTTTTTGCACCAGAAGAAAAGCCAGCCAAAGGTTCTAAGCAAACCACAAACTTGTCTTTTCAGACTATGTCGTTATCACGACCAATTTTACGAGGCCTTGCTGCAGTTGGTTTCACGCAGCCAACCCCAATTCAAGCGAAAACTATACCGGTAGCTCTGTTGGGAAAAGATGTGGTCGGTGGAGCCGTCACTGGATCGGGAAAGACAGGTGCCTTCATTGTGCCAGTTCTAGAACGGTTACTATATCGTCCCAAGAAGGTGCCAACCAGCAGAGTTGTTATTCTTATGCCGACACGTGAATTGGCAATTCAATGTCATGCTGTAGCGACAAAGCTTGCGAGTCACACTGACATCAAGTTCTGTTTGGCAGTGGGCGGTTTGAGTCTTAAAGTTCAAGAAGCAGAGTTGAGGCTCCGGCCGGACGTTATAATCGCTACTCCCGGTAGATTCATTGATCATATGCGTAATTCGCCAAGTTTTACCGTCGATACTTTGGAAATTCTAGTCCTCGATGAGGCTGATCGAATGTTGGAAGCTGGTTTCGCTGATGAGCTGAACGAAATCTTGACGACAATTCCTAAGTCCCGCCAAACGATGCTTTTCTCTGCTACAATGACATCTTCTGTTGATAATCTGATTCGTGTTGGATTAAATCGACCTGTCAGGATACTCGTTGACGCGCAGAAACAGACCGTGGGAACCCTGATCCAAGAGTTCATTCGTTTACGACCTGGCAGAGAGACTAAGCGAATGGGCTATCTGTTGTATCTGTGCGCCAACGTATATACTGATCGAGTCATTGTCTTTTTCCGCCAGAAGAAGGAAGCGCACCGAGCACGTGTGATATTTGGTCTTTCTGGCCTCAAAGCTACTGAATTACACGGTAGCATGAGTCAAGAACAGGTGAGCTACTACGACATATTCTACCTTGTTCCTTTGCTGACACAATTCTAGCGTATCATAAGTGTAGAGGCTTTCAGAGATGGCAAAGCTTCGTTCTTACTTGCCACCGATCTCGCCTCGAGAGGTCTAGATATCAAAGGTGTCGATACAGTCATAAATTATGAAGCACCGCAGTCCCACGAAATTTATCTTCACAGAGTAGGAAGAACCGCTCGTGCTGGACGTCAAGGTCGTGCATGTACATTGGCTGCTGAGCCGGATCGTAAAATCGTCAAGGCAGCGGTTAAGAGTGGTCGGTCACAGGGTGCCAAGATCGTAAGTCGAGTGATCGAAGCAGCAGACGCGGATACCTGGGCGGAGAAGGTTGAAGAGATGCAAGATGAGATCGAAGAGATTCTTAAAGAAGAAAAGGAAGACAAACAGCTTGCACAAGTCGAAATGCAGGTTCGAAAGGGAGAAAATATGATCAATCACGAGGACGAAATCAAAGGACGGCCCAAGCGGACCTGGTTTGAGAGTGAAGTTGAGAAGACGGCCGCTAAAAAGGCTGGTAGAGCAGAGTTGAATGGGGTCGAAAGTATATTAAAGAAGAAACCAGGGAAGTTAAGTAACAAGGACAAGAAGAAGCTTGATGATAGGGATGTGAGGATGGAAGGAAAGGTTTGGAAGAAGGGGAGGGCAGAAAGGGACGGGAAAGGTGCGCTTGCGAAGGCAGAGAAGGGGAAGAAGAAGATGAAGGGTGGGAAGCCTCCAGGAAAACCTACAAAAGGAAAGTTTGGAAAGAAGAGGTAGTCTCTGATGATATCCAGTATTGCCGATGTTAGATTATAAGCACGGAGCATGAATCACGAATCATAATGTGAGCTGCAAAGTGTATTTACCACAAATGGCTCGTGAGTAACTTGGCTGTTATCATTTTCTACAGCAAAAGTCTTGTGTGAAACTGCCCGTTAAGCAGAAGAAAGGCTCTCGATATCAAGCTACATTGAGCAGACAGATCAATGACCGATTATTGCTCAGTCATTCAATTGAAATCCCGGGGTGTGATTGGTGTACCCAATGATCTCGCATCGCCTCGCAACATATCGCATCGTTTTGCCCGTGTTGTATCCCGCTTCCCCCCCTTTCTTTTTAGCGAGGTCGAGAAAAGCGACGACTGACACATTATACACGACAAACTTTCTTCTTGACCTGCATTTCACTGAGTCTCTTCGTGTTTTTCTCTCGGTACTGGACTTCCAGTAAAACTTTAGACCTTCAGCCATTCTGCAAATCGGCTTACTCATCCGCGATAGGTTTGGTTACTACACCCTTGTCCATTCCTCAAGCGTTGCGAGCTATGTTTCATATATAAGTTGTGTTCATAGCAAACAGAGTTCTTAATGTGAACTTTCCCCAGTAAACTCATTCTATAATCTGGAAAATTCGAATATTATCTTCAAGATGGGTAAATCACCTCACGTTGCATTTCTCATTTCCGCCGAACCGTTTTACAACACTAAATTGGGCTCCTTGCAACGGATATCCTCAGACGAACTGCCAATTCTCAAGAACCTCTCTATAAAACGTCTCATTCTGGAACCCGGATCGATTCGTGAGCCTCATTGGCATGCTAACTGCAATGAGCTCACCTACTGTCTCAGCGGTAAAGTTCTGGTTACTCAATTGGACGTTGGAAATGAGTTTATGAACTTTACGATTACTGCTGGTCAGATGTTTTTTGTTAAGACTGGAGCGCTGCATCATATTGAGAATATTGGGGAGGAGACTGCGGAGCTTATTGTCGCGTTTAGACATGAGGCGCCGAAGGACTTCTCTCTCTCGGCGAGTTTTGGCGCTATGAGTGATGCTGTGAGTATAGTTGTTTATTTCAAGTTTTAAGGAAAAAGAAGTTGGAAATTTCATCGACATTGGGTGGCTCCGAGAGTGTGAGATCTAGTGTTAATATGTGTCAGGTCCTTGGGAACACATACGATGCACCTAGCTCCGCCTTCAGAGGGATAACCCGGAACACTTCACCAAAATACATAGTACAACGCAAAGGTAACCCTACTGTGCCTGATACCGCTGAACTCCCCAATCCCCACAAATTCGATGTTGAAAATGCTCCTAATGGTCCACAAGTTGAAATCGGCTCAGCGAACATGGCCCGAAAAGACTTCTGGCCAATTCTGGATAACATGTCAATGTATTCCCTACGCATCGAAGAAGACGGAATGCGAGAACCTCACTGGCACCCCTTTACAGCAGAGATGGGCTATGTCCACAAAGGGAACGCCAGGATGTCCGTCATGGATCCCGATGGATCCGTAGACACATATACTTTGAAGCCTGGAGATGTCTACTTTATTCCTCATGCTTATCCGCATCAGATCGAGGTCATTGGGGATGAAGAGATTCACTTTTTGATCTTTTTTGATGCACCTATTCCGGGAGATGTTGGATATAGAACTTCGGCAACGGCGCTTTCGAGAGAGGTTTTGGCGGCTACTTTTGGGGTTGATGAGGATCAGTTACCGGAGTTTCCGTTTACTGTTAAGGATCCTTTGCTGGTAGGGAGGAAGAATCCGGTTGATCCTGTTAAATCCAAGATTTAGATGTTGAGGTCTAAAAAGCCGAAATGTAGACTAGAAATTCTGGTGCTTTGATAGTAACGGAGAATATCTAGAAATAGAACTCGTATCAAAACCCATCCAAAAAAGACCGGAAAGGAAGTTGTTAGGTGATGTTGCCAATATTCTAAATCCTCTTCAGTGACTTCTTGAGATGAGGGTTTGGACACCCGGCTCAGTAGATCATACTGTACGACTTCTCGTACGACGGAGTGATTACTACTTCTGGGGAGATGCAAGCAAGTAAATCTAGCCCGAGAAATTGCTAATTTTGATGAGTATGAGCAAACGGAAGATTCTCGTGTGCCCTGTACCAATATTTGCTTTCTGCGAGCAAGCACACCCACTATGCCAGAAGCCGACGAAGACATGGCTCAGCGGTAAATTACAGGAAACCAACTGACGCAAGATAATGAGGGGATACAGATTATAAAGATTGATATGATATTAACAACGAAAAGCAACGCCTCACAACAATTGAGTTTCGAAAATAAACTGGGTGAAGATTGTTGTCGCTAAGCGTGATGTCGAGTGACGCGAGCGACCCCAGCTTTCCTTGTCACCCCACGTTCCTGTAAACTATCCTCACGACATCGTCCTCGGCGACGCAACTTGCCGTTGATTGTTGATATGCCACCACCCATGAAGCAATGGATTTACGACGAGGCCAGGCGCCGATGAATATCGATCTTCCAAAGAACAACTTCGACCAAGATTCTCCTCCCATATCCGCCCTCTTCATCATCTATTTCGATATCAAGGCCGGCTATACTATCGGATGGAAGCGAGCGTTGGATGGTGTCGAGCTTGAAGGTGTCGTGGAATATAAGAGCTTGCCCTCTGGACTACACACTGTTAAAGAGGATTTGATATACTTCGTACACGATAACAATGCTGGACTTAGTGCTTTCGTCAATGCGCCGGCAGCGGAAGAATCAAGAAATGCGCAGATGATCGCAGTTGGGGTGATGGTGCCCTTGAGCTATGGCAGACTGGGAAGAAGTTGGAAGCACGCCGAAAACTTGAAGAGAATGGCAAGGTACGATCGCGGATATGCTTCGTTGGAATGACTTTGCTGATATAACCGATAGTGAGCTCATCAAGGACACGACCAAGACCGAGGTTCTCGAGGAATATTGGGAACGACATAAGGGGCATGGGACTACACCATTCAATGAGCCGGAGTCTCCAACAGAGATAATCAGTACTGTTCGATTTACACCGTCCCAAACACCACCGAGAAATGGCGTTAAGCACAACAGAAACCGTTCTGCGTCTGACGGCGCAGCTCTGCTTCCCCCAGGACAACATTTGGCCGCATACCACCCAGCTCGGAGTCTGCCAAATCTTCTCGATGCATTTGGCCCGTTGATTTTTCCATTATATAGGGCGGCAATTTTACGCAAGCGAATACTCCTGACCGGCCATGCGCCAGTTCAGGAAAGTTGTAATTTTGGTAAGTTCCATGTCCATGTCACTCACTTCATGGCAAAGCTAACTCTTTGCAGTATACGACATTTCTGTTCTTTCAAATATTCCTCTTGCAGTGAGCGACCTGCTGGCATCCAGCGCACCTCCTCAGCGTCTCAAACCTTTGTTCTCAATTGGTGTTCACGATATTCCATTATTAGAAGAGGACCTACGAGCCGCCAAAGCCGCAGCAACAACACCAGGGTCATCGGTAGCCGAACAGAGGGATGAACCAGGATGTGGTTGGATAGCATGTACGACGGACAGTATTTTGGCAATGAAGAGCTCATTGTATGATGTTCTAATTACCATGCCACCACTGCACTCGGAAAATGCTTCCGAGAAGGTGTGGCCAAAAATCGAATCACCTCAAGGTGTGGAAATGAGGGCGACACAACGGGATCTACGTCGTTACACGGCTCTGAAATGGGGACTCTCACGAAGTAGCTCAGCTCCAACAAGCCCGTCAACCAGAAGACGAACACCGGAAGAGCCAGAAACCGGACGTACGAGTACATCCAGTACAATATCCGCAAATCACGAACCGCTGCTCGACATACCTGACACAGATGATATAATTGAGCCACAATCCTGGACATCATTAGCGTACTCAGGCTTCATGTGGTGGGCATCAGCCGGCGAACAGCGACATCACTCAGAAGAAGAATGTGATTCAGATGCTGTCCTGCTCTCGGGCTTAACATTCTCTCCCGATCCTTCACCCTCTCAACCACGCTCCCAATCTACAGTCTCTTCAGGCGGAAAACCATCGAAAGAAGACAGCAGCGCTAAGCAGGAAATGGCCATAATAGCATACTTCCATCGATTAACCACCCAGATCCTAACAACATTAAGTGATATAGTAGATGCAACGGATTCAGATGATGAGCGCGAAGACGAATCACGCCCATTACAAGGCAGTCCTGATAGTAACGAGGAACAAAACAACGATCCTCCTGTGTATATTAGCAGTACCGATATCGAGAGGATGGGTCTCGATGTGTGGAGTTCCACTGATCATTTGTTTATTGAGGAAGTAGCAAAAGAGTACTTTGCGCGTCGTGCGCATATTGAAGGTCGCAACGTGGATATCTGTGGGATTAGGATCTGCTGATTATCATTTGCATTTTCATCTGCTGTTGTGGCTATTGGAGACTTCGCTGCATCTCGTTTTGCTTCAGCCCACAAAAGGGCGTGTATAAGTGAGGAGTACATGGAGTTATATTTAGCAGTGCGCATCTCAAAAACTTATTTGGGAACCGGGAGTAGAAATACGGCCAGTGACAAAGGCTCTCTTTGAATGGAACAATTTTTGGATTTTCAGCAGATCTTAGCTCACGATCTTCTACTTTAAAAAGAAGTACGGTACTTGTGACCATCCTGCAACAACATCTCGTCAGTCCCATATGCACAAGTGCTTGTGTATCGTAATAACCGGTCTACGCCATGCCCAAAATGCCGGTAATTTTACATTTCCGCCCCTATGCACCAATCCAAGAAAGCAAAAACAAAACAAAGGAATCACAAGTTTATTCCTCATCTGTATCGGTATCTGTCTCACTAGTGTCTTCGACTTCTCCTTCGGTATTACTTTCTTCGTCAGATGACTCCTCTATTTGCTTTGCCTTCTTTTTCTTCTGTGGCGGCGGGGCCCCGGTTTTCAGGGCATGCATTTGGCCAGCAAGAGAATCTGTAAGAACATTGTTAGCTACTGTGTTTACAAGAGGATCGGATTTTACTAACCTTCATCAGGTTCGCTAATGTCATCGTCTGAACCCATCTCTTCCGCTTTGCTTGCCTCATCAACAACCAAAGTGATTTCCATTTTCGTGTCAAAGCCAACGTACGAATCGCATATTAGGTGCAGAACAAAGGTGTAGTGACCCGCCTGCGGAGGTGCCTGAAATTGTGCTTTGAGTGTTTGCATATTGAAAGTGGGCTTGCCATCTTTCGTATAGATAGGTTGGTCAAATGTCGTAAAAGTAAAAGGAGGGACAGCGACTTTGCCTTGCTTGCTGTCGGTAAGGAACACGTGCCATCGTGGAGAGTAATCCTTAGTAAAGTATGGAGCGTAAGCCAGAGGAGGTTGGACAGGCTTTTGCTCCGGCTTCTTTCCATCCTTACCGCCGCTCTTTTCACGGCCAAGAAGTGCGTCGAGGTCCTCCTCATCAGGGTCGATATCCTCGAGGTCCAGCTCATTCACTTCAGGGATATTTTCACTCCCTGGAGGAATAAATCTGCCTTTGACGACCATTGAAACAAGGGAACTCGGAATGATGTATTTTTCTCCAGTAACTTTGAAAAATCCTTTTTCGACTTGAAGGCGCGGTAGTTGTGTAGCCACAGAAACAACTGTCTTGTACTCGGCCTCGGTTAAGAGGCCTTTGCCAACAGACAATTTGCGTCTGTATGTTTCCGGTAAACTCATGTATTCCTGTAAAGTCAAGTGGGTTCTAGAGTCGCCTTCGATAGCTTGGGCAATCGCTGGCGTGATGTGAGGAAGCTGTAACAACGGGGAAGCCCCAGGAGGAACAGCCTGAATCAAATTCTGGGCGGTCTTGTACGAAGAGATGATTGGCGCAGTGACACCAAATGCGAGGGAAATAGCACCAAATGAGGCATTCAGAGCGTGCGCAATGGGTGCGGCTTCCAGTTTAGCCTGCTCCAGTGCGGGATCGTCGAGGTCGACACGCCCAAGATATGCCCATAGAAGCGCAAGAGCCTTTCTACGAACACCACCTTCCAGATCTTCGAGTTTTAGTTTGTCCTTCTCTGCAAGCCCACCAGCATAGGCATTCGAAGCACCTGGGGCCAGGATCCTAGATTCCAGCTTTCCAAGACCAGATTCTGCCTTCTCCCCCTTCAATGCAGCCTCGAATTCGAGACCTGTACTCAAAGCACCAACAACACCGCCCTCCGTAATGTCTTCTTCATATTCTCGGAACAAGTTGTTCGCGCTTTCGATCAAGACCTTCTCCTTAGACATTCGTTGAGTTCCATACCACCAACTTCCAACAAGATATGGCAATAATACACCCAGTAACGCGGCATAGACTAAAATCACGTATTTTCCATTCCCGTCCGCGATGATGAAATTTGGGAGCGCAATGCCGATGCTAAAACTCTGCTTTCCATCAGGGTGACCAAATTGAATAAAATTATTTCGAATATCCTCATCCGTCAGAGCTTTGTATGCCTTGGTAAGATCGACAAAGTAGTCGTTCAAGGACTCGATGGTTTCGTTTTTCGCTGGGTCGGGGCGAATTTTATCGGGGTGGAACTTCAATGAAAGGCGCTTATAATGAGACTTGATTTCCTTCTCTGATGCAGACTAAAGCCTTGTCAGTATAGTCTTGAAGTTCTTCAAACGGACAAGCTTACTTCAGAAATACCTAAAATATCGTATGGATTCCAGACTTTTGGGATTGTTCGCGCAGTAACGAAAATCAAATATGCCATCAGCGCCATGACGCTCCATCCAATCATTACGGTGATAACGCGCTTCAATCTCCTATCCTTCCTCCTCTGCGCCTTTCTTTGAGCGTCTACCAGATCCGCATTCTTGGGCCGGTAGTCTGACTGAATTCGTGGTGCAGTGGCGCCAGGGTCTGAACTGGGCTTGAGGACACTGTATGTCAGAGGCAATGTGACTATGCCAACGATCGTGAGGATGAAGATAGGAAAGAATTGACCCTTGGTCCTATTAGCAATGATTAAAGATAGCATTCTGTTCTGCTCACCTGTTCATCATACGAATAATCCGTCCCGCTCATGTCGACGGTTTCTGGTCTGTCCACCCAGGTCTACTACGAACCTGCACGTAGGCGGATTGAACTATGTCGCTACGTCGCAGTGATGGGCTTCGTTGGGGGCGCAGATGAAAAGAGTGTGCTTTCTTTGAATTAAGAAGGAAAACACTACGAAGATGTCGGGAAAGAAGGAAAGTCCGTAGTGGTGGTGGGAGGTGTTCATTATCCTCGAACTCGGTTGTGACTATCGTGGCTTCTATAAACTTCCGGCAGGGATTAACGATCTGGCGCTAACGGAATAGGGTTTAGCCTTGACCTCGAACCTTAAAAATACTTAACAATACGTTGTCATTTTCCAAGCGCTCATAACCTAGACTTTTAATCACGACTTTCGTGATCCTTCATTCTTCTAGAGTAATCACTTTGGCATGCAAATTATCTTATGTCCAGCTGTTTCAAAGGTTACAATTTCATCCACGCATGTAGAAAACCTTGCAGGCATTTGGATATACAACGAACTGAGAATGCGGAGCTGTGAACTCTAGCTGAGGATGGTCAACTCACTTTTCACAGTTACTTAGCACGTGCTTGGGTAAATGATCAATTCATTTATTTGTATCGTAATTCATGTTCTAGTTCTATCATAAACGTCTAATAATGCCACTGAGCGCCATTGCTATGCAACGAGATGTGCTGTTCTTCCTAACTACTGCGCAGAAGGGCACCGGATATAAAAGTCTCGTGTAACTACACCATAAGAAAGACATACATGTGTGCCAAGTTGAGCGAATAAATTTCAAGCGAAATTACTGGTGACATTGACTGTGGTTTCGGCCACTGTACAGACTTCCCTACCCGTGCTTTGCAAAGACAAAATTGACTTTGCAGGTATCTTCCTTCAGTATTGTAGTCAGAGCATCGTCGCCAAGTATGCCCTTGATTTTCTCAAAGTCTTCCAACTCATAGCCGAAAACATCTTCGGTTTCGCCTTTGAAGACAGAGGCATCGATATGTTTGTAATGCATGAGCGCTTGCATTCCTTCTTTGCCCTTTCGTTTCTTGCTCTTGCCTTTGTTGTCATCTATCTTTTGGATGGCCTCTACATTGGCCTTAGTTGCTGGTACGACAGCGGGAAACAGCATTTCATCGTCACTATCCTCAGCATCATCTGACCACTCCTCCTTGTCCTGGTCATCCTCTTCATCACTACCAGGAGCTGTTATTTGTTCTGAGCCGAGGCCTTTGCAGTCACAACCAAGGAGATCGTGCGTCTGGCATCCAGGATTAGTCGCGAGTCGGAATAGATCCCTCAGCTCTTCAGGTGAGAAACTTCCCTCGTTCTTCTTCCCATCAACCACACTATCTGCCAACCCTGTCTTACTCACTTGACGCTGATAAATCTTTTCATCCATACCACCAGCCATCAACATTCGGTAGATCTTTACCGGTCTCTTCTGGCCATCGCGATGTATTCTTGCCATTGCCTGGAGGTCGACGGCAGGATTCCAATCCACATCGAAAAGAACCAGGCGGGATGCGCCAATCAAATTGAGACCTGTGCCACCTGATTTTGCTGAAAGCAAGAATGCAAAGTTCTTGGATGCGGAGGTCTTATTGAACGTATCAACCAGCTCTTGGCGTCTGTTTGCCGGGGTACTTCCATCCAGTCGAAGGAAAGGCAAGCTTAAAGAAGCTAGATGCTGTCCGAGTATATCCAGCGTCGCTGTATAATTTGAGACTAGAACTATCTTCTCGCTGGTCTCTTTGGAGAGATATTTGATCAGCTGGTCAAGCACTCGGAATTTGCTGCTGGCTACAACAGGGGATTTGCGCAATAGTTCAGAGGGTATGACATCTAAAAGCTGCGCCATTTTAGCATTGCCAGATGCTTCTTCGTCTGCTTTTACCAATAGACTGGGAGCGTTACAGATCTTTTTCAACATAGTGATGAGTTGCAATTTGCATTCGGTGTTTCCAATCATGGACCCGAATACAGAGGACTCTAAAACATGCTGATATACCTGAATTTGTGCTCGTGTCGGATTACAAAAGAGAACATATTCTGTCTTCGGTGGAAGATACTTCGAAAGTACTTCTGCGGTCCTCCGTAAAATGAAAGTTCTCGTTAAAGCTGATAATTCTTCGCCTCTCGCGGTGCCCTTTTCAATGTCTCTATCGGATGCGCCAGGTTGCCTACTTTTGGTGATCGGCGTTTCAAATTCCTTTTTGAAGGTATTATATTTTCCCAATAGCCCAGGATTACAGAAATCTACCATCTCGAAGAATTCGGAAAGATCGTTCTGCATCGGTGTCCCTGAAAGGATGATTCTTCGATCCGTGTTGAGTGCCTTGATTGCCTGGGCTGATTTGTTCTGAGCCGTTTTGAGTCGATGGCCCTCGTCTGCTACGACTAAGTCGATTCCAGCACCTCTTTTGAGTTCATCTTGAACTGATCTGAGTTTCTCGTAACCGATAATCATCACGCTGTAACTCTTCCCATGCGTAAAGTCGGTGAGTCGAACCTTCTTATCGTCCGCTACTAAAACTCCAATTCTCTCATTTCCCAGCCACTTCTGGAATTCTTTTTTCCAGTTCGTGATTAGAGTGACAGGGCATACTATCAAAGCTTTTTTGATCACTCCCTCTGGACCGTATATGGGGTTTTGCTTTAGAAGTGTCCAAATCAGAGCGATAGTTTGCAGGGTCTTGCCTAATCCCATCTAGCTATATTAGCAATGTGGTTTGTGAAGACCACGCTGTTTCAAACTCACCTCATCTGCTAATAGAGCACCCTGCCCGTTGAAATCTCGCATTCCCATAACACACTCGTAAAGGAATTTTACTCCCTCACGTTGATGGTCTCGCAGATGTTGACTCAAGAAAGGGTCTACAACAACGTCTACAATGTCTTTTCCTTTAGGAAAATATTTTGGCCTCTTCATAACCAAAGCCCCTGGAGCATCTGGGGCATGGCGAGGCTGGGGCCCTCCCCCCGCTTTGGGCTGTAGAACGGACGATTTTAGTAGAGGTGTTTTGAAGGTAGTCCCGATCTTGCTAGCAGATGCATAGAAGCTCTTTGCGGGTATCTCCTTCTTTAATACTACTGGCTTCTTCTCAATCTTTTCCGTAGGCATTTTTGGTGAAACTACGGGCTTGTATGTGCTTGCAGGTGTTGTGGGCTTCCCCTGAATCATGGGGCTGGCCTGGCTTTCGCCGCTTGAGGAGCGCTTCGTGGATGTCTTTAGGAACGGTTTCCTGGCGAGAAAGTCTGCTTTGCTGATAGCAGAATCAACCTCGACATCTTTACCGCCGACGCTTAACGTACTTCCTGGCAGTAGAGGCTCATTATACATTGACCTCCCCATATCCCTCCCTGAGATGTCTTGTAGCCGTGCATAGCCACCGTATACTGAAAGCACGCCATCGCCATCCCAAGTTTTGTTTTTCTTCGTTGTAAATTTGCGCCTTCATGTCATTAGCATTTCTTCCAATTCGTTTCAACTCTGACAAGTACGAACCAAAGCACCATATAATAACCTTCAAGGCCCTCTGAAGTAGCCTTCGCAGTCGAATTTGGTTCTCGGGGATTGCTTACCACAAGCAGAGGTTTCCGTGGCGCATGTACGGCAGGAGAGCTCAAGGTCTTCGCCGGAGGCGAACTACTTTCGATGACATGAACCAGCAGTTTCCGTTTTTTGTACGGTCGCGGATTGATTTCGACTTCATCATCAGAGTCAGGAATTCTTGTCAGATCAATTTCTTCGGCTTTTTGTTTGCTCTTCAGGAGCGGCGGCCGAAATGGTTTGTTCATTGTTAATGTCGTCAAATTGTGACGAACGCGTTCTGCGACGCGACAGATGTCGCGTCCGTCAATCGTCAGCACGTGA
Source organism: Glarea lozoyensis ATCC 20868 (assembly GCF_000409485.1). Classification (NCBI taxonomy): domain Eukaryota; kingdom Fungi; phylum Ascomycota; class Leotiomycetes; order Helotiales; family Helotiaceae; genus Glarea; species Glarea lozoyensis. The sequence goes on from NW_007360984.1 coordinate 1,316,547, forward strand.
CATGTGTCATTGTAATTCGTTGGTATTCGATTACCTAGGTAGTACAATTAATGTCCGAATTCGATTGAATATTTGGATTACAACTATCGTTTGAATTTATCTTCCTTTCTTACTGTCTGCCTAAAGCTAGGGCGAGGTCTTGTGCTTCTACTCGTCTATATCTACCCTCTCAGTTTATTGGAGTCCCCCAGGAAAGAAAGCTTTAGGCATTTGAATTGAAAGCTAAGAACTGTGCCACAGACATCAATGGGGCGAGTCTGGAGATATGGGCACTTATAGTGCTATCTGCAGGTAGAGAGAATATTGCATTATGTTCATATAATCATGTTAAACCACACCAGTGGGCTGGAAGGAACGGTTCGGATACGCGATCTTTATATCATATCCCCTAGTCTTTTGGGTTTCCGGTATCTATTGTAAGACGACAATAGTATTCTATCTCACAGGTACAAAATCCTTTGCGCACTTCACGACTGTCTGACAGTAAACAAATAATGTGGCTTGTATTTTATTCCTTTCCTCGGAACATGATAACCAGTCATTCAACTTTCAACAACTCTCACACCTTATAACTACAAAATGCAGCTCACTGGAGCATAGAGTCCAGGCTTTCACCCAGAACACCTTCGATCTTCACAATCCAGCGGTTCGTTTCTCTTTCGACAATATCATCGTCGTCCTCTTGTAATTCACTAATGAACGGCAACATCTCTGGTAACATTGATAGCCACTCTTCGCCAAGCCGGTCAGTCATGGCTTGTTGACATTGCACGGCTGCTAGACGGACGCTGGAGGATTCTGATCGCATGTGCTTCAAGATTGCCCCATTGAGCTCTTTGTGGTGGTCTGAAGAGTCTGCAGCTGCAGCAAGCTCCACAACGGCAGAAATCAAGTCTTCGTTCACAGGTAGAGACGAGCTGTACGCGAGATGGGTACATAAGACAGGCGCCACAGCACTGAAATGAGCAGGTGCTTGCCAGAAGTCGTCTTGGTCGTGTTCGAAGCACTTGACTAAAGTCTGGAGAACTCTCGTCCATAATTTCTTGGATTCTTCATCCTTTGGGTTGACGTTTTTGAGAATATCAACGGCGTTCTCGATCAAATAGCTTGCGTATCCAGTCACGATGGATTTCAGATTGTCGAAGAAAAGAGTGATGAACCCGTACAGGCTTTGCAGGCGTAAGACCCTGCCTGAAGTGTCTTTCTTTGGCAGTGAAGAAGACGCCCACTCGACGAGACCGGCGAAAATGGGTCGGAAAGTGGCATCATTCAGCTTATGAATCATCTTAATCGCCACATCATTGAGCTCATCTTCCAGCTCTGTGACGACTTCTGATTCGAATCCACGCTCGCTAACAGTTTGTTGTCTACGTAGGTCGAAGGCTTTTTTGAATATATTTGACAAAATAGCAGAATACTTTGTGATGACACTCTTGGGTTGTTTATTGACAGCGTTTTGTAAGACTTCGACATACTCGTGGAGTGCCTAGATAGATTAGTTTCAAGATGTCACTAAAACATTCGGGTAACTTACTACAGGACCTTGAGACGCAGCTAGATCCCAATTTTTCTCCAACGCCACAAAAAGACTCTTCGCGTCAATTTGCTTTGCTGCTAGGTGAAGACACTGTACTCTACTTTCGTCGGCATCGTCATCGAGATCTGCCTCGGCGGAAAGATTCGATATCTTAAGGAGTCTGTCCAAGTAGGGACCAGATACCATATATGGTAAGTGTTGAATCAGTGCGCTCATAAAAGCATATCCAGCATTGTGGAGCTTTTGCCCATCTGCGCGTTCGACACTCAACTCCATGTACTCCAAAGTTTTAGGAATTGCGGAAGGAAGGATAGATACAACACCTTCCCTCAGTATGTCAACTAGTGAGGCCAAGCACAACAGCGCCATTACCCGCAGTCGATCATCTGACTGGCCCAAACAATCTTCACTGGCTATCGTTTCTGCAGCTGCCGAGACGGCCTCAAGATCTTTCTTTCCATACTTTTCGGAGATCTTGTCGACGCAAGCGACAGCTGTATGCTTGTACAATACATCCTTGGACTCACGGATGATAGCGGTAAGTTGGGGTAGGAAACCAAGCATTGCTGTGCGGGAGGCAGCATTTGAGGTGCTTTCCTGATCGACGCGGACTTCCAAAGCTCGAAGTATCTTGCGCCGTAGAGAATCGTTCGGTCTGTTTAGTAAATCCTCAGCGGATTTGAGGAACTCGCTGGTCGAAAGAAGGCCTAGAAGTGCCTCCAAAATGTCTCCACAGGAGCTGTGTAGCTGCGCTTCTTCCTTTACAACATCTGCCAGCCCCAGTATACTCTCGAGGAGAGAAGAGTACAGGTCTCGGATCCTAGAAGAGTCCATGTCGTCTCGTTCGAGTATCTTTCCTGCTTGCTTGACCAAGGCACGTTGGGAGAGTATCGCGGGTAACAGTCGCATTTCAGCAAACGCGACCGCAGAAGGATCCGATAACCCGTCGTCATTTGTGTTCAAAATAGCAACCGAGTAGGTGGGTTTCGGCTTCAATATGTCACTGACAAGATCGAGATACTTTGCGACGGACAGTAGTTGTGTTTCCACCCTGAATGAGCTGGTCAAATCAACGGCAAAGTTTTTGATGCTCTCTGTTGGCCCGTATTTGTTGACGAGCATGGCTAGTATGGCGAACAAAAAATCTTCAGATCCTAGGGTCTGGACCAGAGATGTAAAAAGTCCCTTTCTGCGATGGCTAGGAACATGCTCAAACGCTGCGACAAAACTCAAGAGAAGTTCTGCTGCTCCAGAAACAATATTTGTCTTGCCCTTCCGGAGCGAAGATATTAGTGGAGGAATGACTTCACGTATAGTTTGACTGATAACGTGTGCGGAGTAGTCATCATTCTGTCTCAAGACTGAGTTGCCCATGAAGGTAAAAATCGGCATGACGCTGTGAAGAACAAGCTCAGGCGCAATATCTGCAAGGGAGGCTACGATCAACAAGGCGGCATTTTGCACCTGTGGACTCGCCGTCTTTTGAACACAATCGACAAGTAAATCTGTTCTAATTGCTGCACGATCCAGCTTTAGTTTAGGGTTGGATCTAAAGGCTTGTAAAATCGAAAAGAGGCTACTCAGGACTAGACCTTGAAGATAGGCAAGCTCAGAAGTGGCTTGAGCCTTGAAGTGTTGTATTTCAGCGAGGATTCCAAATAGTCCACCGAGTAGTTCAGGGTGTGTTCCTGGACTTGAAGAATCGATAAGCTGTAAGACAAAGGTGACCTTCCTAATGGCATCAGAAAGTTCTTTAGGGTCTCTGATAGAACTTCGCGCAACTTCGCCGTGGCTTGTCCTTCGTCTTTTCGAAACCGGAGGCTTGTCAGTCATTGAAGCTGCAGTAGGAAGGTCATCCATAAAAGAAAGGAGTATGTCAGTTGTCAAGGAGGCGCTTCCAAGGAATTGAGAAGCCGTTTGAGCGGCAAGCTGGGTGTGGTGATCAGATTTACTAGGTTGGGAAAGTGCTGTTGCAATCAGCATTTGAGCCGTGGTCAACCTCGAATGACCCTTTAATGAAGACCACAGCGATCGCAGCCTTTTGAATGCTGCAGTCAGCAGAGTGGGCCTGTCTGAGGCTGCTTCACCCTTAATTATTTGAGCCAACAGTTGCAATCCCTCCTCATCGTTGGATGTAATCACGGAGAAACATTCGTCATCAAAATCTACTTCATTGACTTCTGCTTCACGACAGTATCTAGAAGCCTCTTCCACACTGAGGGAGGCCCATTGTTGTAGGACTGGCAGTAAAATCTTAGTTCTTGTCAATGAGCCAACAGAGCGAACTTGATTGAGAGACGCGAGGAGTCGAAGTTTCACAGAATATTGAGGTGTTTGGACAACATGAGAAGCAAAGAACGATAAAATAGAAGCTCTTGCGGTCTGTGGTAGTCGTGTGGAATCTGCTTTGGCAGAGCCCTCGGAGTGGCTTTGACTTTGAATGGCTCTCTGCAATATGGTCTGGATAGCTTTTGCATCTAAAACACACTCCTCGAGTGACGGAATCAGTATTTCTCTCAAGAGACGCATCACAACGTCGGCAGTGAGCCATTTGAGGGTTGTTGTGGTTTCGGGGCCTGGACCATATAAATCTTCAGATCCCCAGCGAGGGAGATTCTTCAACTCCTTTTTGGACTCTATAGTCTCAGGGTATAAGTGGTTCATGGCGATCAGTAGGTCTGCCGCTGCGCGGCGGACTTTTGCCGCAGGATCGCTAAGAGCAGATACTGCATATGGCAGTACAGCTTGCACATCAACGGATGTCATCTTCGACTCCAAAAGAAAGTTCGTAGTCAACTGGAGTGCTGACGCTCGAGCAAGAACAGGGTGAGGGGCAGACCAGGTCCTCATGTAGAAAGTGAGGTACAGCGAGTCTTCCAGTGCAGTTTCGCGTCGAAGGATTGGAGCGGCGTCGAAAGTGTGAAGATCTGCTTCACTAGCTGTTGAGGACAGAAAGGCTCGGCAAAGATCTGGATAGACGTGAGAGGTATCGTGACATAAAAACGAAGATTCTGCTGCTGTTCTTGTAGGTAGACTGTCGAATAGGGATTGGAAGCTGGGAGCTGCAGGTTCGGTCGTAGCGTCTTCCATGATGGCATCGTCAGTGGTAGACGCTTGCAAAAGCTCGGGGCGAATCGTTGTCTGAAGTTTCATTTCCAACTCATCGATATCAACTTCGGTATCTCGTAAGACACCACGCACCAAATCACCAGTATGGCCAGCTAACTGCGCCAAACCTACTAAAGTCGAAGCGAGATGCGGTCGCAGTGTTATCTGTTCGGGACTATCGTCCAATTGATGTGCAACAAGAAGTAGCGATTTAAGGACTACGCCAGATTGTTGGTCGCTCAATATCTGACTCTCAATAATCTCCTGGATTATTGAAAGTGCCCGGAGGTCACCTTGCTTCTTGAGACGGTCAGTTAGAGAAAGACAGAGACCATTTGCAAGCTTATCCACCCTGCGCTGTTGTGAAATATTAATCAACAATTTTGGAAGGTTTTCGATTTTCATTAGCTCCTTTGTGAGCCTTCTTGTCAGCTGCTTTGCGGCTCGATGGTTTGCTAGAACAGATAAGCAGACGAGGCCTGAAGTAATTGTGTCCGCTCTCCAGCCCAATACCAAAGCTTCCATCATGGCAGTCAAGATTTTGTCATCAAGTCCACCCTTGGAAGCCATAACAGAAAGTAGCATGTAACAACCAAGACGTAGATCTGGCACGTCCTTCATGGCCAAGCCTTCATTGAGCGTGGGAATCAACTTCAAAATCACGTCTTGTTCGTTTTGCTGTTGGACACCTTTCCGGCCTGATCTGGCTCTATCCAACAGTCCCCCAACTGATTCTGTCATGACACCAGCCCAGAATGCTAATAGAGCAGGGTAGTGTACTCGAGATCTGCTGATTCGAATGACGTACGAATTGAGCGTTGCCATAAATGTAGAGTTGGTTATTGCCGCTTGTACAATAGCATGCCTTGATGGCGAGGTAAGAGACCGTACGTATGGTTGTAGAAATTTAAAATCCCCAGGTATCTTGAATGGAAGTATAGACATCAATGTGTTGAATATTGGAAGCGTGTGGTAGGGGAGGAAGGTCGTTAAGAGGAAATGCGTATTATGTTCATGAACGCTACAATTGTTAGTTACTTTCTCATCGAGGCACAGACAACGTACCGAAACCGCCGGACAAGCCATTCTACAGCCTTTATACCTGGATTCAACCTTAACCTTCCGCCGACAAGACCCAGGAAAGCCTCTATTTGCTTATTGAGGTCTGTGTTTTCTGCGGTCGTCATTTGAGTCCTGTCTATCTCCTGACTTTGTTCACTGAAGATCCCCCTTTGAAACTCCAAAAACCGCCCATCCAGAAGACAGAGCTCCTGAAATCCTTCATGGCACAAGGTATATAATGTATCGAAGCTTTGTGATGCGGCGACTCGAGGTTCGAAAATCAAAGACTTGGAATGCGCGGCCTTTTGCGCTTTCAAATTCAGCGAATTTGTTGAATTTGCAGCTATTTGCGACAGCTGAGCTGCCAATGCGGACGCCATTTTGATCTTCGTCGTGGCGCTTCAAGAAATCATGTCAAGTTATATGTGCTAGACGGCGCAATTCTTATCGTAGAATTTCTGTCTATCGAGGAACTTTTTTTAATGTGGGTCCAGAGCTCAGAAACATGCTTGGCCAAATTCGTGTTAGCACGCTACTAAATCGCGGGGAGAAGCGTCAGCCCAATCAAGACATTTTGCTTAACTCCGAACTACGTCAAAGCTTCGCTTGCAACTCCCTTCTCTCATCAACGAACCTGGAAGTGTCTAACCAGTCTCTCAACATATTTTCGACAACAAATTACCTAGGTACTAAGCATGCGGTTCTACCTACTAAGTCTGGGTTTTTGCAATGTCGGAACCTAGGACCATTCCAAAATTCGGATCGTTTCGCCCTAACCCAACGCCTACCAATTCTCTTTCGACAGACAGCAAGGTAATTGGTCGACAGGAGCGAAAGCATCGTTCAAAGGGTGAGGGAAATTTTAAGAGTCATGACACCAAGCGAGAGGACAAAACAGCTCGCCGTCACCGTCATCATCGAAGAAGTAGATCTAAAAGTCAAGAGAGAAGCAAAGAAAGAAATCGACAAACGCTTGATTTGAGACCTGTGGAAGCCGAAGCAATCAAAAAGTCTGATGAATCGGAAGCTTTTTTCATAGACACCAAAGGTGATGAAAAGAACCTGGTGTACGGAAGTATTCACAGGTATGATGTTCCGGTATTCCGTCGTACAGGTGGTGGCAATGTGATAGGCACTTCAAATCGATTAAAAATCGATAGATATCTTGGTGATGGCAAGTATATTGTTCTCTCAGATTGGAGGGATTCCACATTTGGTCCACGAGAAAGATATACATTCTCCAAAATTAAAGGTGTAAGGCCTAGACTGCTGAAGATTCGGCCTGAGAGCATCGGAGAACATCAAGACGTTCTTAATGAGGACTTCGTGGCGCTCGATGATTCTAAAATCAAACGAAGCGGCGACCAGGAAAGCGATGATCAAGCAAGTGGCGCCGAAGATGAAATCAATTATAGGTCGATACATGGCAAGAAGAAAGTTGGTGATCAGCCTGAGGATGTCGCATTTCAGTACGCCGGTGAAAGTGATGATGCCGAAAACCAAGGATCTCATGCAGTCGGCTCTAATCATGCACATCGACAAAAGGATTTGGAGCTGAAGCGCCGGGTGGAACAATGCCCCGATGATATTGACGCCTGGCTTGAGTTAATCAATCTCCAAGACAATGCTCTTTACGGAAAGGATGAGCGACATCGGGCTACGAATGCTGAGATCAAAAGTACAGCAGAGATAAAGATCTACATGTATGAGAAAGCTCTAGGGCAGGCAAAGTCTATGGCTGATCGTGAGCGTCTTTTAGTCGGGTTCATGTCAGAGGGGAGTAAGGTATGGGAAAGCAAATATCAAAGTGATCGCTGGGAAGAAATATCCCAAGCAAATATTGATAGTCTCACGTTGTGGAAGAACTACTTGCTTTTTAAACAAAGTACATTTTCAACATTTCGGTACGAGGAGATACGAGATATATTCATAAAGCGCATTAAACTTCTTCGGAATGAAATTGGAAATGCGAATCCTGGTTCCGAAATGTCACTTTGGCAGCAGCTCATCTACGTCCTACTACGAGCTACCATCTTCATTCGGGAGTCTGGGTTCTCCGAATTGTCAGTGGCGATCTGGCAAGGTTTAATCGAGTTAAACTTCTGTGGGCCGAAAAGTCCAGAAGAACCAGTGGACCGTATTAAAACATTTGGCGAGTTTTGGGAAACAGAACTTCCTCGTGTTGGCGAGGAAAACGCACTTGGCTGGAATCATTTTGTTCAACAGTCGGGTGATATCGATGCGCCCGGAAGCATCATCGACGCTACGACGAATGAGCTGGACGGCAACGGCTTGTTTAGGAGCTGGAGTGCAGCAGAACGGCGAAGACATAACGCTTCAAGTCTCCCCGCCAGAACTCTCGATGATGTTGCCGAGGACGATCCTTATAGGGTTATTTTATTTTCTGACGTTGAAGATTTCATGGCTGCTTTACAACCAGGCTGTGAGGAGATGTTGAGATCTTCTTTGTTCGATGCATTTCTAATATTCTGCCGCATGCCGGCTATGGCTAGCCAAGGAGAAGAGAGCCGATCAGAATTAAGTAAGGACACTCTTGGTCACGAGTTTCTGGAGAGTGATCCCACGTACATCTCTCAACGCTGTCTAAATAAGCCCAAGATGGACGAAAATGCGGCTGCAAAAACCGAGTCACCCTTAACGACTCCTGTATCCAACTATTACATGTCCTCTGATACCTTATTCTCAACTGGATTGTGGTTTAGCAAGATGCTGAGTTGGCAAGAAAGATATTCTCCGGTTTATCAACCACTCTCGTATGTTTGGGTTCGTAATACGCTCAAGCAAATCAACAACTTTTATTCAAATGAGGATCTCGCTGAATATTACATGGCATTCGAATGGAAAAACGAACCAGCCACGATCAAGAAAGTCTGTAAAGGACTTTTGAAGCAACATCCTACAAGTCTTCGGCTGTACAACGCATACGCCATGATCGAAGCAGCAAGAGGGAACAGAGACGTTTCCAACAGTGTGTTCTCGGCTGCTATAAGCATGAGCAAATCTGTTCCTGAAAAGCAGAGCCGCGATACCATACTGCTCTGGAAGAGCTGGGTTTGGAGTTTCCTGGAAAGTTCAGATAACTCTGGGGGTTTACAACGCATCCTTACCATACCAGATGGCGTACTCTCAGATTCCCTCACCAGTACTCCCGCCACGCTGCTCAGAACAAAACAGTACCTAAGGTCCAACCGAGACTATCTTCTCTCCTCAGGAAACTTCTACCACGCCGCCCTACACACAGAACTCCTAGCACTCTTAGAATACCTAACCACAACCTCACCCCAAGAAACCCAATCCAGCACCCAAGGCAACATAACAAGCGCCCTCACAATCTACACCACCTTATCCACAACCCTCACAATCCACCCTACCGCCCACGAACTCCTCCTCCAATCCTCCGCTCGCCTCCTCCACCACCACGCTCGCACCGGCCCCTTCCGCCCCGCCCTCCTCCGGCAACACCTAACAACCTACCTCACCCTCTTCCCAAGCAACACCATCTTCCTTTCCCTCTACACCTGGAATGAGTCGCGGCTGCGCATCGAAAACCGCGTCCGTGCCATCCTGCACTCCACAGTCCTGCTGCTCGAGCACGACGTCCTAACATCCCGTATCTTCGCCATCACCTACGAGATCCAACATGGAACCATCCACTCCGCGCGCTCAGCCTTTGAACACGCCGTTGCCTCGCCGGCGTGTCGAGCTTCTCCAGCGTTGTGGCGGTTGTATTTGTTGTATTGTCTGCAAACCCCGGAGTTTGTGGGAATGGCGAAGGATATCTGGTATAGAGCACTTAACGCGTGTCCCTGGGCCAAGGAATTGTATGTGTTGGGATTGGAGAGGTTAGAAGGTATAGTAGCGTTTGAGGAGTTGAGGCGGACATGGAGGGTTATGGGGGAGAAGGAGTTGAGGGTACATGTTGATCTTGAGGAGAGGTTTGAGGACATGGTTGAGCTGGAGGAGGGGAGGAAGATGGGGAGGTTAGGATTCAGACAGTAATATATTTGGCTATGGTATAAGAATGTACATTATCACATCTAAACTCCCTCACCAAAACCAGTTTTTCCTCCCTCCCTTCACACTCTCCTCTCCTTCTTCCCCTAGAATGATCTTCAGCGCCTCATCTCCCTTTGGCGTCGTCGTCAGATTCTCATACCCATCCTCCGTGACCAACAAATCATCTTCAATCCTCACACCACCCACATCATAATACTTCTCCAACAAATCCTTATTGATGTATTTCGCGTACGCCGGGTCTGGAAGATATATCTCTTCGAGCGCGAAGGTGGAGAAATAACTGGAATTGCGTGAGCCGAAGATTTTGACAATGGGTTTAGGGAGGAGTGACTTACATTCCAGGTTCAACTGTTATAACGCTGTTGACTTCCAGAATCGAAGGATTGGTGGTTTCCGGTGCATTAAGCATTTCATGGAAAACAGCTTGTGCTTCTTCGTGTGTAGTATTGCGGGAGAGACCAGATAGTAGATATCCACCAGCACCCATATCATGGACTTCAAGACCCATGTAATCTACACTCATCAATCAACCATCTATCAGCAACACGGAAAAGAGAACTTACGACCAAGACCATGCGGCAAAAAAGCCACCGAAACCCCCGACTTGAGCACCTCCTCAAAACTCCCACCCTGCAACAACCCCAGCTTCAAAAGTCCAGCTACAAGCACTTTATGCGCGTGTAACTGGATGTTTCTGTAATTCACACCGGGAGCAACCATGGCTATACACTCTTCCTGCATTTTCGCGACGAGGTTATAGACTTCTTTTCCCTCCTTCGTCCATTTCCCTGAAATAGGAAAAGTACGCGTAACGTCAGAAGCGTAATTCTTCCACTCACAACCCGCATCTAGACAAACAAGCTGGCGTCCCTCAAGTGACTCGTTATTAGCGCCGTAATGTAAGGTACTAGCATTCCGACCTGAGCCAGCTATGATCCCGTACGCTTGATTTTTAGCTTGCGCTGCAATGCAGGTTGCGGTAAAGATAGCCTCGATCTCGGCTTCGTTTTCGAGCGTGCGGATGGAGCGGAGGACGTTGATGTGGGCTTCTGCTGTTATGGCGTTGGCTTTGCGGATCATGGAGATTTCGAAGGGTGATTTGATGACTCGTGCTGCATCCATGGATGGTTTTAGAAGGGTGAAATCGAAGAGTGGTTTTAACTCTATGGTGGTTCCGTCTTTGTAGTTGATTTGATTTGGGATTACTGGGGTTTGATAATTGTCGAGGACGAATATCTTTCCATTTTCTTTTGAGGCGAAGAATGTTAGGTAATCTTGAATATGGGTAGTAGTAGCAACCAAGTCAAATTCTGATACGGCTTTGATATCCTCTTTTGATGGATTGTTTCCGTTGTAGATGACGCTCCTACCAGTGTTTGGCGGTGGAATCCAGACGTAAAGTCCATCCCGTTTGATGTTGTATGTGACCACACAGTCCGGATAATTTAGGCCAGTCAGATAGTAGAAGTATCGACGCTGACGAAAGTAAACTTCTTGATCTGAATCTTCGTAGGTGAGTGACGGCATTCCAGGCAGATATATTAAGCCCTCCGTTACACCAAGGCGTTTTGCGACAGCTCGAGCATGTTGCTTTGCTACAACGTCCAAATGTTAGCTTTTTATGCTTGAATCAAGATCCTAAGACAAGCCGTATGTCAGAGGAACCGAAAGAACAGATACATCCATCCTTGGACCTCATTCGGAATCCTCAAACACATCTCCGTTCTCACATGAGAACACCAACGACACAACCCTCAATACTTAAACCAAGGTCTCCCTCCTCAAACTTCAAGTCAAAAGCTGTCATAACCCCAACTCCTCACTTCATCTTTCACTCCCTCTCGCCCTCTTAGTTCTCCTCACCTAAACACAAAGCCAAAGAAAGAAACACCACTAACCAGGAAACTTAACCCTCTTGCTCTCCACAACCCTACAACCAAAAAATCAGCACACCTTCTCACCCCCCAAACCCACGAAAAAATACATACACAACATCCCCCTCAACCTCATCCACCACCTCCCAAGAATCCCTACGCATATCCATATTTGCAATCACCGTATACGCTTTTCAGCGAAATAACAAAAAAAGTAGATGCAGGAGAACAAGTCTTTGCGAAGCGTGAACTACTTAAATAAATCAAGAAGTGGAAGTTGGAGTTGGTTGAGTAATGCTTCACATGATGAAGATGGGAGGGAGGTCCACTGTGGTCGTTGGTGAGTGGTGAGACGGGGCCCATAAAATGTGGGGGTTGTGATTGGATGTGGGAGGGGGGCTTGGGTCTCGGTGTGTACAACCAATGTACATAGCTTGGGGTTTTATTAGTGAGATGTTGTTGGACGTGATTCGTATAGTATCCTCTATGTTTTATATCTACAACTATATTGTGTTTCAACGAATTTATTTGTCGCTGCACTTTAAGAGCAGACATCTATCTCACAGCTAAACTCACCATATATTGAATACGTTCATGCTAAGCATCTTCAATGGGCGCAAGAGATGCATCTCAAGAGCCGAAACTCAAATCCTCTAGTATTCTATGCATGAACTAGACTTCACTTTTCTATGCACCATATCCGTTCACCCCCAACGCCATACATGCCAAATGTCTCCCCCGATCCAAACGCCATATCATATGTAACCCACCTGCCTCATATTCTGATCATAACGTTCATTTAACACCCTCGTCTTCTCATCATGACCCCCTAGCATTACTAATATTGAAGCCCACGATTGCCAGGACCACCTCCGAGCCTGTGTCCCTCATCCTGGAAAAAGGCAGCATCGGCCTGACCGCCATGTGAACGTTTCGGCGATTTAACTTCGATACCGGCCATTGAAATGTGCATGTGAAGTATTCGTCGACCAGCTTCTTTCTCATAGTCTTCTGCCATGCGGAGAGCTTCTCGTTGAAGTTCCGCACGGGGATCGACTTTTCTTGATTCAAGTAACTACATCATGTTAAAATTTGTCCCTCTTCAATTAGAGGCTAACCACTTACACCATCGACTGTGTTGATTCTAGCATCGAGGTCTCCTCGTTGAATCATAGCGATCAACTCTTTATCCATAGTTTTCCCTAGCGGCGCGAATCCCGAATTTAAACTCGCCAAAGTGACGGACGAAAATGGAATAAAGTATTGAACAATACACTTGCCTCGGATCAGCTGATATATTTCGTCGATATGTCGATGTAAATAAATGTCCAGAAGATAGTCTGCACGGTAGCTTTCTAATACTTGCAGACAATTCGTATAGCGACTGTTGATGAAGAAGCTAATAGCCCGGCGGATTTGTGGCTCCATCTCGAGATATGTTCTGAAACTAGAGTTTTCCAAAACTCTTCTTTGCAGTTGATTTCGATCCATAGTCGCTAGAGCGCATAGACCGCCATAGACGGCTACATCATTTGGACTGATGATGGTCGCAGCGCTCTGTGCCAGACCGGGCTCCGTCCAGAGAAATGAGTTTGCTGCCTCTGAGTAATCACCCACGTCGAAGTGTGCTAGTCCTTGTACAGCATGTAGATATGGCTGTACCGAAGCTTCTTCTGCGGTTCCAGCTATAGCGCTCTTGACCTTCTGTACATTCGAGTTTATAGCGATCCAGTTTTTTTGCTCCGCAGCAACGTTGATAAGATGCCGACTGACATCGATAATCTGCTTCGAGGCACTAATATCCTGTCTCATTCTGCTAAAGGCTTCGAAGGCTTTCGGAAGTTCGCCAATAGCGTGATAATGCTTGCCTAAATCTTCATTACCCATCTGAACTTGTTAGCAAATGTTCTTCCATTCTTCATTTTTTACACATACTCGAATACTCTCTTTCACCAAGTTATTTTTATACCCCTTGAGCTCCTCCTCCAAACGTTTGGTCTCCGCATCGTTCTGCTTGGACACTCGATCGATCCAGGATTTATCTCGGACAGCCTCAGGTTCTTCAGGGCCAATAGTTTCCAGGTGCGCTTGGGCTTCGAAGTATTTGCGGATGTCCTTGCCTGCCTTGGCTTCTCGTACTGCAAGCTTCAATGCTTCGACACCGAGAAACGTGGAGCAGACACCAATGTATATAAGTCGGTCAAGTCGTGTTCGTCCTGGGATTTCTTAGCAATCTTGCAATGTACCCCAAAGGAGTATACTCACCCTGATAATTTTGAATGTATGACTCGAGGTCGAATTTCGGTGGCTCTACGAAATGTCAGTACTTGGTATCACTGGCCATCAATGGCACTGATCAGCAGTAAGTAGGACGTACCCGCAACAATGAAACCACCCTTTTTGTTCCGAGGCTGTGTGGGCGAACTCGGGGCGCTTTGCAATGAAGCCATAGTGACACCCTTTTGTTGTTGTTTGGTGGCGTATTAATAGTTGCTGGTTGATAGTTCCGAGTCGAGGTTGTGGGGTAGACGCGATGTTGGAGCTCTGGAAGCTCCAGGCTGCAAAGGCCGATAAGGTACGACACGGATTATAGTTCTACCGAATTTTTGTCTCTATTATGTAGTTATACGTCAATCAGATTTCATAAGTGAATTACTAAGTTGTCACTTTAATGAGAACGATTTTGAAACAAAATAATTCTTTCTATACGCAACACATGTTTTTCCTTTGGAAATAAATTACTTTTTACCTAAATATTCGCTTTCCTGCGAAACAGTGGATTAGTACAAAGCAGAGAAAAACCAAACATCTCACAAATATGAAATGTACAGTTCTCTATATGCTATTTTCCGTTTTGAACGAACTCGGGTATATCTACATATTAAACCCAAACAAATCCCTAACAAAAATCATGAGTCCCTTGTATCTTCCAACACGGATATCTAAATGCATGTCCGAACAAAAACCTAAAAAATCAAATTGCCGGCCCTCATCCCAAATGTATGCAATGGTATAACCGTCATAAAATACAGCAATCGTGTGCAACACTGCAAGAAAAATTCGTGGCTGGACCATTCACTGCGGACGGTATCGCTGATCATTCACCATATTACTCCATCCATTCTCCCCCGAAAGCACGAAATTCATATTTCCATCCGGTGCTAATCCAGTGTTGTAGCCTATGGAAGGGCCTATGTTCTCCATCATTCCAGGTCCCATATCCATCTGATTTTGATATTCAAAATTTTGTGGTCCCTGTGTAAGATATGGTGGTAAAGGACCAAAGATCTGCCCCTCTAAGTCATCGTACATTCCAGGGTTGGGATTCCCGTTCGACACATATATAGTCGGGTTGGGCGAGCTGTTGTAACCAGCCAAGGGCTCTTGTTTGTCGTTTTCATAATTCATAATAGGGTGGTTTGGTGGATATGCAAATGGATCCGCGGACGGGAACATCATCGCACTGAGATCCGGAACCGAGCTATTTATGGTAAATTGTTGTGGATGAACGTAACTCGACGTGCTGGATTCTGGAGTTCCCACTGTCGAGATGTCCGAAGGCGTCATTAGTTCCTGGAAGCTATTTCGAAGGTTGGGATTGGATGCGGTATTCGTTTGGAATCTTGCTCCATCAAGAGACGCTCTGGGACTATTGTGAGCCGGTGCTGGGGTGGGAAAAGTTCGTGCACGTGAGATAAAAGCAATATCAGGACCATTTATATCATCCCGAGGAGGATTCCAAAGAGATGGGGTGCTCTTTACTGCCGACTCGGTTGGAGGGGATGGAGCGGATCGTTTCTTCTTAGCGAGGGTTGGCGCAGAACCACGGCTTTCCTTCAGGTGCGTCGGCAGTTGCTCGAAAAGTCCCTAGTTTTCAGTTAGCCCTGATTTGAGGAGAGCACTGATCATTCTTACTTTCAATGCCGTTGAGCATCTGTCTGCAGCCTGACTTCCCCGCGCAAGACCATCTAGTGCTTCCTTGCCATCCATGGCGTCTGCGAGGATCTCTTGAGATCCAGACTTGTTTGGATTTTCCAACACAAAGAACACCAACGATAGAATAGAAAAGAACGTTGTATACATCGTGAACCAATAAGCCCCAAGCAAAAAGCCCCTCCTCTTCATTTCCGTAGTGATATGTACAATATTTCGCGAGACGCTGACACATGCAGCGGCGCAAGCATATGATCGTTCGTCCAGATTTTTGCTGGCTGGCGACTTTTCTGAAACGTAATGTAAAAATGGGCGATAAAGCATCATCTGAACGTGAGCGTATGCTAGGCGGAGAAGCTGCTGAATACTAAATAACCATGTTAGTTACTGGGTCTAGCAAGCAACCTTTTTCTAGAGCTGAGAGATGAATATTTGGTAATTTTGCTTACCGAACGAGTTTTGGCGACACATCTCCACCAGGTCGAAGTCCCATTGGGAGTTTATCCAGCCACTCTTTGAGATCGCGCTCAATGTCTCTAATCTTTGCGTGACTTATAACGTAACATGGATTTGCGCCATTCTGGATGGATTCTTCAAGCCCTTTGGTTGGGTATATATAGGTTATTACCTTTGTCAAAATTATCATTAGATTCGTATGCGCATTCGATGCAGCGTACAGCGATGTCGTCCCCTCCGGCATTGGGATTATTCCGTCTTTTGTGATGTATTCATCATCAACTTCGGCAGGTAACTTCTGATCAACATCGTCTAGACTGAGCATTTGAGGAAACCCAAGCATCGCGGAAACATAAGTGTCCATCTTTCTCGCTACCCAGAAAACTCGTCTTCGAACTTGTTTCTCGATCGGGTTGAAATTGTGGGGGATGTTTCGGTGCAGTCCCATCCGCAAAGCAGATCTTAGAGCAATTCCTATATAAGAGTAGCAAGTGCTCAGATTCGCTGAAGACTGCAGAAAGAGGATCATGAACAGGATGGCCTGTAACGCCGTAAGATCGCGGCAATCTGTAACATCCATCATCTGGCGCGCTGCTCTGAAATATTTGAGTCTAGGAGGTTCGTTAGCAAATAATCGCAATAGAGCCGCAGGTGAGGTCTGTCAAGGCAACACAATACAATATCAGAGTGTTCCAAACTCGCTGATTTGTTAAAAGTTGCGCGAAATTCTGCCGCCAGGACAGTTTCAAAGCCACCAGAAATAGAGGTTCGATCAACGAGGAATGATATGATGAAAAACGTTGAAGGAAATGTAACACACCCTTGGTCTATGCCGCTTTTGTAAGTCGGCGGATTCTTCCCTTCAAGATTAAACAGACAACCTAGAGCTAAGACAACATATAGCAGTGGTAAAAACTGATTCTCTTCATTGCCAAAACTCTCTACCGGTATATCGTATATCCTATGTACCATTACGTAAAATGAAGGTTGGTGGACGAAGCACAGAAGAGAGCACGCCAGATTTAATGAATTATCACACAGATGTAGCGCGACTTCTTTGGCTGGCAAGTCTATTGTGTTTGGAAGACCTGATTCGAGCGGTGAATCATGTGCGGAGCCGGGAGAGTTGAATACAACAGAAGGGTAGGCTCTCGGTAATCTTGGTAGAAAAGGAGATCCATTGTTTGCCTCTCCCAGAAGTCCTCCCATCTGCTCTCGCATTCGTCGAACAAACACAGTCCCAGAGGATCCACCCTACAATACACGTCAGCCCACATCCCGTTTGGCAGCATACTGTCCGTGGCTCACTAAGCCATATGCTCTGTTTTCGCGTATGCGAGCGTCCTTTACTTACATGAAAATCCCATCGGCCATGCTCATCCAGATCAAGTTGTCCAGTAGAAGTGATCATTGATCGCAGCTGAGCATCTTGTTCCGCTTCGTATTCATTCTTGATGTTCGATGAGGCCTCGCCTGTGGAGTCCTTGGCGTTCGCCTGTCTCTGTGCAATCGCAACGTCAATGTCTGTTGGATCGTTTAGATCAACGTCCGGCAGGACGGTCTTCAATAAAGTCTCCGCGCGCTGCAGACGAGTTTCTAATGCTTCGATATATTGCGGGGCCGGGTTTCTACGCCGATTGGAAGGCTGGTCATAGGTGCATTCTGAAGGGGTCAATAGAGTTCTCTTTGACAGAGGCATGCAGGTTCTACATACCATACGAGTATACTGTGCAATGGGTACATGGCTGTTTTCCGTCGCATCTTCACAGTTCTAAATTAGCTTCTTTCCTCTCGATTTATAATTCTGCATCCTCAAAGGGGACCCAATACGCACTTGATCTTCTTCCTTCGACATTCATCGCATGCTCTAGTTACTCTTCTTCGTTTCTGGAGAGGGGCAGCGCGGGGTGGTTGTGAGCCAGGAGCTGAAGTTGGAGACGACTGCCATGGCCCTGATGGACCTGGATTGAGTTCTTCATCAACGAAAGAATCGGGCGACGAAGGATTCGTAGCGATTGAGGGTGCGATTGGAATTGACATGGTTTGCCTGATGAGGGAAGGTTTGCGCCGATGACGAGTCGCAAAAAGATCCCCGCGTCAGGTCGAAGTAGGCGGCTGGCTCGCAGTCAAACAAAGTTTTGCTGTAAAGAGAAATTGCAGTGACTCAAAACTCAATGAAGAATTTGACAATACTAGAAAGAGGAAAGCTCTATGTTTCGGGGGAGATCTGACGACGAGGATAATGATGTCCTCCAACAGCTATTACAATTGAGGAATGGTACGAGCCGTCAGAAAGTTTAAAATAGGGAAGGTGAATAGAGGCGGCGCTCGGTGCCGTAGCGTTTGGGTTTGGGCTGACGGTGTTGATCTTTGAGATATTCTATGCTTGGCAGATGTTCAGAATCCGACACAAGATGCTGGGCACTTGGTAGTTGGTCGTTGATGAACCCAGAGTGATTCGTTCGCGGCAACAACAAGAAGGAACGGGTCGATGTCGGGCGGGTCTAATCCGCCTGGTAGTATGGCGTGTATGGTACGTGGAGCACTGGAGCAGCGCAGCGAAGAGAGAACGGCGGCTCCGAGGCTTCTTTTGCGGATCCGAGGACTCTGTTGCAAGTTGTGGTCGTGCTCTCTCGTTACGCTCGATCGACTACTCGACTCGAAGGTCACGTACCTCGCCTCGTAGAGGTATGAAAGGTGAGTAGGAGGTAGTCGATACGGCGATGATTGAAATCCCGTGCAACTGGGAGAAGCGAGAACCCTACCGTGACGGTCTACGGAGTGCTTTAGTACTCATCGGACTCGTCGGTGCTTGAACAGTACTAGATTATGATTCTTCCACCTCTCGTCGCACGAGACAAGAGATCGAAGGCGGTGCAGACGAGAGTGGAGAAGGAAGAATGAGGCCGTCTTGAGTGTCCAGGATCGTGGAAGTGGATGGCAGGATACCGTATGGAATCACCGTATGGAATCCCAGTGTGAAAGTGCAGAGTGGATCAACCGAGGGGTCCTCATCCGTTTACGCCGCCAAGCCACCAGAAGCCAGCGAAACCTTCGAGAAGAACTTTGCTAAACACTAAAGCGTCGGCATCATGAATCTCCTAAAGAGTCAGTCTTGGTGTCCTGGGCGGGCCAGCAGGGCTTCTTGGCTCGAATTGGGATTCAGTCGTTCGTTGAATTTGTCTTGGGAGTGTGAAGTGCATGGGGAGAGACAGAGAGATACCATGCAACAATACAGCGAAGACATGGTAATGACCGTGTGATATTTGAAAAACACCTTGGAATGGAAGCCCAGATTTGGCACCGAGGTCAATCAAACCCCATGTGGGAATCCTTCTTGAAGATCTGATTACTGGAACTTGATTCTATTCAGAGAATTGTCTGATTAGTGTGTATCTTGAGCATGGCCATTTCCATTTCGTCTACGAAGATCCCTGATACAGAGAATCTGCCTGCATCGCAGCCTTACTCAAATACTGGCGACTTTCGCATGCTGCCCAGGTGCATGTCAAATGTCCTCGCTTAAACCGCCTTTATGCACTGATTCCCGCCAAGCTACGTCATTGCTTAGATGTATTTTTGTAAAAATGCATTTCTGCTCCTCTGCTGTGCAGACTGACTTTACTAATGGAATCGCAGTCGAGCCGATTTATCCATGAATGTCTCCGAAGCATCTCCGAGTCGGCTCCTAGCAGCATTTCTGAATTGGAGTATTATCCTGAATACACGACAGAAAACCCATTTTCAACACGGAAAGCACCCAACCTGTACGACATGACGGACGGAAATTAACCTCACCGTCGCGGCTGGTAAGTCATGACGAGCAGATATTAGAGATCC
Organism: Glarea lozoyensis ATCC 20868; assembly: GCF_000409485.1. Lineage (NCBI taxonomy): Eukaryota > Fungi > Ascomycota > Leotiomycetes > Helotiales > Helotiaceae > Glarea > Glarea lozoyensis. Next base: position 1,336,395 of record NW_007360984.1, read on the forward strand.
CTTATCTACCCCGCCATCTCATCTGCCCCTCCATCATCTCGCACCCACGACATCAACCAAGTACATCGCGACTGGTCGCATTTGAGAGGCAAGTACTGGTAAATCTTGCCTCCTCTGTCTCGACTGCTTCTTAGTCTGCTCCTACTTCTCCGCCTTACCCTCATCATCTTCTTGTCTTCCTCTCCAACACCCATCAACCTTCAGTCATTCAGTGTCTGTCCTCTCTGAACCCCCACATGCGGAACAGCCTCCGTTGGCTCACCACCAGTCCAGTGCACCACCACCGCCCACGTCCTAACCGTCCTAACCTGCCCGCGTGCTGAGGGACCTGACAGTTTATGCCAATCACTGCTGAACGGGGTGGATGGGGCGTAAGGAGCCTTCAAAGGTTGGTGGAGGCTACCGCAAAAATGCCAAAGATCGATTTGCCTATTCAGGGCGTTATGATGCCAGAAAACCTGACCAGTGTCATGCTTCATATCTTCTTCGCTGTCGACCAAAATCGTCACATTGCACTCCTGCCCGTTGTGTCCCTGATCACCAACATGGCATTCGGTCGAGGGATGGATTGTTATTCGATCCCATGAAGGTGGGCCAGACCGTCAACCTTACCAAATCGTTGAATGCAGAATTTACTAGTTGCCGCAAACTTTCTTTTAACCTCTCCGCCCCATATATGATCCTCCCTGATTCTCCTCCTCCTCCTCATTTCTCAACTGCTGAGCAAATTGCTTGTCGCAACCGGAGTCATTGTCAACCTGGAATACGTTTGACAATTCGAAACCCACGTAAAGGTACTTCTTGAGACATAGAGTGCCCGCGAGCGATATACCTGCATTACCGAGAACTGCTTTCTTAGAAGAAATCCAGAAAACAAATCATGTCTAACAAACCAATCTTCGTTGCTACTCATCCGAGAGCAGTGAGTACCGCATTTGAACGAGTATGTACCTTTACAGCCCCCTAATGTAGCACCCTCGGCTCAATTGCTAATGTGTTACACACAGGTCTTCATGACCCGCCGTGATATCCTGACATGTGTTCACGAACCATTCGGAGATGCTTTTTATTTTGGACCCGAGCGATTGAGCCCTAGATACGAAAACGATGAGAAAGCTCGTGAAGAGAGCGGTTTCGCGGATTGCACATATCAGTCGATATTCGACCGAATTGAGAGAGAAGGAAAAGAGGTTCGAGCCATACTCTACTTCTGCGAAACCCCGAACAACTTCCCATACACATTCTTTTGAAACTGGAAAAACAACCGCTTAATTGGATCAATTGAATTTTCAACAAGAGCAAGTGCTCCTTGTAAATCGGAGAAATTTGTTCCCTTGATTTAATGCATCTATTCCAACACCCTTGTACTCGTCTGGTCGGTCCATTACCATTCGAATTCAATCTACAATCAACAGCGTCGACTCAGTAATATTTCTATTTGTTCGAATCAGTGTCTCCGAATTTCTGTTTGACGTTGGAAAACTCATTTCTGCTAGGGTAAACGTCTCTTCATCAAGGATATCACTCATTACCTGTGCCCACCAGAGAAGGGTTCAGCATCCATTGCACCTTCGCTTGGAGGTCAGAGTATCAAAAAGGGGGTTGGGACTGAGGGCCACACCAATGGCACCACGAATGGGAAGGTCAATGGCCACAATGGCTCGAAAAAAGCGCCATATCCATATGACACAGCTCCAGAGCCCGGGAATCCAACAGTTGTCCCAGCCGAAATCCTTAGACAATTCCATTTCACCTTCCTCATCCGCCATCCCCGTCACAGCATCCCATCCTACTGGCGCTGCACCATCCCACCTCTCGACAAAGTCACCGGCTTCTATAACTTCATGCCTGCCGAAGCCGGGTACGACGAACTCCGTCGCGTCTTCGATTTCTTGCGTAAAGACAAGCACGTCGGTCCTGTTCTCGCCGGAAAAGGCGTCTGCGAAAAGAACGATGTGAGTATTACCGTCATCGACGCCGATGACTTGCTGGATAATCCAGAAGGCATCATCTCCGCATACTGCAAGGAGGTGGGGATTGACTACAGCCCTAAGATGTTGATCTGGGATACTGAGGAGGATCACCAGAGGGCTAGAGACGCCTTTGAGAAGTGGAGGGGCTTCCATGATGATGCTATTAATTCTACTTCGCTTAAGCCGAGGAGCGCTGCGCATGTAAGTTTGCACTCGACTGCCTGAAGAGTAAATGAGACTGACTTCAACCAGAAAAAGAAGAACAAATCAATTGAGGACGAAGATGCCGAGTGGAAACAGAAATACGGCGAGGATGGTGCGAAGGTCATCCGGGAGACGGTGGATGCTAATATTGAGGATTACGAGTATCTTAAGACATTTGCTATCAAAGTCTAGGCCATTAGGTCCTGAGGAGTTTTGTTGTGCATATTAAAGGATATGGATTTTGGGAGGGTGGAATGGGAAATGTGTGCTAGAAATAGAGGGTGACGCAACTGAGAATCGGACTTTTGGTGGTTACAAGTATATCTTTTATTAAGATTTTTTGATTCTGGCGAATACAACATCAGCCAGATTTTTGTATGAACTGAAATGTGCGTATATTCCGTGACTCTCGCATTCGAAATTTTGGAACTGGGATTGAAGACTTAGGAGGACTTGGAATTTCAGAATCAGTCCTCTACCTAAGATGGAGAGCGCAATGTAAGTCTATCAAAGGTCAGGAGAATCAAGACTTATGTTCAATGACACAAACAAACATCAATCGTACAACGTCCTTAACTTCTCATAGTTCTTATATAATTTTCATACACTTCCCAACTCCATACAAGTACAAAGCCTTCCTACCTACACAATACATACATACCCCCTCAATCCCTACGCCTCATTCACCTGCGGTTTCTTCGCCGCCTCCTCAAGAGTCTTCACATCCTGAACCTTCATCTTCGCCACCACCGTCGCCTTGAACGTCGTCCAATCCATACCTCTCGGCCTTGACCTCGCCGCTTCCTTCCCTCTCTTCTTCGCCTCGAGCTTCTTCTGCATCCGCTCCTTCGCTTTGAGAGCCTTTTGTCTCTCCAACCCCTTTTGCGTAGGTGAAAGAGCCGCTTTCTTAAGTTCAACTTTCTTGGCTCTGTGAAGCTGCTTTTGCTTGTTCTGGTCGCTCTGGTATTGTTTGTACCATTTCTCGCGGCTTGATATAGTTGTCTCGCTTGCCTCTGCTTCTGCTTCATCCGCGGATGCGGTCTTCTTGGGGGTTTTCAGGGATCCCCATAGCGCTCCGACAAATGGGTTTTTGTACAAGGACGTCAATGTGTTGTGGACGACGTTGCTGCTCCATGATTTCGCAAAGTTCGCATCCGCGATATCAGCCCATCGAACCCCAACTACGGCACCCTGACTCTCGTCGTACAGTCCTAACCGGTTCCCAATCGCTGGTCTTGGCGCGGGATAGTAATGCCGTATGTTTTCGACACTGAGTTTGAATAGCACGGACGCTAAATCGGCGATACTGTTGGCTTTCTGGTCATTTAACAGCCTTCCTCTTTTCTGCTTTGGGACGGGTATGCCCGCGCTGGTGACATTGAGGGAATGCGGTTCCCACTCTAATGCGTGCCGTTTGGCATACTCGCGGAGTTTTTGGTAGGCACTACGTCCGTGTAAGGCGGTTGGGAAGGATATGGCTGCGAGGGGGGTCCAGAGATCCTTTCGCAGGGCTGCTGGGACCGTCTTTTTGCCGTTGTATGGGAGTTGTTTGAGCGCGTGGTTATTCTGATTGTGTTAATGACTGCTATGGGGTTTGAATAGATGTATAGACCTTCATAGATTTCTGCAGCGAGTAGACTACTTGATTCCATTGGACCTGCCTGAATACGTATATCGTCTGGCCTCTTTCACCCGTCGGTTCTGGAACTGGCTTAGAGGCGGCTGGCGCTTCTGGTGTTGGCTGGAGTTCGGAGCTGGTGATGGGGATTTCTGAGGGTGATGCGGTAGTTGCTACATCTGTGAGATTTGCTGCTGGAGGTGTGGTGGCGGTGGCATTATGTCGAGCTCCACGGATACAGAGGATTGCCCTTCGTGCTATCCTGGAGGAGGACTGAATATTCATGATGGGCTGGGCGTGGTGAGCAATTGGCTGATCCTCTTGTACACCCCGTCGCGAAATCACAGAATCTCAAGAAGTTACAATTTCATTTAGGCTTAGCGCTACTGGTCATGTGATATCGGTGAATCGGTGGCTGCAAGAGCTGCTACCCCTGTCACTTTCAAAGAATGACCTCAGAGAATGAGGGGCAGGGCTGGCGAATCACAGAGCAGTATCATCCCCACAGTCAGGCCAGTTCAGGTTTCCTGGCGAGAGCCTTCTGGAAGCAACCACTGACTGCGAGAAGCGTCTGCCAACGAGTCGCATGTTCTTCAACCTACCAGCTTTTTTCTTGTTGCGTAGGTGAACGGCCCACTTACTACTATTTAGCAATCAGACGCTTCTTCTTCTTGATTTCCTTCTCTCAAGACAAACAAACCAAATATTGCGAAAGTCAATCACTCAACTACTGTTCAATTCTACTTCTTTCATTTACACATAGCGAAACCACAAAAGGCATTCAGGACTTGAGTCCTTCAGTTTACAACTATAGCTCCCACAGTACAATTCAACTACAGCAACAGCTGATCGAAATTCGATCAAAACATCGCAAACATGAATAACATGGACTTCACCGACAGGGCGAGCAAAGCCCTTTCTGATGCCATGGCGGTAGCAGAAGGTTATGCTCACCCACAACTATTACCTCTTCACCTTGGACTCTCCCTCCTAGATCCACCGGCAGACGAATCGAAAGATCAACAAAATGGACCAGCACCATCTCAGTCTCTCTTCCGTCAGGTTGTTGAGAAAGCAAATGGCGACCCTCAGGCTTTCCAAAGATCACTTCAGAAGGCCATTGTCCGATTACCCAGTCAAAATCCTCCACCAGAGCAGATAGCTATGGCACCGTCGTTCACGAAAGTACTGAGAGGAGCTCACGACCTACAGAAGACACAGAAAGATTCGTACATTGCCGTGGATCATTTGATCATGTCATTGTGTCAGGATCCTGCAATTCAGACTAGTTTGAAGGATGGGAATATGCCAAACGTCAAGGTTATCCAAGAAGCCGTTCAGAAAATCCGAGGTACGAAAAGAGTCGACTCCAAGACAGCAGATACCGAGGAGGACAACGAGAACTTGAAGAAGTTCACTGTGGATATGACGGCGTTGGCGCGAGAGGGAAAGATGGATCCTGTTATTGGTCGAGAGGAAGAGATCAGACGAGTCATCCGAATCTTGTCTCGCAGAACGAAAAACAATCCCGTTTTAATTGGAGAGCCAGGTGTTGGAAAAACCACAGTCATCGAAGGTTTGGCTCAACGTATCGTCAATAACGACGTACCAGACAATCTTTCAGCATGCAGACTGCTCTCCCTAGATGTGAGTGGTATTGTTGCCGGCAGCAAATATCGAGGAGAATTCGAGGAGCGCATGAAGGGTATCTTGTCAGAAATCGAAAAAAGCCACGAGATGATTGTTCTCTTCGTTGACGAGATGCATCTCCTCATGGGAGCTGGTAACACTGGAGAGGGTGGTATGGATGCTGCCAACATCCTGAAGCCTATGTTGGCCAGGGGTCAGCTACACTGCATTGGTGCAACCACACTTATGGAGTACCGAAAGTACATTGAGAAGGATGCTGCTTTCGAACGTCGTTTCCAGCAAGTCCTCGTCAAAGAGCCAACGGTTCCAGAGACAATTTCTATTCTCAGAGGGTTGAAGGAGAGATTCGAGGTGCATCACGGTGTCGATATTTCCGATGGTGCCATTGTCGCTGCAGCTACTTTGGCCGCTCGCTACCTTACCCAGAGACGCTTACCTGATTCTGCTGTGGATCTTATCGATGAAGCAGCAGCAGCGGTTCGAGTAGCCCGAGAATCTCAACCTGAAATCATTGATTCTTTGGATCGGAAACTGCGACAGCTTAAAATCGAGATTCATGCCCTTACTCGGGAGAAAGATGATGCTTCCCAGGCTCGTCTGGCGCAAGCTAAGAAGGACGCTGCTAATTGCGAGGATGAACTTAGACCACTACGCGAGAAATACGAGCGTGAAAGAGCTAGAGGCAAAGCTATTCAGGAGGCGAAGGTTAAGCTCGATTCACTTCGCGTCAAGTCAGAGGAAGCAACCCGTATGGGAGACGACAGTAGGGCTGCTGATCTACAATATTACGCTATTCCGGAGCAGGAAGCCTTTATCAAAAATCTCGAGAAGGAGAAGAAAGCAGCGGATGCAGCGCTTAGCTCTACAAGCGATCCAGATTCAGGCGGGTCTCTTCTCACTGATGTCGTTGGCCCAGATCAGATCAATGAAATTGTTGGTCGCGCAACCGGCATTCCAGTCAGCAGACTGAAGGCCACCGAGAAGGACAAACTGTTGCACATGGAGAGAGAGCTTACCAAATCTGTCGTCGGTCAAAAAGAAGCTGTCAAGGCAGTATCGAACGCAATTAGACTTCAACGTTCCGGACTCAGTAATCCAAATCAACCACCCAGTTTTCTATTCTGCGGTCCTTCGGGTACCGGTAAGACGTTGCTCACAAAGGCACTAGCTGAATTTTTGTTCGACGACCCAGCTGCTATGATTCGCTTGGATATGTCAGAATACCAGGAGAAGCATTCCTTGAGTCGAATGATCGGTGCGCCACCTGGATACGTTGGCCACGACGCTGGAGGACAACTCACGGAAGCTCTTCGTCGCAAGCCGTTCTCAATTCTGCTGTTTGATGAGGTGGAGAAAGCAGCGAAGGAAGTTTTGACTGTCCTCCTTCAACTTATGGACGATGGTCGTATTACTGATGGTCAAGGACGTGTCATTGACGCACGCAATTGTATCGTTGTGATGACCTCCAATTTGGGTGCCGAGTATCTCCAACGAACGTCATTGACATCTTCGAGAATCGATGACACAACGAGGAAGTTGGTCGAGAAGGCACTTCAAGATTACTTCTTGCCTGAATTCTTGAACCGTATCAGTTCAACGGTCATTTTCAACCGGCTATCAAAGGCTGAGATCCGCAAAATCGTTGATGTCCGTCTTGCTGAGATTCAGAAGCGACTTGCGAAGAACGACAAGTCCGTCAAGATCGACTGCTCACCTGAAGTTCGTGACTATCTGGGAACTGCAGGCTACAATCCGCAATACGGTGCTCGTCCTCTCGGCAGACTTATCGAAAGAGAGATTCTTAACCGCATGGCCATCTACATTCTTAATGGCTCAATCAAGGATGGTGAAGTGGCTAGAGTGGTTATGCAGAATGGCAAGATCGCTATCCTACCCAACCACCAAGGCATGGATACCGGTGACGAGAGCGATGATGAGTTAATGGATCTCGACTATGATGGACAACAGGATGAAGATCCTGATATTGGTCTCTATGATTAAGAGCCATCATCAAAAAACGGTGGTTGAGAACCAAACTTCGCCATGTATTTGACGATTAGATCAACGGAAGGAATTATACGAGAGCTTTGAGGGGACATGCATTGGTGGATTAAGATGTGTCGAGCGCTTATGCTACAAGGATTGGGGATGACATCAGTGTGTACAGATGACTTACGAAAAATGATGAGATGAGATGATGAAAGTAGCAAGCGAGTGCTGCATTTTTGGCGTATGGGGTTAGAGATATAACTTTTGTTTTGCTATTTACATGACTTAGGGACATAAGAGTAGGTGTTTGATTCTTAGTTTATAAGATGGAGTTGGAAGTTAGGGTCATGTACATAATAGACACCGTACATAATACGATGATTTCTTATATCTAGACAAATTTATATTCCCTCGTGAACTAACAATACCTTCCTTTTGTGGTAGATGCTTTGACCCCCATTCGAATTCCTGGCACATACGTCCACTTTCCTTACGACAAATAGAGTTTTATTTCGGACGGATGAGGCCTCAACCGACTCCATCGATTCATCTCTCGAACACCCTCGAACACCGGTATACTTCGAGTTTTCCAGGTTGATGGCAGTTTTTTTCTTCCACACGCCGTTTACGATTTTAGGTTCTCACCGTCCACATTTCCACATTGTGAGGGTTACGTTGTCTACATGAGGCGTTTTAGATCTTCGTCGCTTGTTTTTGTGGGGAAGTTGGGTTGATGAAACGACGTCTGATCTTTGACAGGGGCTTGCAAAACAAGACATTGACAAGAAAAAATGATCCGCCAATCATGGCTTGGGTCTCTTGGGAGATTGCCTTGTTGTTTGGGGTGCTTTGGGGATTTTCGGATGGGGGAACGAGATGGTGTGGTTGTGGTAGGGGGTAGGGGATGTAACCGGGTTTTGAGGAGTTCGGATTGGGGCGTTGGATACGTGGATATCTTTTTTTAAGGTGTATTTTTTAAGCTTATTCGTAGGACAAAACTGCAGAGAAGAGTTCTGTAAGAAAACAAGGGGAGCTCCCATTCTCCAGGCCAGGAGTTCAACTACCATTCAATTCCGGGTTCTAACGTCTATCGAATCTTTACTCCTGCGAACTTTCTATTTCCTCCGGGGGCGCTTAAACATGCTCGGACTTAGTTCAGACAAGTATGATCAACCGCTTGCGGTACCCTTGATCGGTTGAGATCGTCCTTTCTAACAGCCTCAGTTTCACATTCCATTGAACGTCGTGCTTTCACGGATTTCCAGCGCCACGGTTCATCATTTTTGCTTGGAAATCTCTTGTCTGATTTGGCAAAGCTTATCTATTCTTGGTCTAAATACAAGGGTGGTATGTTCATATGATTTTCATGAGACGGAGAAACCAATCGAAACTGTAATGCGCTCGTGCGTCGGATCATCTGGCTTCTCTGGGCTGTCGGCCGAAATGCTATCATCGTCAATAATGGAGATCAGAAAATCTTTATAAGGAAGTGGTATACCCTCATCAATCCTTTCTTTTCTCTTCAGCAGCGCTCTCATTCTTTACATCAGTCTTCCAGTTCAAACTTTAACTACCTTCCTTCCGATATCACATTCTTTCTGAGCTGTGCTCGCTACAATTTTCCAGACACTTCCAAGACAAAGAACACTTCTTTACAATCAACTTCTTCTGTTTATATTTTAAACCCTTTTATCAATCAACAACCGTCAACATGCAGTTCTCATTCGCAACCCTTTCCCTCGCTCTCATCACTCTCTCCATCGCCTCTCCAGTTCCAACCACCTCCAAGGAGAAGGCCGCCGCAAAGGCAGCAGCAGCAGCAGCTTCCTCGACCACCGCAGCATCTGCAGCAACTAGTACCGCTTCTACTGGCACTGCCGCTGCCGCTGGTGATGTCCTCACTTCTTCGGACTACAACACCATCCAAATCTCCAGCGGAACCGCTGGAAGCGCAGAGACCGAAGCAAATGCTCTCTTCGCCAACATCGACATGAACAACCTCGCGGGTGTTAGCGCCGCCGATTTGGACATCATCAAGGGTACCCACGATGCTGCCGAGGACGCGGAGGTCAACGCTTTCAACCCAGCTATTGCAGCTGCTACCGGAGATGAAGCTACCGCTCTTCAAGTAAGTCATCTTCATCTATCATGCGATGACGCAGGTACTAACGTGTAATTTAGAATGGTAAAATCAAGAACAAGGTTCTTAAGCTTACTGCTGAGGTTCTCGGTGAGCAGATCAAGGCTGCTCAGGGTGGTGATGGCAGTGGTGTTGCCAAAGAGCAGGCTAAGCTTGCCAACAACATTAAGCTTGATACTGCTGCCGCTGGTCAAGCCAGCACCTCAGTCAGTTTCGCTGCCTCCATTCCTGCTTAGGAAGGACAATCGATCTCAAAGAGATGAAAGGAGACTAGTATAGGGTTTAGGAAGGTGGATTTTGATGTTAGAGAAAGCTTTTGGTGTAGATATTTGGTGCTTTTTCTTGTGGGAATACTTTTTTGTGGTTGAGGGGATGTGTATTGGATTTTGATAATCTAGGGGTTGAAGTTTCGATCTGGAATCAATTTTTACTGATTGTAAACATGTCTTGCCTGCTATTGCGCTGATTTAGTGAGCCAAAAGAGGAAAATTCCGACTTAAGCAGAAGATACAAGAGTCGGCAGAGTGCTATTGGTTTATCTTCGATACCAATGGGAGATGGTCACTTATGCTGCGTGTTATATTTTCTTGATAATTCTGAGAACAGGTCATGTTTTTGGTCTGTTGAAATAAATGACATTTCGTTAAGCTTGAAGTGTTGGGTTTGAAGTTCTCAGTTGGTTTCGGAGGTAAGAACGCTCAGACGTTGTGTTACAGCTTGCTGAAGTATATATTTTTGTTTGCAAGGAATTCTTGCAGCCAATCAGGCACCCTAGAATGGGTCCTTTAGCTCAGCGGTAGAGCAGCCGATTGCAGTAATGCGATTTATCGGCAGGTCAGTCGTTCGAACCGGCTAGGGACCTCTTTTTTTTGTATTTTTTCCCTCTACCGAACTGTGTTTTGGAAAGTTTATTCACATCTTTTGGGTGGTTCGTAGTCACACATAATTTTCTATTTTTGTCGTGCAATCGTCTCCCATACAAACAGTAATAGGTGGATTTACCGAGATATAGCCGCTGTCAGGGCGTCATACTACTCGGCGACTCGTAAATAAAGGTGGGGGGCATTACATCTGTCACCGAGTTTGGGAAGGTTTAGGTTGACACTTTTTAACATCAACCTTTTCATTTTTCGTCTTTTGTCGCCATCGGTTCTCAGGAGTTTATCATGATTACGGAGTAGGTTTCATGATAAAATAATTCGGTTATGGCCTACCTATTATTGCCGGACTCGGAGCAGCCATGGTATGGCCAGGAAGGCGCATTCAGGAGTTCGATGGTTCATGTGGCAATAAAGGAAGATTCGAGTACTAGGTGCTCGCGAATATGGGTACGTAACACATGTATACTTCTTCTAGCAAGTATAACTCTTTTCGGGGCAATTGGATTGACATTCGAATAGGATCCGGTGAATGCTCAATTTGAGTCTTGTGTCCTTCCATACATCGCCAACATTCCAGCACTACTGGCAATATGCATTGTCCTCGGATACCTATTCAGACTTATTCCGGGAATATCTCTTACACCATGGTGGCTAAGTAGATTTGTTCGAGAAGTCCCAGAACCTGTTGATGAATTGACGCCTAAACGCAGACGGAGCTTCACCGTCTTTTCTGGGAGCTTGCTTCTTGTTTCTATTTTGGGACTTTCACTTCAAGTTTCAACAGCGTTATTTCCTAGATTTCAGCTTGAATTATTAGGTCTCGTCGCATCATGGATAGCATCGATTATTCTACTTGTTATTCTACGACCAGCAGCTACACCGAAAGCCTTGCTTGGTCTATACGTTAGTATATTTGTGTCTCAGTTCATCATTATCGCCAATGGAGCTTCAAGTCTCGACGCTTTTGACTGTCCAGCGACAGTTGTTTTCCTACTGGCTTTTGCGGCGATATGGATCATTCTTTGCATGCCGCTCAGAGATCCTAGCTTGCCTAGATTTGCGATAAGTCCTCCTTTTGGGGTTCCAACCGAAAAACTTCGTACTCCCGAAGATTGCTTGACGCTTTGGCAATTTATGTCTGTCTCATGGATGGAGTCACTACTTAAGGTGGGAAATTCGAGGCAACTCAATGACGATGATGTTTGGTCGTTGGGGTACCAATTTGACCACCAAACTTTGCACAGCAAATTTCGGGAGCTCAAGGGTTCCGTATTTAGGAAGCTCATAGAGGCAAATGGTCTTGATCTTTTCATTCTCTCTATGCTCGGCATCCTGGAAATTGTGGGCTGTACGTATATCCTTAATTTAGACGAATTTTGCTCATGCTTATACAGATTTTTCGGTTCCGGTTCTTCTTCAAAAGCTCCTTCAGAGCATGGAAGATCATCACTCGTTCAAACGACCGGCGTTCGTCTACACATTACTGACTCTGCTCATCCGACTGGTTGTAGCTCAATCAGAGAATTTCAGTGTGTGGTATGGAAGGAGGGCCTATGAAAGATCTCGTGGGGAGCTAATCACTATGCTTTATGAGAAGACACTCTCCAGGAAGATGGTTAGCGTGAGTAGCAAAGCTCGTGATGAAGGGCGAACGACCACAAACGGGAAAGTGGTGTCCAAGAGCTCGACAATGGTTGAGAAATTACTAGGTTTCTTTGGAAAGAAGGGCCAACCTGCCGAGACTCCGCAAGAGAACAGTGAAGGCATCGAGAACACTGAGATAATGCCCGAGAAGTCGCTGGAGCTAGCAACAACAGGAAAGATTATGAATCTGATGCGATTTGACGCGTACGAAGTTGCCCAGCGGTTCTGGGAATTTGCTCAGTTGGTGACTACGCCTCTGAGTTCAATCATTGCCACTGTTCTCATATGGAGACTGATAGGATGGCCATGTTTGCTTGGTGTGATAACAATATTTGTGGCTCAAGGACTCAACGCGTGGATTGCGCGAATATTGCTGAAGTGGGAGAGGAGACGCAGGGCGTCAACAGATGCAAAGCTTCACAAGATAAATCAGCTTGTCGAGGCTATTCGACATCTTCGCTACTACGGCTGGCAAGATGTATGGTTGGCTCGGGTCATGGAAGCGAGACAAGTGGAGTTGGGACTCAGAATTGTCGCCGGACTTTGGCAGATTCTGATTGGCCTTGTGAATACTCTAGCTAGTGGCTTGTTTCCAGTGGTTTCATTCTATGCTTACACAGTGTTAGCTGGCAAGCCTCTCAGGGTTGACATTGCCTTCCCTGCGTTGCAGTTGTTTTCAATGCTCGAGCACAATCTTCAGGACATTCCAAACCAAATCACCGTTCTACTAAATGCCAGGGTTTCCATGGGTCGTATCGAGGACTTCATGAAGGAACCAGATATGGCGGAAGCGGAAGCTGTACATGAAACCAGTTCAGACCTAGCCATGCATAATGCTACATTCGCTTGGCCTGGAGCAACGGAGCCAGTCTTGCGAGAAATCACTTTATTACTCCCGAAAGGGCTTACTGTTGTCTATGGAGAGGTCGGTACGGGCAAAACTGCTTTGCTACAAGCCTTTCTTGGGGAGCTGGATAAGTTGAGTGGAGAATACGAACGCTCAAACAATGTGATTGCATACTGTGGGCAGACACCTTGGCTTCAATCCATGAGCATCAGAGAAAATATACTCTTTTCTTCGCCTTACGAAGAGGTACGCTATAGACATGCACTTGATGTGTGTGCCCTACTTCCTGACATGGCCAACTTTGACCATGGTGACCTTTCTCTTGTTGGAGAGAATGGCGTTGGGCTTTCAGGAGGTCAAAAGGCTCGAATATCGCTTGCGAGAGCTGTTTATTCGCAAGCGAAGGTCCTGCTATTGGACGACCCTCTTTCTGCCTTGGATCACCACACCGCAGAATCTATTGTGCGAAAATGCATATCAGGCCCTCTTCTCAAGGACAAAACTGTCGTTCTTGTTACACACAGAACCGACTTGGTTCTCCCTATTGCAGATCAAGTAGTTGAAATCTGTAATGGCCGGGCTGAAACAATTGAACGCGACTCTCTTAACATCCTACAAAAAGTTCACTCACACGACTCTGCCAACGAAGATTCCCATGTCGATGAAGACAAACCTACGACTATTCCCGCTAAGTTCCTTGAGGACGAACATCGTGAACATGGTGGTGTCAAAGCATCTATCTATTGGGAATACGTCAAGGCTGGCAAGCTACGCTGGTGGTTTATTCTCTTCATTTCGATGCTCTTTTATCGTCTGACGGATGTATCCAAAACTTGGTTCCTAAAGACATGGGGAGAAGCATATGACGAGGTGGAAGAAACTTCTGGGGGCCCGCTGAGTGGATTACCCCATCCCGAAAGAGATATTAAGCCGTGGCTCGTAGGGTTTCTCGTGCTTGCCATTGCCCAAGCTGTTGCGGATTTGTCTAACCGGATTTTTATGCTAGTAATCTCCTATCAAGCCGGGAAGAACATGTTCGAGCGCGTAATCACCCGTGTTACCCACGCAAAGTTTCGCTTTTATGACGTTACTCCTGTTGGCAGATTGATGAACCGGTTGACGTCTGATATCAACACGATCGATGGTAATATTAGTGGTCAATTGTCTTATATGGCAAATCTCGCGACTGCTTGGGTATCATCAGTCATTGTCATTGGCTCCGTCACACCACTTTTTCTGATTTTTGCCGTTCTACTTACCATAAGTTTCGTCGCGATATTCTCACATTTCCTACCGACGTCACAGAGTCTTCGTCGACTAGAGATGGTATCACTCAGTCCACTCATATCCAACTTTGGCGAACTCACTACAGGCCTAACGAGTATCCGAGCTTTCAAAGTCTCCTATCTTTTCCAACAAAGGGTCATCAAAGTCACAGATAACTTCCAAAAAATGGATCATTTTTATTGGAGTCTACAATCGTGGTTGATGTGGAGATTTGATATTTTGTCCGCAATCTCGACTTTTCTTTTAACTTCGTTAGCCCTTATCACAGGGCTCTCGCCAGGTCTTACAGCTTTCGTCCTAACTGCTGCTTCAAAATTTGTTTGGTCAACACATAAAATGTGTCGGCGGTATGGCCAACTTCAGATGGATTTTGTTTCCGTTGAGCGAGTGGTTGAGATGATGCGCCTGGATCAAGAGCCGCCAGGAAAAGTGCAGCCACCTGCTTACTGGCCATCGTACGACGGTGACATTATCTTTGAAAATGTCACAATTCGGTACGCACCACATCTGGAGCCATCTTTGACTGATGTGTCACTTAAGATTAAAGGGGGAAGCACAACTGCTCTAATAGGTCGGACGGCGTCAGGGAAAAGTACTCTCGCTCTTTCATTACTAGCGACTACACTGCCATCTACTGGGCGGATAATCATCGATGGCATCGATATCTCAACAGTAGATACCCAAGCACTGCGGAAGCGGGTCACATTTCTAGCCCAGGAGCCAGTTCTTTTCCCTGGTAGCATGCGGGTCAATCTCGATCCTCTCGACGAGTACAGCGATTCCGAATGCATATGGGTTTTGGACAAGATTGCTTCCCGCCATCAATGGAGTCTTGACACTCATGTTGATACCGGTGGTCGTAACCTGAGTCAGGGTCAGAGACAACTTGTTGGGCTTGCAAGAGCGATGCTGAGGAGGAGTCCTATTATTATCATGGATGAAGCGACAGCAAGTATAGATATGGAAACAGCGATGCGGATACAAAAGATACTGCGGGAGGAAATGAAAGATAGTACGGTCATCACGATTGCACATCGCGTTGATGCCGTCAAGGGTGCTGATCATTGTGTGGTCCTTAGTAAAGGAAGAATTATAAAGAGCGGCGGCGTGGATGAGAATGTGGAGGAGCTTTTAGGGTAATGATTGAGGTCAATAGCTGATGATGTTTGAGATTGACGAGCGACTTGTTTTGGCCGATAGCCTTTGTTCTTACGGAAGCTGATGAAGGTCAGGTGAAGACTATCGGAGGAGGACGACAGTAGTACGGTCATGATTAAGATGAACGTTCCAGAAGTTAGTAGGCATACTGTCACCCAAAAGTTATAGAAATAATGTCAGCGTGTAATTAGAGCTAATGAAAGCCAAATTTAATATCCAGCGAGCGAATTTCAATGCTAGAAGCCAAGTAGATTTTCAAGGGTGAGCTTATGTGACTTCAGAAGTAAGTTTTGTTCACACAAGCATCGACATAGACGCCATCGATTTTCTGTTCTAAAAACCTTGGACATTTTGGAAACCTTCAACAATCTCACCCGCCCCAAAAATGTCGCAACTTGCTTCAGGAGTATCGCCCATTCGACTACCTACCAACCATGCGCTTCGATCTACACCAAGACTCCCAACCCCTCCTCCACCTGATCCCGAAAACGAGCTTCCCTTTCTCTCTCCCGAACTCCTCACATCCACGCTCAAGAAAATCCACAAATCGCGCTCGCAACTACGTCTTCACCTTTTCCAAACAACAGAGACCCCCTTCCAGAATATACACATTGGCGCGCTAATCTTCAACGGTCCGAAGCTTCTCGTTATCAAACATGTGGTGGATGAAACTTGCTGCTACGATATTCCGAGCAGGAAGATGGCGGATGAGGATTTCAGTGTGATTCGGGCTCTAATTGGTGTTGTCAAGGAACAGACCGGGATGGAGGTGGCTTTGGTGGTTAGAGAGTTAATGCCTGCGTTCCAGTTCAAGATTCCGTGGGTTGTGCATGGAGAGCAGTTCTGGAGTCCGTGTGTGCAGTTGAATTTTGTGGTTGGGGTGAGGGCTGGTGGGTTTGATTCTGGGAATGGGAGAGAGAATTTGTTTTGGATTGAGGAGGGGGAGGGGAGAGAGATGGATATGCCGGATGGTGTTAAGGGGTTGGTTAGATGGGCTTTTGCGGATCGGTTGATTCATGGGAGTTGGATTTAATGGTTGTTGGAGAGTCGTGGTTGGGATGGGGATGGTTAGGAGCTGGTAGGGTAGATATGCCTGGGATCATGGAGGGCAAACGGTTTGGAATTCTAGGTTGAAATTCAAGGTACTCTGAAACTCTTTGAGTCATAATGGAGTGTTGTTCTTGCGGTATGAAAAAAAGACTGCTGTTTCTGCGAAAAGTCAAAGTTACAGGATGTCGTTGTTGTGCCATCTTGAGAAAATCCGGTCGATGATCGCAAGTCGATAACTGATATTCCACTTGCTACAGTCGCATCAATCATCTTGTATGTATACGAGATTCGACATCGAATTGTTTTATAACGCTAAATGTAAGAGATAGGAGGAACTTAGCTGGCATGAATATCGAGAAAGAAGACATCTCGCTTAGCTGGTCCGACCCGACCCCGGTCTGACTCCGATTTTCGGAGAGCTCGGGCGTTTCCAAAATTTGTGCGGTCACTCGTTGGTTAGCAAACATTCTGGTACCCAACCTCACCTCCTTCACGGACGTTTCTAAAAGTCCACAAAAAGTAGCCTTTCGACACCAATTCACATGTTCTATCCTCTAAAGTCGGTTTGTGCTGTAACAACAGACACACGACATTCGAAATATGCATCTAAGAATGTAGGAGAACTTGGAAAGCGTTGCATTCCCTACTTACTACCTTTTCAGTTCTTGATCCAATAAACTGCATGCAACAGACTTTGATTCTGCTTGCCCCTGGAGATGCTGCAACAGAATTTTCAAGACGACATTCCCGTCAGAAGAAGACTCTGACAGATTTTCTAGCTGGCTCTGATCAGCACGAAGTGTTGCATTACTAAGAAGTTAGAACAACCATCCCTTGGTCTCTTGATCTGCCGTTGTCTACATAGTGGTGTCACATCTCCAGCCCGTATCCTCGCAGAAGCTTATTCATGCTCAAGTACAATTCAAGCGACTCATCGGCGGCAACATTTGAATTGAGGATATTTTTGAATAGAGCCTAGGCAAGCGTTGAAGTGATGGCCGGCTTGATGACCGAGGAGCATAGGTGCTATGATACTCTGAATATTCCAAGGGTTTTGGTGGCCGAACTACTAGTTGGAATATTTGTTCATGAGACGTTGACGGGAAGTCTTCCCATAGACTTATCAAGTGCACCTCTAGCATTGAACGACCATTTCAGAGTATTATCAATATTGCAGACGGATGTCGAATCTGCCGGGCATTCTTCTACAAGAATATCGGTATCAAGAGTGGAGTTTTGACTTAACTTAGCCGACCAGATTCTAGAAGTATGATAGCATTGTTTTTCATATAAACGACAACAGAGCCAGTGTACTAACAGCAATAGCAATTGCACAAGAGAAGATACTGAACAAATCAACCTACCTTAGTCATATCTGTATGTCTGCCTCCCCCTTAATTTCTTTTGGAGCAGTGAGGTTAACATATCATTCCAGGACATTTGAATATGAAGTTGAAGTTCTTGGGTAATAAGTGCGTCGAGTTCACCCAGGGTTCGAAGCACACTGTGTGTCTAATGACTAGTCTTCAAATATCAAGTCTGGGAACGGCACGACTATAGCTGCTTTCGCCTGAGACAGGTGGAACCCACATTCAAAGACAACGAAAATTGGTGCAGGACCATGAGAACCTATGACACATGACTGTTCCCGATTGACAAATTCGGCAGACTCCTAGATTATTATATCGCCTTCGCAGAAATACGCTTGTTCTGTTTGCATCCAAATCGCGGCCATTTCGTTTTGTTTTCGGGAATCGGCAAGAAAAGAGAGAAAAGTTGTTACATGGCTTACCAATGCTTTCTTCGCGAGATGTTGGAGCAATCATGACCATGTCTGATCCGATTCTTGACCAAACATGTGACCGAATTTCATCGTGGTAATTGCGGAGTACCAAGAACGAAGGATTCCGGCTCCACCACATTGGGGGCGGAGAGGTCCACTGCGGCTGAAGGGTTGAGATCCCAGACCCTTTCTCCCAAATCTTCTGGACCACTATACCCGCTCACAATGTTACGGTTTTTGAGCATCTTGGTATATACCAACAACTCTGAAAGTACGAAGGTTCGAGTCTTCCAAGGTAATCTTCAAGTACTAAGTTCCCAAGAACCACGTCAAATGCTGATTACATGTCGACCCAGTGCGGCGACAATTTCACGTACAGTAATACAGGGTATGTGAAGCACCAGCATGTATTTCAGACAAGGGAGATCGCACAGGGTTACTTCATTGGGTAGTCTCGGCCGATCGCAGTATCAACACAATCGAGCGACACTTTGATTCGTCCCTCGTTCAGCCTTCATCCATATCAGGTAATTTCCTAAGCCTCCCAAAATCTTGCACCATGGATATGGATATTTGAAATAGGATTGTGCCCTCTCCAAGTGAGGCTCTGCTTTCTCTTCTTCCTCGCCCTTTTGTTGTAACAACAACTGCTTCTGGTAGTATGGAAAAACAGACTTCTTTAGCTCCTGAGAAAGTAGAGAATGAGACAGAAGCCAAAGGATCAGAAGTCAATATTCGCATTCGAATCATCAATTATATTGTTGTAATATTTTTTGGCCTCGGTCTCATACTTTCTGGCGGATATGCTCTCTTTACGAAGCACAAGACCATCCAGAATGAGAAGGCTTTGGTAGAGCTACGCGCTCACAAGCGTGCTCATTCTTTTGATGCAATACCCAGATGCATTGTAAACTTTACCCTGCTGAATCTACGCGACCAATGCTAATTGTTTATTAGGCTAGTTGCATGCTACCACCAATGCTTGCGAAAGGATGCTCGCACTTGGACGCACAGTGTCTATGTCGGAACTTACGGTCGTTAGACGATTATGATGATACGCCGAAACCCCCACCACGAAGGATACGATTAGTGAAACGAATTCCGGACGAGGTGTTCGATGATGGGTCTACGACTGAACCTATAACCGAAGTAACTGTCACGGTGCTTGACGTTACTGATTCCAGTTCCACATTGGAAGATGACAAAAAGATACTGGAAGGTGTAGTGGGCGAAAGTTATAACAATCTTGGTGTGGATGAAGTCGACGATTTGGATCCCGATATTGTTGATGTGCAGGGTAGCCGTCTGCACGGTGAGAACGCAGAAACTGTCGCTGTAGAATTGGAAAATGGACAAAAGGAATCGGAGGACGCAGACACGGTGGCTGATATTGTGGGAACGGAAACAATAGCTTCTGCTACCAACGAAGACGGTTCTCCTGAACTCGACGTGCTATCTGGAGACGAGACTACGACCGGAAATGTTGACAACGCAGCTATGAACAGTGAGGCTGGGGGAAATTCTGCATCGGAAGAAACCGACGAAGTAATAATTGACCCAGCAACAACCAATGTTCAGATTGATGGAAATGAGAAGCCTGATCTAGTACAGACTGATAATGAAGCGGCGAGTAATGAGACAATTGATGATCCTCCATCTGCGATCCAGGACCCAGTAAGCAAAGCGGTTGATTATGAGGAAGTCGAGTACGGTGCGACTGCGGATGTAACAGTTGACAAGGACCGCGAATTCAAAATGTGTGTTGAAGAGTGTAGTTTGCATGATCAGATCCGTAAGTTCTTATCTTTCCTTTTCTTGGCTATCATAATGGAGTTTATACTGATTTCCTTGAAAAGGTGTACCTGGATTACTCGCGGAATATTGTTGGGGAAATGGAGCTCCGTTTGAGTTTCCAGAAGTCAGTAAGTTTACGAGCCCTTGTAACAGAGTGTGTCATATGCTAATCAAGCATCCAAAGTGATGCCAATGGTCAAGCGAGCTGGCGGGTATGGAACTGGAAGTGCTTATGGTTATGGTTACATTACAGGCTCATTCGAGACTTCGCCTGAAGCATCAGCATCAGCAACTGGAACCTCTCGAACATTTGCTACTCTACCACCAGTTGTCAGCGCTACAAACACTGGTGCAATTAGCAGTGGAACCGCCACTAGATCTGCAACTGGTGCTCTTAGCAGTGGAACTGCCACTGGAGTTCAAAATACAGACACAGTTACAACATTTCCAACCTTTACCGTAACGCCCCCAACACCCGAGCCTTCAGGGGGTCTCTCGGACGGTGCGAAAATTGGCATTGGAGTTGCTGTTCCTCTTGTCGCATTAATCGTTGTTGGAGCGTTTGGTTTCTGGTGGTTCCGTATTCGTAAAAGGAAGCCGCAGGGCCAGTCAGCATCCAACTATACCGAGCAATATACAGGTATGCCAGAACTTGCTGGTGGCGCTGTCGTTAGACCTATGGGAGGCGCAGGCGGTGCACCACAAATGTACGAAATCAAGAAACCAGAAGTAGTGTATGGCGCAAACAACTATCAGCGCCCTGTTGAAGCCGGTGGAATACCAATATCACCACATACGGTCAGCGAGATCGATGGAACTCGACTACCGGAAAGGTCTGCTTATGATTTGCAGAATACGACGTCTACTGGAAGGAGCCCTCTAGCTGCGAACAGGAAGCCCGTGTCTGGTTCTTCTCAAACCACAGCATCGGGATTTCCGGCTCCTTGGGAATCGCATGAACATCAATATCTGCCAACTCCCATGATGTCAAACATGGGTAACTCAAGCGTAACTTCTCTTCACAACCGCGAAGTATCGGCCTCCTCGCATCATGTTTCTAGCGCGACCACGGCTGTTCAGCCATCCAATCCCTCGCACGCGTCTCCTTCGGAGGTTAGACCGCAAGATTCCATCTCCCAAGTTGGCAGTGCTACTGGCGCGAACAATGCATTGGGGGTGTCTGATGACCAGGAGATTGCCAATATGGAGAGAGAAATGGCTGAGATCAAGGAGAGGAAGGAGAGGCTGAGGCAGGTAGCCGAGCTTGAGCAACGGGAAGAGGCCCTGAAAAGAGAGATCGAGGCGAGGAAGAAACGGATAGGTGGTGGAAGTGGGAGCGGAGCGGGGTCGTAACATTGTGTGACCTTTCGAAATGCTCGAAATGCGACTGAAGGTTCGAAGTTGGGGTTTGGATATTGTATAATTGTGAAAGATACCCAGGGGTTTAATATATTAGGCTCATTAAGACGCAAGCCATTGGATGACCATACAAGCAGAGCAAACACGCAATTCTCGGAGTGCGTATGAACAAATATTTAGAGAATCGTTGACTTGTTTACATTCATTATTGCTGAACCAAGACACTGCTCAATGGTTTGACACGAAAAAAAGCGAAGTGTTTGATTCAGTGGCACCGCTCTTGGACGCCGGAGCAAATTCAGGGGAAGCAGGTGAAGCGAGTCAAACAAAAGTCTTGGCATGACGTCGAACCACCGAGCACATGGTGATCCAGCTAGTCACTGCTAGGGCATCTATTTTCCTTCATAAATTCGTCGAAATGGCTTGTTTACTAGTCAACACATCCGTCTCTTTTAGCGGTTCGAGCTGGCAGTTATCGCCAGGTTTTTGGAGGCAAGATGGTTCAATTAACTAGTCCATGCGCCGTTTTGTTTGCCTTTCAGCTTATCGCTCTCTCAGCAGCTGCCCAAGTCCCTCTTTTCCCTCAGTCACACTCGGAAGGCTATCAGTTCAAGCCTCTGCTTCATCTACCAGGCATCTCGCCCTATTTCGACGCAATTGGGTCTGGATTGGACCATGGCGCGCCTCGCAATTGTGAGGTGACAGCTGCCTCATACCTCATCCGCCATGCGGCAATCTATGCCAACGACGATGACTACGAAAAGTACATGGAGCCATTCCTCAAGAAACTAGACTCGACGATAAGCGTAGCATCGGGCAAGAAGCGAAAGGGGTGGGAAGGTCCATTGGAGTTTTTCAAGAAGTGGCAGACACCTATCCCCGATCCGGATAATCAATTGGAGCAGATAACTCCTCAGGGTGTCAAGGATTCGAAGGCTGTTGGAAAACATCTGATGTCGAGATATCCAAAACTGGTGCCAACCACAAAGCGAGTATATGCCGACAAGAAGAGTAGGACACAAGATACTGCAAAGGCCTTCATCAAGGTCTTTCCGCAGAAGGTTGAATTGGTTGAGATGCGCGTGGAGAACAAGACATCTTTTTATGCCCAAGTACCGCACAAGGCTTGCAATGCCTTCACGAAAAAGCCAGGCGACGATGAGCTCAAGCAATGGATGAATACATATACTCTGCCTATTATCGCCAGACTCCAGAGATTTTCTCCCGTGGAATTGGAGCCTACGGATATAATGGGCCTTCAAATGATGTGTGGTTATGAGAGCGCTATCAACGGGAAGGTTAGTGACATCTGTCACGTCTTTACCGATGCCGAGTGGATGTCATACGAATATGGTTGGGGTGAGTTTGGGTCCCATCGGGAACACCCGACGCTTGATGTGCTAACCACAACCCAGACATGAAGTATTCCCTGATGGTCGGCCATGGCAATCCATTGTCTAATTACTTGGGATTTCCTTGGCTCAACACTACGTCAGAGTTGATGGCTAAATTTCATGCTCCAAAGCATGGCGATACAACGAAAATTCCAAATGACGACGGGGAAAGATTCTTCTTGAGTTTCACGCACCGAGAAGTTCCACCATTCATTGCCACTGCTTTGGGTCTTTTCAATAGTTCGAATGCTGCAAACGAGGAATTTCCACTCGATAGGATCAATTGGGCACGCTCTTGGCGGATGGCCGAGCTTATACCCTTCCTTGGCCACATTGGCATCGAGAAGCTCACATGCAACAGAGTTTCGATCGATCCAGAGGACGATAAGGAATATATAAGAATTATTGCTAACAGCGCACCACGACCGCTACCAGGCTGTCAAAGTGGACCAGGTGCTAGCTGTCCCTTCGATCAGTTTTATGAAATGATCCAGAATGGAATGGAGAAGTATGGTGATTTTGACGGCGTATGTCGAAACAATGAGAAGGACAAGACAGAACTATAACGAATGGATGATCTATTACTACTTATATCATATTATTTTTTTCGTTTATGATTCAGACTGTCATGTCTATATTCTTGGAATAGTACCTATTAGCCGCTCGGAGCGAAGTTTCATCTTACCAATACAGTAACAAACAACGTTATTGATAGAGGCCCTGACATTCTATGCAAGCACGCTAACGTCGACTGACTTAGGTATATCTGCGAACGTGACCGCACTCTCCTGCTTGCCAAGCGAGGTGAGTGTTTCGGAGTAACTTTCCTCAGCATAGTCTTCGGCGTCAAAATTGAGAATCCACTCTTCACGTTGAAGCTCCATGCTCCTTGGATTCTTCCTCACTTCATCCCAATCGGCTTTATGCCATCTATCTCTAGTCGTTTCTCCGGTTTTCTGAGACCCCTTAACACGCTCATATCTTAAAGCTTCGAAGACTCTCAAAGCTTCCTGTACACCATCCTTTCCAGCCTTTCGCAGGCAAACGGCTATGGTCACGCCGTCTTCCATTGACTGGCTAGCTCCCTGAATGGATGTCGGCAGAAATGGATGAGCTGCGTCTCCAATGAGAGCAATCCGTCTCTTTGGAGATATCCATGTCGGTAGAGGGTCGCGATACACGAGCTTCCAGTCAATGACTGGATCAGGTGTTAAGTCTAAGATTTTGTGGATGACTGGATCCCATCCTTCTAAGTTTTTACGAGCATCTGAGAGGGGAGCATTTGCCGACCAACTTTCCTCGACGTCTCCATC
Organism: Glarea lozoyensis ATCC 20868; assembly: GCF_000409485.1. Lineage (NCBI taxonomy): Eukaryota > Fungi > Ascomycota > Leotiomycetes > Helotiales > Helotiaceae > Glarea > Glarea lozoyensis. The sequence goes on from NW_007360984.1 coordinate 1,360,479, forward strand.
GTCCTGAGGTTCGTGAATCAGCTTTGCATGAAGAGATGTAGAGTCTACTTTTCAACTTACTTTGTGAGTGCAAACCCAGGAGAACTCCTTACCACTTTTCGGCGTTGCTGCAATGAAATGAATGTCCTGGCCTTACTTGTTAATATAGGATGTAAGTGCAGATATATTCTTTTCCGCTTACCTATCCAAATACAAAGATCATCTTGTTTCTCAAATAAGAAATCAAAATCGGGATCTTCTGCCATCTTACCGACGTCAAACCACGCTCGATATACAGCATATCCCGAAGCTTTCGGCTTATCTTCATAACCCAGAACAATCGTCCTACCTTTCGAACGAACACCATCCGCAGCCAGAACGACATCACCAATAAAAGTCTGCCTATTGGCTACAACACCTGCTTTCGTTTCCGTCTCAAAATAGTCCACAACCCTATGTCCTAACCTAATATCAATTCCAATCTCCACCGCATAATCAAACACAACCTGATGTATCTGACCCCTATGTCCATTATAATTCCTCCCCCAACTCCTCTCCTTCTCCTTCCAACTCTGATTCAATATCAACTCTCCTTCCCAGGTGCGGATCTGGATCTCGTTGGTCTCATGACATATCGGGTCCAGTCTCTCTTGCATGCCTGGCCATCCGTGGAATATCCTCACAGAATTTGGTCCGAAACTTATCACGTCGCCGAGCACTTTGAGTTCAGTGAAGGATTCGAGGACGAGTACGGAATGGCCTTTGCGGTGGCATTCGATTGCGGCGGTTAGACCTGCGAAGCCAGTGCCGATTATTATTACGCGGATGCCTGTTTCGGGGGCGCGATCGAGGTTTGTCATTGTAAGAAGATATGATGATGAGGTTACTTTTGTCTGAGTTACACAATTTTCAGGTGAGTGTTCAAAAGTTCATTGATAAATGAGTTTTTAAATTGTTTACTAATGGTCTCCTGAATGAAGTCGAGTATATGCATGGTTGACAGGATGTGGGGTCCCCCACAAACCCCGCATTCTGTCTACATTTTTATGCCACCGAGTAGATATCTGTCTGTTCATTATCAGTATGTCTGTTAGATATGCCGTTGGTGGGTGAGCTGGGAGTCTGTTGTGTTAGTCGTACGGCCCTCCTAGTCAATTTTCCTTGCTGACAAAGTCAGCATCTACCGACAAAGATGAGGTATTTTTATCGAATGTATTCAGATTCATAAACGACTATTTCTATTACCGTCTAGGTTTCTTTCGAGTACGTCCAGGATCTGAAGGAGGTTCGGGATATCTCATCCATCCCATTCGTCCATCTTCATTTGATATCTCACCATGTCTTCCACTCCTTCCACCCCCATTCCTTCCGTCAACAGTCTCAATCCCCACTTCAATATCCGCCAACAACTCCCTAGCATTCGGTCTCCTCTCCCAATTACAAGCGAGACATCTGAATATAAGACTCCTTAATGCTACCGAGTATGGCGCTTCAAGCAGAAGCTCGCCCATTGATACGAGGAACTTGGTGTCATTCTCATCTAGCTTTACGAGTAAGAAGTCTGGGTCGAGGTAATGCGGATTACATGATCGTCCTCGGGTGACGACCCAGTGCATCATTTTTCCTATCTGCCCTGGGTGGGTGTAAGCGCTTGCTACTCAGAGAGAGGTGAGGTTTGGGATTGGAGAGAAGGGGTTGTACATATTGTTACTGGTGGCCCGATGTAGTGTTTGTATGGATAGTCGGGTTGCATGCTTTGTTCCTGTACATATGGCATCAGTATTATCTTCAAAGCTCGTAAGTGAGTCAATGTTATGATTTGTTTCATGGCAGCACTCACGGGAGCCAGGGAATCTGCGGTCCCATTCTGTCTCATATATTTGTACTGTCTTTCTGTCTGGAATTCAGGCTTTGGCATCGTATCTGTCAAGCCGAAATCTGCAATCTACAAATATCAGTAAATCTTCACCACCTCAGAGAAAAGCTAGTGCTGACTTTGAAAAGAGGTGTTTCGGTGTGTTCATCGTCATCGAATTTGAGAAATACTATATATGTCAATTCTGGAGTTGTATAACCAGAGAGGCTACATACCATTGCCCTCTTTGAGATCAAAATGTACGATGTTATTCTCCGTCTCTCCATTATCCCAAGTTGGGCCATCCAGGTTTTCATTTCCATTCTCTATGATTGCCGCGCCTTTCGCTAGACACTGAAATAGTTTCCTAGAAAATCCTCAATCAGTAGTCCCCCTATTTCCTCGCTTTAACGGATTTCCCTACCAAATCACCCACTCCGGACAAGGATCCTCATGCGTATGTTCCCTACTCAGCGTCAGCCCTGATAGCCATCCCCATCCAACGCAACCAAATCAAAGATTCAACTCACCTATAAATCCTCCTCCCCCAATCAAACAAATCCCCCCCTCACAAAACTCCATAAACACCCTACAAACACCCACCCCCTCATCATCCATCCCCCTCCAAGTCCCCAACCCCCTCTCCCGCTTCGAAACCTGATAACACCTCACCGTATGCCTCCCACCCTCTTGAAACCGTCGCATCCAATGCACCTCCTCCTCGAAATCGGAGGCGTCGCCTTGTATCTGCTTCACCGCCACGAGATTCACATTTCCTGGAATCCCACCACCCTTCTCGCGCTGCGAAGACGGGATAACGCGTTTCCACAACCCCACAATCCCGTTCCCACCTACACCTAACATCCTCACGCCCTCCCAACACGCAATACTCGCGCCGGGCGCATCAAGTCCGATATTCCAGTCCGGTTCGCTGTCGAGCCATTCCCGCTGCGCGGCTGCGCTTGTTTTCGTGAGGCCCTTGTATTTCGCTACATCGCGCACGACTTGAAATTCTGAACGTGGGTTTGGGCTGCGTGTGCGTTTTCCGCGGCCTGTATACGTGTGAAAGGGTTGAGAGCGGGAGAAGTAGAGGAGGTGGGTGGAGAGGGAGGGGTGGGCTAGGATGGTTGGGTCGCGGCGAGGAGGTATTGTTTTGCGTTTGTGGGGATGGGGTGGTTTTGGTCTTTCTGTTGCGCGGGGGGGTTGGAGGGTTCGGAGGTTTGGAGGGGGAGGGAGGTCGAGGTTGAGTTGTGTGGTGTTTGCTAGGTCGATGTCGACTGCTAGCCGATTGTGTTTGGGAACCATAATGTAAAGTTCATTTCTTGTCTGCGTTCTGTAAGTGTCGCGCAGACTTACCGTTACTCTTCATTTAGGAGTTTGAAGTTTTGTCTGGACGAAAATCTCATGTCTTTGTTCCACTCAAGCGAATGCGGCTGTCACTTCTCGAGCTTGAAGTTTGACAAAGAGGGCTTTTGAGACACTCTGAATTCTGAGGTTTATCCGCACCAGACAAAGACCATTATCTTCTAGGCTACAGGAACCGTCACCTTCAGTGTACATAAGCTCCTCGTTATATACGGAGACAATATCTTCATCAGCCAGTCCAAAATATTCAAGCGAGTATTTTCTTCACGTCAATCTACAATGCGTAGCCATATCGTACCTGCTTGTAGACGATACCTGCGCAACTTTGATCAAGTAAATCTGTCTGGTTTTCATACTGCGAGCTGGAACGTGTCCAATTATGCAATTTTGAACATCAAGTGTTGCCTTGCCTTGCTTCAAGCGCACACTATCTAACATGTTCAAGATGAGCATGCGAGCCCCACATCCATGTGTTTTTATAATACTTCTGTTGTATGAACGTGATCTCAAATAAGGATCTAAAACGCAGGCACTTCTAACAATTCATTATCAAGATACAACTGAGCAACCGAGGTTTGATAATGTCTGATTTGAGTCATCAGTCGATGTAGTGCTGAATTCTAATCATTAAAGTTATTGTTTACGCAAGTTAGATTGCACTAAGACTGCGGGTAAAATGACTTAAGACTTTTATTTTCCTCTCTCTAGCTTATCAATTCCCCTTCAACCGTCCACATTCCAATGACCTCACGACGACCTCCTCACCCACATTCCTTCCAACTCACTTCTTGACCCAAACACCCTTCTCAGCACACTCTTCGACAAAAGCCTCAAAAGTTTTCGGCTTCTTCCCAGTCACCTTCTCAACAACATCGTTCAAGTTTGCCTCCCAGCCCTGACTGACATAAGTATCAAGACTTGCAAGCATTGTTGCAAAAGCTTCCTCGACGCCATATTTCATCAACCCTTCTTTAAATTGCTCCTTTGTGATTCTTACGTGTGTGACTGTGTGTCCGAGTTTAGAGGAGATGAGAGCTGCAGCCTGTGGAATAGGTTAGTTCGGAACGTTTGGTTAAGAAAAGAATGGAGGCCGTACCTCATCGTATGTGAAAAGCTCCGGCCCAAGGATCAAATGATCCGTATTGTGCGGTTTCTCGTCTGTAAGGGCGCAGAAAGCAACGTTCGCGATGTCATCTGCAGAGACAAATGGAACTTTTCCATCTCCAGAAGCAGTGTAGAACTGAGAACTATCCCGAATGGTGGGTTGGTGCTGTCCTTCGGAGAAGTTTTCTGGATGAGCCGTCAGCAAAATTCGAACTAACATTTCAGAAGTAGCAGATCTGTAACGAGTAGCGAGGAAACATTTGATAAATAAAACAGACGTACCCATGAACCATGTGGATCGAAGAATAGCATAGTCAACTCCTAACTCGGCAATATACTTGGAGACCTGAGCCATAGCAGGTCCATCGCCGACCTCTAGAAGACTGGCACTGAGCAGTACAAATCTGTTAACTCCTTTTTTTCTTGCAATTTCAATGAACTTCTTAGATGGCTCTAAATTGTTGAGTACAGGAGGTGACACGATGAATACCGCTGCGATTGCCGGGCCATAAAATGGCAGATCGTAAGTGCTCTCATCGGACCAGTCGAACTTTACTCCCGAGCAATTTTGATAAGATGCTGTTGATTTGCCAGATCTAGATGCCTGGAGAACGGAGTAGTTGGCTTCGGAGAGACGTTTTGCAATGCGCGACGCAACTTTACCTGTCCCTCCCAGTAGCAGTATAGTGGCCTTTGTTGATGACATGGTGCATAATATGTGACACTGTATTTCAACTTCTTCAGCGAGTATGAGTTGCTTATTTTTTTATGTATGCCGTTTCTCGTTTCGCCCATGCGAGGTGAATGTGTAACAAAGCTCTGTCTCTTTGCTGGGCAGGTGCTTCCTCTCCGCAGTTATAAATACGGTGGGTGTGTAACCAGGTGAATTATGGTGCCATAACAGCTGACGAAAACGAAGCCCGTGAGACATGGACTTGTTGTCCCTGCTTGCTGTTTAATGTGGTGATCCACTTCGAACACAACCTCATTCGAGAAGTTTCCCTTAGAAACATCCACCAAGGCACACTAGCCCCTACTAGTGTGTGGGTCTAATCCGGACATAAGATATTCAAGGACCGAGAGTGTCTCGGGGACAGGAATTAACTCCAGCACTGCACCAGGAGTCGCGGAGGATGAAGCCAAATATATCTATCGTGGTTTCACGCCAGGATAAAGCTGGAGTGATAATCAGTCTATATAGAGCAAAGAATTTCGGGCTTCCACTCACACTTGAATGCCCATTTGGGATTGTACCAGTCTCCAATCGTACTTAGTTCCGTATTGGTGTTGTCGCTTCCAAAGCACTTCCAGTAGATCTAGAGCCCTATCTGCATGCTGAGATCTTTTAGCCAAATCTTCAGACTTTAAAATGAGTAACTTACATAAAGACTGACGGTCATGTCAGATCGCAGCTTTTTTCGAATCAAGTCTTCAGCAACGACATCATTGAAAACAGCTACACCTGCCATAAACAAAGCCCAATATAGACCCATCTCAAGCCCGTAGCCCTGAGGAGTTTCTTCTGCGATCTCAAGAATCTCAATAATAGCTTCGGTCACCTCATTCTTCTGAGGCTCTCGACCGACTGGGTCGAGGATGTGATGTAAATAAATGACGCATCCGAGCAGACAAGCCTTTGTGCTCGAGAAAGCTTCCTCTTCCAAAGTTTCAGAAACAGTAAGTTTTTTCTCTCGTGGTAATCGTCGCCAATTTTTATTCTGGTCTCGTAGCTCTGGCGGACATTGACTCCACCAGTGAAGCATAGCTTCATATATTTCAGTTCCTTTTTTTGCGATCATGTCGGGATTCTCTTGCCCGATTTCGCCGAGCGCCTCGGAAGATAGCTGTGAGAGCTTAGCCATATGGGTCATCAATTGGTGAAAGTGATCCGTCATGACTCCGCTGCCATCATAATAAGGCCAGTTGAGGGCTTTAGAACCTTCATCATCCGTTCCGTCGTCAATCCAATAGTTGCCTTGAAGCAACGTACCCTTACCAGAGAACAATGCGCCTGATACATCAAGCAGAGAGAAGAATCGGGTCAAGTAATCACTTGTTCTAGGGCCACCTCGGAAGAGAATCAAATCTCGTGCCCCTTGGAGATGCTCAAGCCAGGAAGAGCTATACGAGGATCTGTCGGAGTGTGAAATCTAAAAGTGTCAGCTTACGTGAAGTGTTTTTAAACTCGGCCCAGGAAGTGATACCTCATAGACACAAAGCAAAAGACATGCTCCAAGCGTTGCATCTGACTGAGCAATTTTTGCATCTGATAAAGAAGCTTGCAATTCTCTCAAAGCAATGGAATAATGATTTGCAGCCGTAATTTCGTGTGATGGTTGGTTTCTAGCCAGGTGAGATGCAGCCAGAGCTGAAATAGAGTGTATCAGGGCGGGTGATGACATTGCAAGCGGCGCTAGTGCCTCTTGAAAGGGGTTTCCTTCGTTGTCATTTGAGTATGCCATGAATCTACAGCAAAATGAGACAAAGTGATGGACGTAGGGAATCATCGCTCTGTCCACAGTTGGGAGCTCAAGCACGAAGTTCTGTCCGGATGGCCGGGATAGTTGAAGCGCTGGAACATCAGATCTGGTGGTGATGATAGTTGCTGAAGAAAACACAGGCGGACGCCCTTGGCTGATAACTTGGAGATCCTCACTCCACACACATTCTCGCTGGAGTCTCTCACACCTTCCACAAATTGGTTTCGTCTCATCACATTTGACCTTGCGTTTCCGGCACGTCAAGCAGCCTTTTTGAGTGAGAATTGGATTTAGAGTTTTCAAGAAGTCTTGCCACTAACCGGTTCTTGTTCGTGGAACAGGTGCTTTGATGCCCGTTCCGGGAGCCATTCTCTCAACTGTGAAGTCTCACTGCATACGGCGTGAGAAGGATGCTGTGAAGAGACCGGCGGGCAAAGTGTGGTATGGTTTCCTCAACGCCCGACTGTTGATGTTATGAGATTAGCTACGATGTTGTCGATGAAGGTCTAAGCACCGGAGCCCGAATCGTGTGGCTTTGTATTGTGGAGTTGTGGATATTCGAACCTAAGACCAAGGGATCTTCGGGGCTTTGTATGGAAAGGCTACTGACCCTAGCACGTGCTTGGGCTGGCGAAGCGAGAGACTTCGATAGTACTCCGATCCCCCCGAACAACACCAAAGGACAATCACTGGTGGGCGGCGACTGAAGGGGCCCACGAAGCCGTTCCTAGTCCAGGATATCTGCCATATCAAGACCCCCTCCGCACGTGGGAAAGAAGAATCGTGCGACTGTGAACCCTTTGCAAAAAAGCAATGCCACCTTTTCAGATCTCTGGCTGGAGAGCTGGTGGGGAGGCAGCGGGGAAACCCTGCGGTGCGTCTTCTTTACCGTTCTAGAAGGCCTGAGGAGGGCCGAAACGCTTCGAGATGGTGTGCTGTTTCAACGCCTCTCATGCAGAGCATCTCGTATATTCATGAAATCTTCAGCTAAAGTGTTCCGGCTCTTTGTGCCGCCAAATCCTTCGGCAGTAGTCCGACAATGAGGAGGAGGAGAGGAGGTCGAGCTGCTTCTTTCAGTATAACGAGTGCTCTAGTCAGAGTCGCTTAAGCATACTGCACCACATTCAGCATTAGTGTTAGAGGAATCTGATAACATTGCTGAGCATATTAATCAAGTCTGAGCGTCCCTGCGGGTGTCCAGATTAAGGAGGAATCAATGTGGGCTCTGTAGAGCTGCTTTTAGCGCTGTTCTGGAAGGCTTCTGGCCTTCTATTGCGAACTACACTACTCGTAGTCTCGTACAAACAGCTGGGTATTTCCCACCTGAAGCTACTTGACACTTGATCTGTGCTTCGATCAAAAGTCAAGCCTGCATTACTAATCGTTAGACTAGAAGAAGCCATTTTCAAACAAGAGAAAAGACCAACAACTTGGAAGTGATCCTTCAACTTTGAATCTCGCACTGAATATGTTGAGCCCGAAGCACACCCAACGCAAATATACAACTGCCGATAACAAGCTGAAACACAATCACTCCGAACTCTTCTTGACCATGCCTCAAAATTGGCATCTCACTGACATGACCCAATATTAGAATTATTTGATCACCGTCCAACGCACCGGTATCCAATGACAGCCACGCATCTCGTGCACTCTAATGCTGTGCCGCAGCTAACGAGGCGTAACTTCCTGGAAATGGAACATCTTCCGATATTTCGAATTCGAACTCAGGGTTATGGGTCTGCGCTTAAAACCTGATGCTGGGTTACCGGCGTCATTGGCTTCAGCAAGACCAGATCTCGATCTGGGGGCGGGTGGCTTCCTAAGCAGGAGACGAACCGCGACATTGGATATTTTAGCCCCATCAAAAATGTCATTAAAAATTATTTCTAAATATCAAAAATTGTGAACGGGCACTCTCTCAAGAGTATTGCCTGGACTGTCTATTTTACTCTGTCATTTTGTCACCTTCCTCAGAACGGCTGCCTCCCGTTCGAGATAAGCCGCACACTCCTTTCTGCTCTTTTCTTCACTAATGAAGAAGATTCCGACCCATGGGACGAATATCAACGCGGCAATGAAAGGAAACGGCGTCCACTGATTCCCGTTGGCGTCGACAATGGCGCTACTGACAATAGGGCCGATCCATGCTGACCCCTTCGAGACAATTCCAAGAAGACCGAAAAACAAATACTCACGGCCCTTGGGTACCAGTTCCGCCATAAATGCCTGGCCGTAGGAAAATTGTATGCCTAAGGTGAATCCAAATTGTCCGTTGAAGAACCAGAATTCCCACAAATTGTGATAGCCAACCTTTGTCGTCCATATTCCAATCATACCCCAAAGCGCCACAAGGAGACATCCAAAATTAGCAACTTGGAGCATTGTCTTCGTTCGAAGCTTAAAATATTGTTGGACGTAGTAACTGCCGAATACACCAAAAATGCAGGAACCACCTTGTACAATGATCAAATAAGTGTTCTGCGTTGCTGAAAACTCCACCACCTGTGTCTGTGCAATGGAGACGAGAGTGAGAGTTGTCGAGATACCATCCGCAAGCAGGAAGAAAGCGATCAAGTAGAAAAACGTTTGCTTCAGCTTCCAGACTTGCTTTGCAGCGAAGTATGTCTGCTTGAAACCAAATGTCAAATAGTTTTCACCCTTTGGCAGTTGTGGTCCAGGTCGCTTCTGTTCCCACAAAAACCAAGGAATAGCCAACACAATCCAGAACGCAGTACAAACAGCAACGGCAGCTGAATAACCTCGATTATTTTGGTCCACTGAATCATCTGCCCCAATGCCGAACAGGGCAGCTAGTGACAAAGCGCAACACACCGTAAAACCGACGTTGTTCCATCCGTAACTGAAATTCATGGTTCTTGATCGCTCCATCGAACACCTATACTCGTATTCTTCTTCGCTAATGGCTTTGTTCAAGAACTCCTCTTTGGCCTTTCTTGTTTCTGGACGATCGCGTGCAAGCTTTGGGAATATCGCGTTGAAGAAGACATAGGATGCCCAAAAGGTGACACCTGGATAAATCGATTAAAAATTTGCGTATGAGGGTAGGTGCAAAGTACATACTGCTCAGAATGTATAGTGCCATTGCAATCCTCCACTTCCCGGGCGTGGTAACTCCTAAGAACCCGAACTCAAACGCCCAGCACACCACGGAAAATCCACGCACAACCCATGGATTCCAATTGCCAAAATCTGCCAAACTGCCCACTCCAATGAAAACCAAAGCTTGAGATAGGAACGTTAAGCCGGTTGCAATCAGGACCACAGATGTATACTCTTTCGTTTTGTTTCCCCCTCCCCAGAAGACATGGCACGGGGCATCGGGGTCGACATCGCAGGAAGAGCTTCCCAGTGGCAGGACATTGGGATTGAATCCAGCTTGGTATATCAGGTTCTGGAACAGAAGATTTGAACTGTAGAAGGCTCCTGTCAGATTAAGTGGAAACGAAGTTGGCGATAGCAGCAATCCTTACTATTGAAACGAGCCAATGCCGTTGTTTCCCGCAAAATAGGCATAGTAAGAGTATATTTCCTTATTCGTCGCGACGGGTCCCTCAGCTCCAAAGACGTCCTCGTCGCGAAGAACATATAAAGGCTCTGAAGGCGTTCCGGATGATTCGGCCACCTCTACTTGGGGTGCGGCTACGGCAGTGAAAGCGAGCTTATCGACATGACCATGTTGGTCCACAGAGGAGGAGGAGGGTCGGCTATCCTGCTCAACCATAACGCAACGTTAATAAGGTTGTGGAAGCAGGCGGTTTGGGAAGAGGTCGACACTGAAGTTGGACCATGAGAAGGTTCAGCCAACGTTTCGAAGCATCAAACACGTCGTTGAGCGTAAGTATGCACTTAGCAGACTAGACAAGCTTTGGTGGATCGGCAATTGAGTAGAACAGCAGTTGAATGGAGCTTCCCATCAATAGAACAACAGCACAGCGACGGGACATCAACAATTCTTATGAGCTTACCACCAGGAAGCAGAGTAGCATTGGAAAGCATTTGAAGCGGCTGGATGTGATTGTATGCATCCGATACGCGTGCAGATAACCCTCGAACGTGGGAAGACGGGAGAGTGATCTTCAAGAAAAAAGGGTCCTGGACATTGTCCATGTTCGGACGTGTCGACGTATTGGTGATCCACCCCGCTCTTAGCTTCCAGCCATATGTTGGTGGATATTGAAAGACGGAACGTGACCGGAGGGATCGCAAGGCTTCAAGCAAACAAACGGCCAGCAAGGGGATCATCAATAATAATGATTTTGGTGTTGTTAGAAGAGCAGTTAGGAGGGTTAACTCGCAGGAGATGAACAAAACGCTGGTCGTTCGTTACCTAAGACAATACCAAAATGAGCCAGCAATATGTTATTTCTTCCCTACCTTGACTCCTTGAGATTTCGTTCAAGCAAACACCTCCCGCTCTCCCGTCACCGAGTAGCCATCGCAAGCAACCTTGAGGTTGTGAATATGTGATGTCTCGCAACACTTTGGGGAACTGCAGGCATGAAGGCAAGTATCACCTGATCGGGGTAGACTGTGGAGCGGGGGCGGGGATGTCTGAAGTGTGTCCCGTCGCCTAGATTAGATCTAGATGGCCACTCACGTGTGTATGCACTCCACCACTTTAATGCTCGCCATACAATCTCTACGGTGGAGCAGTGCGACCATATTCGTACTGCTTGGTTTTTGAGGTTTGATATTATATTTCTTGCTTCCTCCCTCTTCGTTCCGGTCGAACATCTTGCCTTAAGAAACTCACGTGCGTTTATATTCTGTTTCTCCTGACTCTCTTGTTCATTTAGTATCGCCCAGCTTTCCTACCTTCCAATATCCTCGAATATTTCCCATGTCCGAACCATGTGACAAATCTCTCAATCGCTCCAAGGTATCTGCTGCTACGTCGATCGCTTGGCGCCTGTCTTCTGGAGAGAGATTTGTCGAATAATATCGGTTCTTTTGACACCGGAATTCAAATCCTTTGGGTACAGTATACGGAGCTGTTATCGATCCTCCACGATGTCCAGCCAGTCACGGGAACACCGTCGAAAGGGTCCTTTCAAATCGCCTTCTGACTCGATGACGTCCCTTCATTTAGCGACACATTATTCAGGAGGACCACAACTCACCACTTAGAAGCCGTTGTTTTTCAACGCCGTCGCATCCACTCGAGCTTTGGAGGCAAAGATGGAGAGTTGCTGTCGTTTTCAAGCGACGAGGCGGCGGCTTTAATTTTTATCCTCCCACGCCTACCAACCAGATGCACCAGAAAAACCTTAAACGACCCTACGAACAACGTATGTTTGACAGTTGCCCACATGGGCATGCGGTGCTCTCGTCGCCAGTCTGTAGAACCGAGGCGGCCAGTCCAGACCAGACCAGAGAAGACTTTTATCACACGCATTTCCTACCCGTGCATGGCAGAATTGCTCCCAATTATGCTGCTACTTGCTTGCTTATTACCACTGCGGAATCGACCGACTGATACAGTATCCACGACAGGTTGCCCGGTGCTCCACATGCAGAAGTGGGTTGATTCTTTACTTCTTTTAGACCTTCATTATTAGATACATTTCACTCCTTCTGATGTCGTGTATTTGCGATGTCACTCGCCACGACACAACAACATGTCTCCTCATTCTACAGCAGATATAAACGACACTTGTGTGCCTCTCCTTGACGTCGAAATGCCTTCAAAAATCACTTCGTGTGTCATAGGCATTGATGTTGGTGGTACCAATACCGATGCAGTGGTACTACGGGACGAGAGAGTCATTGGGTGGCACAAAACCCCCACCACATCTGATATTCAGGAGGGTGTCGAACTTGCAATCGAGGCCGTTGTAAAGAAAGCAGAAATACCCGTCAATCACGTGGGAGCCGTCAAGATTGGAACCACAGTAAGTCAATGATCGAACTCAGTCTTGGCTATGGCTGTTGAGCTGTTGTTGGTTAGCCGGAACCATCGATTCGATACTAACAACTGTAGCAATTCGTCAATGCGGTGTTGGAGCAGGACTCAAGCAAACTAGAAAAGGTTGCTGTGATTCGACTTTGTGGCCCATATTCGAGAGGGACCCCGCCCTTCTTAGACTTCCCACCTGCTCTTCGTGCCCTTCTTTATGGCCATTATGGTTACGTCGATGGCGGGTATCAAGGTTAGTTCACCTACTATTTCTACACGCAATGTAAAAAGGTCATCAAATAAGTTGTTAGCTTGCAGGATTATGACCTGCAATTCCCGCGACGTTTTCTTGTTTTCTTGTTTGCTCGTTGAACGTGATTGCTGATTCAAGCAGTGGATGGGTCTCTTATCGCCACCATTGATGTGAACCAGATCAAAGAGCAGGCAAGAATTATTAAAGCGAAATCTATCAAGAGCATTGTGGTGATAGGCATATATTCGCCGTCCAACCCTGCACAAGAAGAGGATGTAAAGAAGATTCTGGCGTCGGAGCTTGGCCCCGACTACGATATATCCTGCTCTCATGCTATCGGCCGACTTGGTTTCCTTGAGCGTGAGAATGCCAGCATACTTAATGCGAGCTTACGCCGCTTTGCTCGTCATGTAATTGCTGGATTTTCGGAGGCTATTCGACATTTGGGCACCTGCAACCTGTACATCACACTTAATGATGGTACGCTGAGCATGGCTCAGACGGCAGCAGAGTATCCAATATTGTGTTTTTCGTCTGGACCTACGAACAGTGCTAGGGGCGCGGCTTTATTAGCAAAGTCGTACATTTCTGATGCAAACGATGGGCGAGAGGTATTGGTGGTCGATGTTGGCGGGTAAGTTACATCAACAGTCATTTCTTCGTCTTGCCAATTGACCCCTTGTAGCACTACCACGGATATATGTGCCCTTCTCAAGTCCGGCTATCCGAGGCAGTCGGCGGCGTTCGTCAAGATTGCTGGAGTGCGGACTAACTTTACTATACCTGATGTTCATAGCCTTGCATTGGGCGGTGGCTCACTTGTCCGGACAAAGAGATTGCGAACTTCAGTGGGCCCAGACTCTGTTGGTTCAAGGTTGAATCAAGAGGGTATTGCCTTTGGCGGAAATAAATTTACTGTGAGCTAGCTGGTACCTTGAATCAAATCGTGGGCTTCAGCTAATCAGATTACAGGCCACAGACTTAGTTATGGTTAATACTTTCACGCAGGAGTTGATTGATCCCGAAGTAAAGAAATCTGGTCTCGCTGAAATTGGCAGAGCGTTGGAAGATGCCATTGATTTAGTAAAGACAAAGCAGGGCGAGGCGAGAGTCATCCTTGTAGGCGGCGGTAGCATTATTGTTGATGAGCACATTGCTGGTGTTAGTGAGGTGATCCGGCCGAAATACTTGGAAGTAGCAAATGCTGTTGGGGCTGCGGTAAGTCTTTCGATTCAATATCTCTTAATCTTACTAACAGTCGTAGATTGGGCGCATTAGTGGATCTGTCGACAAAACAGTCGTCCCCACCCACGGAATCGACCTTGAGATTCAGAGAGCAACGTCAATCGCCAAAAAGAAGTGTGTTGCAGCTGGTGGAGACGACAAGACTGTTGAGGTTGTTGAAGTTGATGTTGTGCCTCTATCTTATGCTACCAATGGTGCAACGCGGATACTTGTGCGAGTCGTTGGCGATCTGAAAAATAAATATGATTTCGCTCCTGATAAAGTGATACCAAAGGCGCCCCTGCGGAAAAAGCGAATCGCCAAGTGTGCTCGTGCGATCACAGATTCAAGCCCAGCCGTCACCAAAGGATCTTCGTACGAAGTCGTAAAACAGTTTGATGTGAAGTCGTATCGGCCGAGAATTGAAGGAGATTTGTGGTATTTCTCCGAGCTAGATCTCCAATTCTTGCAAGACGGAGCAGGAATTCTTGGTGTTGGGAGTTGTGGAGAACCATACTCCGCCTATCTGGCGTGCCTGATGGCGCTTCGAAATGGGGAAGACATCACTATCAGAAGACAGGATACACTACCCGACGATGCCGTAGTTCTTGTTGCGGGTTTTATGGTACGTTGAATTCTGCTATATGAATTACGACTCTTCTAACCTTGTTCAGGGATCTCCTGGTGTCTATCTGGAGCGGATACCAGGGGTTGATGAGTAAGTTGCATTTCGACTAGCACAATGTATATACTGACTCTAGGTGAAGAATCACAGACGCAATGAAAGGTACAATGAAAATGGCGGGAATCGAAAACTTCGATGCGGTAGTTCCAAACGAGATTGGAGGTCTGAACGCATTCGAATCAATCCTAGCAGCTCGCCGCTTCAAGAAGAGCGTACTTGATACCGATCTCGTAGCACGAGCATATCCAATGGTATGGCAGACAGTTCGCTGTTTGAAAGACGTTCCAATTGCACCATGCAGTGTAGCAGACGGATCTGGGAGGGTTGATGTATGTACTATTCATCGCTTGTTGAAAACACGTTTAACAGGCTATATAGTCATTTTCAACAGCCACGGATAACTTCCACGCAGAAGACCTCATGCGAACGGCATGCACAGATCAAGGCTCCTTGGGTGGAATGTGTATATCTCCAGTCTCAGGCGCCGAAGCTAAAACCCTTCCTCGAAATAGCTTCTCTCATGGTAAGTACTCTTTTGCCGATAGCCGTCGCCCACTGACGCAAAATTTAGCATGGCAAATCGGCCGATCAATCGCCATCTCTCGCTCCCTAAAAATCGATCCCATCCCTCCTCTTCTCGAATTACAAAGCGGTGTCTTGCTTTTCATTGGCAAGATTATCTCGGTAACGCGAAACGTCGCAGAAGGATTTACACGTGGAAGTGTTCTCCTCGAACCGTTCTCAGAAAACGACTCCAACAGGATCGGGGATGAAGGGGTAGAGAAGAGTTTGGTTATCGATTTCGAGAACGAGAATCTGAGTGCAGTGTTGAAGGAGCAGGGTAAGGAGGAGAAAGTCCTGGCGTGTTGTCCAGATTTGATCGTTGTATGTTTTTCGCCACATTTTGACACTGAGATACAGAAGGGAGGCTAATAACGGTACAGGTTCTTGACAAAGCGAATGGGGCGCCGCTTGGTATCTCAGATTATAAGTACGGGCTGAGGGTCAGTGTTATTGCACTGCGATCACCGCCTGTCTGGACCACTGAAAGGGGCTTGGAAGTTGGTGGACCTAAAGCTTTTGGGTATGTTTTCCCTTTGCTTTCCCATTTTGTGCTTTGAGGGCGAAGACTGACGAATCAAATAGACTCAATATGGATTACAAATCCGTCGCTACCTCTGCGGTGGCTTACGAGGAACCGAAGAGTGTTTGGGAGATGTTTGGTGAGGGATCATGATCATGTTGATGACATACAAACGATTTAAACTTATGTATTAAAGATGCTAGATTAGGGATAAAGCGTAATGAGGAGATGATAATGATGATTCAATTTTTCGCACAAGGGTTGTGTTGCGTTGCTACACCTTTTGTGTTGAAAGCGCAAGTGATTTTTATTTGGACTGTTTCATGTGGTCTTGCGGTGGACAGATGGGATCGCTATCATGAATGTCGATCAGAGAACTATTGGTTCACTTCCAAGTTTGGTAATTGAAATATCACAGGGAGTACACGACTTCGTTAGGTGGGTTTGTAGGCGACCAGGTACTAAATCACACAACGAATTCGTGCACCCCTTGTCTATAATCAAGGTTACAGATATATATGTTTTTTGACAGATTTCGAAAGATATTAGAACGGATCTATCTATTTGTCTAATCTAACAACAAAATACATGATAAAGCTTTACATCAACTTGACACGCATCGTCTTTTCACGATCCACTATCTTATTGAATCAAATCAACTATGCTAAACAGACCTAGCATCTGGTCATAATAGTAGCATCGTAGCAGCTCTTTTTTTCTTGTGCCTGTTTTTTCTAGTCAAATCTCTTCTTACACTGTTCCAACTACTCCATTACATAACAATTAGCTAATTTGTAGAGACGTCACTGCCGTTTGAACCATGAGCTTAAGCAAACGCAGCCAGACCGTGTTACTATTCATCTGGATCCGATCGCTGGACAGAGATAGACAGCAAAAAGTACACTCGAATGAAGAAATTTGTTAGTAAATCATGAGGTTTTCAAATTACGCTTAGACATTTAAGTGTTTAAACGAAGGTTGGAACATTCCACGGACTACCACTGGTTGACCGGTCATCTGTCCTGCTTATAGGTTCTTTGAAGTTTTCAATTCTATGAAGTTAGTCCAGTCCAAACGCACGTCGAGCAAAGGAAAGGGTCAGTTTTAGAAACACGTCAGTTGTGGTAGCTGAAGGGAACTAAGTTCTTCTGGTACTCGCTGAAACATTGTACAATTGTCGACACGACGAAGCAACCGCGAGCACACATGCTCGTGAGCGTTTGGAGGGGAAGTATGTCCTTGTAAATCAAATGCCTTTTATTTTTGCGCATTGTTTAATTACATAGCGTTCATACTAGTCCTTAAGCTTTCCATGTCACTATAAATCAACTGCTGGCCTGCCTTGGAATCTATGTCGGGATCGCCATTCCCAAACTACATTATATCTAGCCAATTGAATGATCGCCAACTTTCGACTATTCCGTGGTGACGGTGAACGGAAACGTCAATGGTGTATTTGTTTGTTTCATTCTCTGACTCTCATCCGTCAACACGAATTCGAACACAGAATCACGGCCCTCAGATTCGGCATGTTGCATGGCAACCAAGATGCCCTTGTCGCTACCGACATATTTGACGCTCAAGCCGGTGACGATCCGACACAGAAGGCCAGTGATTACGTCCCAAATCTCGAAGAATTCGTCATGGAAGATGAACAGGTAGTGGCTGTCAAGCGCGGCTGCGGTCGCCTTGCTTACGAAGGTAATTGGTTCAATATCACTAATCTCTGCGTCCCTATCGATATATATCGCAACACCTGGAGACTTAGCGATAGCCTTTTGTTCAATTAATACAGCATTTTTGCTTACATTCGTATACACAAAGGTGACTTGTAAGAACACCACTTCTAGTGGTTCCTTCTGGAAGACTAAAGATTTCTAACGGCCTGCCTTTGATAGATTGGTATGGTTCTCGAGGCAAAGAAATTGGTATGGTTCTTGTAGGTGGACTGATCAAACTGCAATCTTTGAATGAGCTGTCTGTGACGAAGACTATGCACATGTTATCGAACACATGCATCTGGGAACACGGTGTTCTGAGGTAGTACTCGGCGTACCGCCAATAACAATATCCGTAGCCTTTGAATAGCAGAGGCTTATCCAGCTCGGGAGGGTTCTCAGCGCGGCGCTGGCAGAAATCACGGCCCCGTCCCTTTGAAGCGTGGTATATCTCGATCAACTGTAATTGGTCAGAAAATATTTTGGGAATTTCTAACGCTGAGTATCTCACCGAGAGGCTCTCATTTGACCCCTCACATGTTATGCAATAGATAAAATTACCTTCTGCTGTCTTTGCAAATCTGAAGAATTTGACATTCTCTAATAGTTTAAGTGAGAGTTTGAAGCCATTCATAATATCAATGACATAAAGATTATTTGATGCGAGAACTAGCATAACTTCGGGGCCTTCAAGCACTGTGATTTGAGTCACAGGATCGATATTAGCACAGTATACCAATGCTGGACTCGATGGCACTGCCGGATCGAAGACATAGAAGTCTGTCGAACTACTCATAGCGATTAAACCCCTTCCGCGATAGTAAAAAGGCGTGACGCATTCTACAAACGTAGGTGCTAGATGGATAAGCTTGTCTTCGAATAACACAAGGGATTTGGGAATTCCAATCTGGTTCTTGAAAAACTTCTGAGGAGCTGCGGTCTCACTACCGATTCCAGAAGCTGCGTGCCATATCAATGTTAGCGAATATGCGTCTGAGTTACCGGGAAAGAGTGTTCGAGAGGACATGGCCTGTTGGGCCAGCTGGATGTTATCCCACCATTTTTTTCGTTGTGATGCGGACTTCACTACCAGCGCGCAGATGTCGCCAGTACTTATGTCTCGAATAAAAAGAGGGAATAGCTCCTGTATAGGTGTTTTGGCAATTGCTCCTTCCTTTGCTTCACCCTCTTGAATCGGCAATAGCTTCCACTGGTACTCGTCGTTGACTTGGTCAAGTAATACTAGAAGCTCTATGCGTATTGGCTGTGTTATATCATCAGTATCGCCTCACATTGAGCTTGTGGTTCTTACCTGACAAGTTATTTCATATTTGTGGTCAATACTTTTCGTTGCAAGAATTAGACAATTGTCGAAAAGTAGAGCATAATTTAGGGGATCTTGGGGCTCTTTAGTTAATCTCTCAACTTCTCCTCGATAAAAGAGTCGACGATCTAACCGATCAAGCATTAATAATCTCTCGGCGTCATGGAGGCGATTTACGAAAATGAATGATGATATTAGCTCTGATGTCTGAAAACCTGATTCATCGTCCGACTCGTATAAGGAATTTACATCAGTCGAAGAAGAGGAGCTCTCGTACTGCTGTGAGAATTTTCCAGAAGACTTTGACTTTGATTGTTGTGGTTTGTCCGAATCGTCATCTTGACCTTCTTCATTCCTGTCCCGTGGCAATGAAAACAGCGCAAGTTCCTCAAGATGTCGAGCAAGGTGACGACAAAGTTGTTGCAACGAGTCTAATACCTCAAGACATAGAGGGCATTCTTGTTCGGTTTTTCCATCGACAGGTCTATGACAAACGTCTGCCAGGGCACTGATTTGCTGGTTCGATGTAATCATGTGTGTCTCCCTTACATGTTTCTCGAATTCAGCTTGACTATGAAATATTGCCTGACAATTGGCTGCACAAGACCATACTTTTCTATGCTCGTTCAATTCGTGATCCCACCAGTCGTGACGGGATTTGAACGTTTTACGGGCCTTGAAACATGATTCAAAAGTGCAAATATACGGTTGAAGGTCTCGGAAGATATGCTTCTTCCAAGCATTCTGACTCTTTATGCCTACCATTGTATAACAGTACGGACATTCAAAAGGCCGCCCGCCTGTCGATCCCGACGGAAGTGGAGGAATAGCGAGTCTTCCTCCGAATGATGCTGACGATGCGTAAGAGGTCAAGGTCTGGCCACTGTCAGATTTTGTCTCAACGTCAATGTCTGCTCCAACAAATTCGGATGCGGAAGTCCCCGTTAGTATCGTGTTTGCAGCCACGCTACGTTTGCCTATGACTGTTTCGTTTTGGAGGGACATATCGACTCGAGTTTTAGCTGCCGCGCTATCGATCGGCTCATCCGGCCCCTGAGTCCTAGGTAAAGCATGTGCATGCACATCTTTTATATTTGGCTCAATTAGATCTTGTGCGAGCTTTTTGTGGTGCTTTTCACAATACTTGAAGTATTGACGTCTTCTTGATAATGCCTTTCCAAGACGCAAACAAAGGTAGTGCTGCCCCATCGTCAGCAGGCAATATCATGTCAACACGGACAAATACCTTAACAGCTGGGAATTTCGCCTTAACATGATTGACATCCCACGCCTCGTAAAACGATATGTCAATGGAGGCAGCTTTAATGAGTCGGTCATGGTTAGAGACACCGTTTCTGATGGACATTGACAGCCTATAGAGACAATCGACAACAACGACAACAACGACAACATCTTGGAATATCTGCTGCAATTCCGTGAATTGATGGCTCTCGCTCTCTATTCGAGCTTCATCTATTGAGAGTTCCGAGTCCGAACCAGAATCAAAGTCTGCATTATTACGGGCTGGCCGAGTCCCTGAAACTATGGCAATAGCTTGGAATATGTTAGACAAGATTTATAAGCCACTCGGTGACATCGATATAATTAATTTAATTCACGGGACTTAACATTGAGCTGAGTTTTGAGACGTAAAATACGTCTTGTGTGAGACAGCAAAAGCAGCCAATAAATAAATGATAATTCTCGGACAATGATAAAGTGACACGCACCTTCCTGGAGAATTTCGCTCATGTCATCTAACAGCGACACAATCCTGCCCCGCAAAGGCGTGGCGTCACGAAGCCGGTGATCAAGAGAGACCTTCCCGTTTCTATGGGCGGCAATGTTCCTGTATACCATCTCATTAATCTAATCTACTCAGACGGAGTAAAACTTAGTAACTTACCCTGCCCAGATTTTTAATCTACCCAATTCATCCTGAACCATAGATAATGGCAGTTGGTCGGCTACTGCTGGGCTTGGAACTCGTAGTGCAAGGGAGAGCTTAATGAATTGCCCTAGGCTGCTAGCAAAGGCTGATGCAATGGACCGGTCCATCGTAGTTTGTCGTGAGAAAATTCAAAGGAGTTATGTCTTTTATCGTGTGAAGAGACCTTCTATTGGCTATTTTGCCTAAACCCTAGAGAAGGTGTGCAGCAAGCAAGAACAGCTTTCCCCCAAGAGGCTACAGGGTAGTTTGACCAAGCCAGACTGACTTCTCACCTCCGAGGTTTTCTGTAGTCGATTTTCCAAGAAGTTTGACAGCAAGTTAGGTTAGTCGAGCCTCCAGCAGACTGTTGAACCATTTTTGTGAGAGCTGCAGCAACAAGGGTGCATCGCGGCACGGGGTCTGCGACAGGCAGCCTTACACAACAAATAACCAATTTTTTTCTCAAAAGGCTTTGATACTTAAGATACCAGTGGCACTGCAAATAATGGTCACCGGCGTCGAAACAGCTGGACTCATCCTGGGATCGCTTCCATTGATCATTTCGGCTTTGGAACACTATGCCGAAGGTGTTGGGACGATCGAGAAATGGTGGAGATACAAGCGGGAGCTTGCAAGCCTAAAGAGAGTTCTTGGTGCTGAGTATGATAGGTTCTTGAACACCTTAGAAGAATTACTTGTTGGCCTTGTTCCGGATACTGCACTTGCCGACATGTTGAAAATGCCTGGAGGCCCAGGTTGGGCAGACGCGGAATTGAGTCGTAAACTTCAAAACAGGCTGCGCAATTCTTATAGGTCGTATGTCGAGACTATCAATGATTTCAACGAGGTCGTTACAGACCTCAAATCAAAGTTGGAGTTAGATCCAGACGGCAAGGTATGTCAACGTACTTCTCCCTGGAGCGTTGCTCACGCTAGCCCGCAGCCAAGATGGACCGATTCTAGAACGTACAAACGAGAATACAAGCGTATAAAGTTCAGTCTCTCCAAGTCTGCCTACGAGGACTTGATGCGGAGGGTTGATAAGGACAATGGAATCCTGGCGAATCTGACACATCAGTCTCTGCGGCTTGAGCCGGTGCGCCAACGACGAATGACACGAGGGGTTGCCGAATTCGATCGAATACGCTCACAAGCAGAGAGTTTATATCGAGGGCTGAAGAAGAACTTGTGTTGTACCTGCCAAACTCCGCATCATGCCAATTTGCGTCTGGAAGCACGAACGTCACCGAACAGGGAGGGCGATGTTGGCAAATTACGCTTTCGAATGATTTTTAGCTATGATGGTTTCAACACATCAGAAAGTCAGGCGTGGAAATTGCGAGAGGCGGATATCGAGGCTTTGGAGATAATAGAACAGCCTAAACCCTTGAGAAAGGAGCAACCGTCACCAACACCGTTGCCCAAGGCCAAAAAGGGGGTCAGTTGGGCAAATGATTTGTTGGTTGGAACTCCTGTTCCACAACCAATAATAGGGACGGCTTCAACACAAATAAAAGACCTCTGTCTCGCATTTCATGGGTGTACAGATACAAAAGAATGCTTAGGCTTCATTCTCGACGAGACGCGGATGAGGCACCATATATATCCAGTCCATTCGCTGACACACACACTGCCATCAGTAACGAATCTCTCTACACTTCTGTCAAGTTCTAGAAATCCAGCAACAAAACTTACGCGGAAAGAGAGACTACAGCTCGCATTGACTCTTGCAGCAAGCGTGCTTCAGCTGCGTCAAACTCCATGGCTAGATGAGCGCTGGTCCACGAGTGACATTCTATTTATTTCAGGGACTAAAAGCCCTTATATTTCGCGAACATTCAAAGTTCTTGATCCCGAAACCAAAGATGAAAGCATCAAACACTTTTCCGTTATACAAAACGAGACTATATTCTCTCTCGGCGTGTCGCTGATCGAGCTTTGCTTTGGCTCGTCGCTTGAAGCACTTCGTGAGGAAGAAGATGTCAGTCTAAATCCTCAGCTTACAGCTTACATGACTGCTCGTCGTCTACTGAGTCAAGTCTACGAAGAGAGTGGAAACAGATATGGAGATGCTGTGCGAAGGTGTGTAAATTGCGAATTTGACCATAGGAAGCCAAGTCTTGAAGTCGAGACGTTCAGGGATAAGTTTTTTAGTGGGGTAGTTGTACCCCTCGAAGAAGACTGGACGGATTTCAGTAGTACTATAGGAGGTAGGTCCTATGATAATTTAGTATAATATATATCGCGTAAGCGCAGGAGGGTCATGGAATGACGGACTGGCACTCTCTTTATCTGCTGGAGGTCGTTCACTTGTGTCATTTGCTATCATCTCCCGACTCTCGTGAGCGATCCGTACGCATTATCAGATAATTTTACGCTTCGAATGTGTCTGTGAGAAACAACAATCAAGAACACTCGAGGGTATCGTACGGTTCGATTCAGTTGTCTTCTTGCACGTCGATAATTTTTAAGTGGCCGTGTCCTACAGAGATGTGCCCCGTAGCGCTCACGTGATAATGCCACCCTGCTGCTTCTTGTCGGATAGGAGTGAGAACATAAACTTGGAGAACAAAGGTTTGAATAATAAAAAAGAAGAGACATAAATATCGAGATACCATTAGCGATTAATCTATTCGAAATTGGGATCCTTAGGGATATCATGAAGAAAATCAATGTAATATCCACGTGACTCTGGGGTAGTCTCCGCAATCCAGGAACCAGACTTTGTTAAAATAAGGTTTTAAGCCGCATCCATTCAGTATCGACGGTGAGCATGATCTTCTCTTGAAGAAAACACCCTCTTTTGCACTCCTGTGCAGATCGACTTTCGTCTTAGTGGACGGCTTTTCTTCGCTCGAAATGGAATCCCAAGCGTCTGCTTGTCATTTCTACACCTTTTCGACCGTCTAGCAAGTGTTTAGACGTTGTTATCGGGAGGTTGCAATGTAGGTTTATTTGTCGTTGTTGTCTCTCCTTTTCCCTGATCGTGTTCTTTGCCAAGCAGGCGGGTTTGTGTGTTGCATTTTAGGTTGGGTGGGGCCTGTCGGGTCGCTTATGCCTGCTGTGATTGGTCGAACTCAAATGTTGCCTTTACGCGACAGGACAGACGCTTCATCCAAATCCTCAATCGTCGACTCTGCCGTTTGCAAATCGTCATCTATTTTGTCTGACTTTTCTCCATCGATTGTTAATGTCTCTTTGTATTACGCGTAAGTCACACCGGTTCTTGTCGTCTCCTCAAGTACAGAAGAAGCGGCGCGCAATACTAACCGCATTTCAGATGTCGGCCACTTCAAGCAGATGAGCGAGTAAACGCACTGCGAACTTCAAATATCGACCCATACTCGTTGGCATCATATGCACAGTACCTTGGGTGGCGAATTCGGTAATTTAAGTCCTGCAAACGAAAATGCCATCGAAGCGCAAAGCAGAAAACTTCGACCCAAACAAGTCGGACTCCAACGACACAGATTTCGATCCTACAGAGACCAGAGCACCCCCAAAGAAATCCAGGAAATCTGCAGGTCACAGGAAGGGGTCAAGCCGTCCAGCGAAACGAGCGAGATACCGAGGGTCGGACGTCAGCGAGGACGACCTGGACGACGACGATTTGTCGGTCTCGGAGGAAAGCGAGGAAGAGGAAGATTTCGAGATGAATGAGAAAACAGGAAGAAGGGTGCGGAAAGCGGCGAAGAAGGAAGTAAACTATGAGGATCCTTCCGAATCCGAGGTCGATGATTTGGACGCGAGTGACTCGGAAGAGGTGAAAGTCACGAAGACGAAGTCACCGAAGAAGCGCGCAAAACCCGTGTTTGATGACGATAATGATGATGATGATGATGACGACGATGAAGAAGGAAAAGTTGTAACAACTCCGTCGCGGAATCGAAAGTCGAAGATCATCAAACTAAAAATCAATACACCAGCGCTCGGCCGCTCAACTCGTGCTGGCAGTGCGCTTCGTAGCGCGGCAAGCACACGACCAAGAAGAGGCAGCACTGCAGAACCTAGATCTGCCGGGATACCTGTTCGAAGAGCAACTCGAGCGACATCCGAAGCCTTGGGCGAAGAGCCTATAGCGCTTTCCGAATCGGGTCGACATGTTATTCGACAAGGTCAATCTCCAGAGCCCATAGGTAGAAGAGCCGATCGCGGTGGAAAGGGCGTAAAGAAGCCAGCATCTACCATTAAAGAAGAGTTGCACGAATCAACTTCACACGAAGAACAGGACGAGGATATCACAATGGCTACTGAAGTCCCTGGCACTGACGAGCGCGAAGGACATAACGATCCCGATGCACAAGAAGACATCGAAGATAAACAAGACGCGGTTGGCGAAACCGAGGAGGGTGCTGCACAACCAGCTGTAGTGGATGAAGACGACGATGAAGACGAAGACGAAGACATTCCAATAACGCGACGAAGAGGATCGCGGCCAGCGCTGGTTGTCTCTGACCTACCAGCCGAAGAAGAAGCGGATGAGACGAAAGCACAATCTGCAGGTGGTTCCCGGCGGTTGAGAAACAGATCGCGAAAGAACCAGTCACAGAGAAAGCCAACAGATGCAAGCAGTGATTTTGAGCCCGTTGAAGAGTCTGCTGACGAGCTTTCCGCTTCCGACCCAGGAGCGAAAGGGAATAAAGAAGAGGACTATGAGTCGGGGTCGCAGCGTCGGGGCAGGCGTGGCGTGCAGGCAAAATCGAAAAGCACATCTAGAAGACGCAGCCCAGACTCGAATCCCGAAGAGCTTGACGAGGATGAACTAGCTGAAGAACTTTATGACCTCAAAGCAGGTTCTCGACGACGCCGTCCAAGAGTATCAGAGCCAGGTATCGTTTATGAAAAGTCAACAACTCGCACAAGAAAGCCAGTCGACTACAGTATCAAGCCCATGGATCAGATATATGCTATGGACGAAGATGGAGAGGAGGCGGCCCCAACACCAACTCGTAGAGCAAAAGGTGGACGGAGTGGTGCCAGCCAACCTTGGGAGAGAAATCTATATTCGACTCTTGGTCCGTTTGGAGGCGGAGGTGGTCCTCCTGCAGTTATTGGTGGTCCTTGGGGTACTGGCGCAGCTGGCGGTGTTGACTCTGATAGCAGTGATGACGAGAATATGGCTCGACCGGTAGGAGTTGGCGGAGCCCTTGGAATGACACCCACATCCGCTATGCCTTCTGGTTTGCTTCCTGGCATGGGGCAGACAAACATGGACCCTACTGGCGCACTTTCTGGAACACCCTCTGCCCTGGGCAAAGTTGGGAGCCGCAAAGCGTTGGCTGACGCGGATCCCTTGGGCGTTGATCAGAATGTCGACTTCACCAAGGTTGGTGGACTGGATGCTCATATTGACAAGCTCAAGGAGATGATTCAGATGCCCCTCCTCTACCCCGAGCTCTTCTTAAAATTTCACATTGTACCGCCTCGTGGTGTGCTGTTTTACGGTCCACCTGGTACTGGTAAAACCCTTCTGGCACGAGCCTTAGCCGCACAGGTTGGCTCCGGATCTCGCAAAGTCACGTTCTACATGCGCAAAGGTGCCGATGCATTGAGCAAGTGGGTCGGTGAGGCCGAAAGACAACTTCGACTTCTCTTTGAGGAAGCGAGGAAAACCCAGCCAAGTATCATTTTTTTCGATGAGATTGATGGTCTCGCCCCTGTTCGTTCCAGTAAACAAGAACAGATTCATGCTTCTATAGTCTCAACGCTACTAGCTCTCATGGATGGTATGGATGGTCGAGGCCAGGTCATTGTTATCGGTGCTACAAATAGGCCTGACAATATAGACCCAGCTCTACGCCGACCTGGTCGCTTTGACAGAGAGTTTTACTTTCCTCTACCAGATGTAGAAGCTCGAAAGTCAATTGTCAATATCAATACACGCGATTGGGGCCTCGACGATCAGTTCAAGAACAGCATTGCTGAGAGAACAAAAGGCTATGGAGGCGCAGACCTGCGTGCTTTGTGTACCGAGGCAGCGCTGAACGCCGTTCAACGTACATATCCTCAAATCTACGGATCTAATGACAAGCTCATCGTTAACCCGGACAAGGTCAAGATTACTGCCAAGGACTTTATGATCTCCATCAAGAACATGATACCATCCTCTGAGCGATCAGCTTCTTCAGGAGCAACCCCTTTGCCTAAAGTAGTAGAGCCTCTCCTTCGTGATGAGCTAAAACGACTTGAGAAATTTGTCGATGAACTAATTCCAATAAAAAAGAAAACAACCGCACTCCAGGAAGCGATGTATGAGCAATATGATGATCCTGATCAAGGATTTCGACGAGAGACCATGGAACAAGAATTCGAGAGATCTAGAGTCTTCCGGCCACGAATATTGATTTGCGGTGAACCCGGCATGGGCCAGAACTACCTTGGCGCAGCTCTCCTCAACCACTTCGAGGGGCTTCATGTTCAGAATTTCGATCTCCCCACAATCTTTAGTGATTCTGGTCGGGTATGTCTCGTTAACCATCTGAAGCATTCATCAGCTAATTTAATTTTAGAGCCCTGAACAGGCCCTCGTACAGCTCTTCGCCGAGGTCAGACGTCACAAGCCTAGCGTTGTTTATCTTCCTAACGCAGAGACGTGGTGGCATACTCTCACTCTTGCGCAGACTGACACCTTTGTGAGCATGCTCAAAGCGATTCCGCCTACGGATCCTGTGCTTGTTGTGGGCATTACAGAAAAGCCTATTGCAGATATTGATGCGGCGCTACTGAATGACTTATTCTGCTACTCAAGCAAAAGCCGACAAGAGATTAGACGCCCTACAAAGGCATGCTCACTTATTACTCCATCATTTCACTGCTAACTTCTCACAGGAGAGTCGCGAAGCTTTTTTCTCCAACATCCTTGAATATGTTAGGTTAACTCCTAACGACTTCCCCCAGCCGGCAAACCGAAAGAAGAGGAAGCTTGAAGTCTTACAAATTGCCCCTCCGCCCGAGGTAAAGCCGCCAACCAAGGAGGAGATTAAAGCGCAACTGAAGAAAGATCGCCAGCTACTCAACCTCCTTAAGATCCAGATCCAGCCAATCATGGATCAGATACAGAAAAAGTATAGAAAATTCCGTACACCTGCCATCCTTCAGTCTCAGATTCAGTACATCCTGGACGAAATGGATCCCAATCATGTGCGCTCTGATACTGTCGGGTTCAGACCATATGAGATTGATACAGACAAAGACGGCGTCAAGGGACTGCGAGAAACAGCAAGTCAGAAGTTCTTCTATAATCTGGAAACCACAACGATCGAGGAGCGATTATCCAACGGCTTCTACGCTCGACCAAAGGATTTCTTACACGACATCAGGACGCTTGCAAAAGATGCCAAGCATATGGGCGACAAGGAGCGCTTGTTGAGGGCTAATGAACTTGTGTCTAATGTGGAGGTCGATATGATGGGGATCGAAGTGAATCCAATCTTTGCAGACTGCGAGAATGTCTATAGACGACAGCTTCAGAGGACCAAAGAACAGGAAGAAAAAGAAAGGAAGCGTGCAGAGAATCCGTTTGGTGGTGCTGTAGGTTCTGACATGCCAAACACCGAGGTTTCGGAAGCCGGTCAGCCACCTCTCCTGCTAAGTGATCCTGTCCCCAAAAGACAAGCCGTATTCTCGACTTCTGTCCATAATTCCAGTAGTTTGTCGAATGGCGTTTCTTCTGATACGAACGGATCTTCTGTACCTTCGCGAAAAAGCGACGATGTGCAAATGGGCGGCACCGACGAACAGTCCCAACCTACACAGGCCTCTCATCCTATGCATCCACCAAGTCAACTACGGAACATGATGACTGCGAATTTGTCTAACCCTGCGCCAACATCGCAAATCTCTCAAGTATCCGCCTTCCAGGAGATTCCACATGGCACGTCACCAAGTGATCTTGTGAATGATGCCTCGACGACAACCTCGGGCAAAAAGACATCTACTGATGGGTGGAGTACTCAAGCAACGAATGGAATCGGTCATGGAGCTCAATCTTCCAGTCCAATCGATAAGCCTGGTCATGATTCACAATTACCAGATACACAGACAAATGCGTCACAAAGATCAAGTCAGCAAGATGCATCAAACACTAGCAGTGATGAACCATGGCCACACTCTCAAGCTCACGGTCTTGCGCGTGGCAATTTGCAAGGCATGTCTCAGAATACACCGAGTACCAACAGCCAGCACTCGAGTAACCCTGCTGTACCACATTTCAATGCTCCTAATCGCTCGGCTTCGACATCCAAACCATCAGGATTCGTCAATCTTCTCAATGACTCTCCTGTAGATGATGTTGTATCCTCGCAAATCTCGTCACAAGGCAACGAATACATCTCCGACTCCTACTTCATCGACGTCTTGCTAGACCGAATCGTTGCTGGCAGCAGTGGTTGCAGCGTCGATCAATTAGAACAGATCAACCGCGAACTTATGGAGGGTCTTTGGGAAATGAGAGGCGAATGGAATCGTAATGTCGTCGCAGCAAAGCTTGCTGAGATCTTCAACGAGACGATCAAGGATATCGATTACATGCAGGAGGTGCTGAAAGCTTCGCAGGCTACACAGGCTTCTCAGGCTGCTCAGCTTTCACAGGGATCACAGCTTGGTCCTCTGCTGAAGTGAGGATGCGGTGGACGGGCGGAAGACTATGGGATACATAAGGCACGGGGGAGAATAATCGTTGTGGTAAAGGTTTGGATTTGAGTTTGGGGTTGGGGTTGGGGGCGTATGGTGTTGATGGCAGGGTATTTGTGTAGTAGGGATGTTGTTCATTCTAGATTTTTGGATGAGTGGAGAGGGTGTAAGACTTTGAGGTTGTTACTTAGTATGAGATACACATTGTCGTCAAATTGTTCTTGTGATTCTGTGCT
The DNA here is from genome assembly GCF_000409485.1 of Glarea lozoyensis ATCC 20868. Taxonomy (NCBI): domain Eukaryota; kingdom Fungi; phylum Ascomycota; class Leotiomycetes; order Helotiales; family Helotiaceae; genus Glarea; species Glarea lozoyensis. The sequence goes on from NW_007360984.1 coordinate 1,390,267, forward strand.
TGAAGCGGATTGTGAAGCTGTTGAGCAGGACTAGCTGGCCTGTCATGCCACCGGGTTTTCAACGGTTCTTGGCTACTGATTACCGTCTCGGAGTCAAAAACTTGACAAGATGAAGTCTTCAAGCCGTCTTAAATTGTATCTATACATCAAAAAACTATATATATATTTTACTTTTCTCATAAAATCGTTATTTCAGCGCTTCAAACAAGAAAGCAAATCATCCTCTCATAAATCATCATATCATAAAACCACCTCCAAGAAATAAACCTCCCCCTCACGCCTCCTTCTGCTCCTTCCCCCCCTTCCCCTCCATCTTCCCATTATTCCACGTACTTGCCTTACTCATTGTCCTCTTCCTCATCGTCGCCATAATATTCCCCTCCATCTCCTCACTCCCCTTCTCCAAATCTCGATCCTCGCGATCATAAATCCGCTCCCTCCTCTTCTCCCACAACCACCACCCGCCCACGATCACCATCGTCACGGGGATCGTCCACGCAAAGTAGATCCAGAGTTGCGCGGATACGATGGGTTGACCGGGGTCCGGCGACCAGTTGAAGAAGGTCATGCTGAAGACGGCGGCGAGGTAGGCGCCTGGGAGAAAGATGGCGCCGAGGAGGGAGATGGTTTTCATGGCCGAGGAGTCCCGCGTGGAGGCGTGCGCGAGCTTGCGTTGTTCGCCGGCCATTTGGAAGTTTAGTTTTGATTCTTTTTGGGCGATGATGTTGTAGAGCTATACCACACTTATTAGTAAAGTTCAGAATGATGACGGGAAAAGGGGACGTACAGCACTCCTCTGAATATCCAATCTCTGCAATGTCGTATACGCATAACTATCAATGCCCTGCAACTTAATCTTATAAAAATCCAACCTCGCAAGCATACTAGCATGCAACTGTCTCATCTCCCTCCCCCTCCTCCTCTCCGGCAACTTATCCCTGAATTTCTCCATCGACTTCTCTATCCCATCGATGATCTCCAGATACGCCTTCGGTCGCTTCCACAACACCTGACTATGACACTCGACTAAATCCCTATTCACGGCATCGAGATCCACGACCCCATCTTTACTCACGTAGCCCTCCTGCTCTTGGATCTCGGAGCGCATGGAGACGGCGTGTTCGAGGCGGCGGAGCCAGTCACGTGCGTCGCGTTGCTTGATCTCGGTTTTGAAGGAGATGTCGTGGGAGAAGATTATGGTGGGGAGGAGTAAGGGGTGGAAGATCTGGGAGGAACAGGCTTTGAGGTGTTTGATGCATTCTACTATGTCGGAGGAGGGGGTGCCTTTGCAAAAGCCGGTGGTGAGGGTGGAGTTTATGGAGTGTGAGAGGGTGAGTTCCCAACCGCGAGTGTAGCCTTTTTTGCGGACGTCGGATTTGCGGTAGACGATTTCTGGGGATTGTTAGTTGGGATGAGATGAAATTGGGAGGGTTGGAGTACGAAGATGTGGATCTTCTTCGTTTTGATCCCATGCTGACCAGAAGAAGGGACCGACTGCGCTGATACTTTCGATGGTTCGATATGGGAGATTCATTGTCTCTACCATCGAGGTATACTCTCGATGAGTAAAAGATAAAACATCGGGGGTAAACGTATGTGGGTGCTTTGCGTTTTGTTGTAGTCTTTTGGTCTGTTAGCTGAGTTGCCTTGGTGTCCTTCGTGGAGAACAACTCACACTAATCGTATAGCTGATGTTCTGGTAACTCCAGCTGGTACTTTCGCGGGCACAAAAGCCCCCTTGAAATAATCAGTACTCAAACCCCAATAACCCAACCCAGCAAATTCTTACTCGTTGGTGTAAATAATTCTCAAACTCATCAGGCGTCAACGGATGTTCCTCGATAGTATCGAACGCCGGATCCTACCCTAATTAGCACCATCTCAATCCATCTTGTAAAAGACTCACCGAATAAGTAAAGATCTCAAGATACGTAGTAGCCTCTACAATGCTCTTACACCTCCCCACATACGTCTTAAACATATAATCGTCCATCTTATCTCACTTCACTCTTCATCCCAAGCCCCACCCTTCAAACCTTCGAACTCACTCAAGATCGTATAATCCGTGCTACCACATCAAGCGACCGTAACCTCATTAATGTGTAAGAAGCAAAACAAGTTGAAGCAAAAGTAAGCATATCCTAGCGAGAGAATTATCCTCATCCCATCTTATGAGCCAAGATGTTCTCGGTCTAGACGGGCCATCCAAAAGTTTCTTTCCCAGCCCCTCGTTAAGGTCGACGTCGGGGCCGCTCCGGGGCCGGTGAGGGTTAATCTTCCGCCTTGGAGAGCTCGAGGCGGGTTAGTACATGCATGTGCGAGGGTGTTTGTGGATGTGCATGGGGATATTGATTGGTGGGGGGGTGGTAGGATACGAGAGGCACGGTTGGATCGTTGGGGTTGAGGCTGCATTGCTGATTGAGAATTTGTTGGAGAACAAAATATACTAATCAATTGATATAGAACTATGTAGTGGATGTTTGTGGGAATTGTAAGACAAATTTCTTTCAAAGTTAGCTTTACCATTTCTCTTTAAACGTCGAAGCAAATACAGGTAACCAAATCTCTTGCAGTCATCTTCACTCATGAGATGAGAAGAGCCAAACTAAAAAGCAACCCAGCTTGAGTCCTGAAATGTCAACTCCCTCAGATCACAACTACCACCTCAACCCCTTCCAAAACCCCTCCCCAGAAAGCGCAATCCAACCCCTCCTCCACCTCTCCATCTCCATCCACCCGCTCAACGACGGAAACTACCACCACACTGCCATCGCCATGACCAACGACACCGAGCCCCCGGGATGCTGGCACACCTTCGAAGTAGCACGCACCGTCGAAAACGGTCCTTTTATCGCAAACCATTTCAGGACTGATCCACGGGCTTCAAGCAGACTGATTCATGTGATCTCGTGTAATTCGGTGTATTGGGGGGTGATTATGGGGGTGATTCGAGGAGTGGAGGTGGAGGAGAGGGAGGGGTGGAACTGTCAGGATTATGTGATTAGTGTTTTAGAAGGGATGGTGATGGCTGGTGTGATGGGGAGGGAGGTGTATGAGAGGTCTTGGGAGGAGATGAAGGAGTGGTTTGGGTATAAGGAAGAGGCGGGAGGTCAGGAAGAAGCTGTTTTCAATGAGAGACGTATATGTTCAGAATTATATGTTCATGAGTCTGATGATGAGTGAGATACCCAGACAAGTACCTTCTGCTAGCTCACGGTTATGGATGATGCGGTGTCAATTATATTAATATATACTACTTATACTCAAGTTTAGGTTAACAAAGAACTCCTCCGCTATGCTGTAAATGGTTGTGCCCACTCATAATCTTACTCTACCATCCCTACGTCCTCCAAACCATCGAGACACATCGTTGCCTGGTCTTTGCGGCTCGGCTTCTCCTTCCCCATCGCCTCCCATCCATTTCGGCCGCTTGAAACCATCACCTACATTCTGAAGCCATTTCGGCGTCTGAACGGTATCAATTGTGTTCTTAAAACGATGGCCGAAAGCTTCAAAAACATTTTCATTTTCGGACTCAATCGATGTTTGAGGTTGTGTTGTAGCACTAGGTCTTGATGTAGATGCTTGACCTAAAGCTCTTCGTTCCGCAGGTGGAACTGATAGATGAGGTGCTGTGCGGTTGTTCGGGTTGTTTGGCACATGAGTTCTTCGCTCTGATCCACCAAGTCGACCTAATGATGAAGCCCCTTGCAACTCACGCTCTATCAGGTCTCGACCTTCCCGCCACGAACCAGTGCCATAACCAGTATCATTCTCCTCATTTCCATCATCAATTACTCCCGCTCCAAACCCTGTGCAATCTCTGACCTTGCCGTAAAGGTTGAAAAGAGATGCTCCCACAGGTATGAGCACAAGAGTCGGAAACAGCCAGTTGAAGCCTTTACCAAGTGGTGTGAGCTCGACATACTGTCCGAGGAAATCGAAAAATACGGTACGTTCATATATATCGGGTATCAAGAAAGTGATGAAATTGAAGGAGAGTGGAACTGTCAACTTGGCCACCTGCATAGCGAACCACATAGCACTCTCGCCATGTGTATTTCGTCGTACGAGAGCTCGACCTCTCCATACTTTAACCTCTGTAAGCGTAACCAAAGCTGCGGCGCACATATAGAGAATCCAACAAGCAGCAATGACTTGACCGGCGAATCCAATTTGGCCGCGTTTTCCTTCCTGGTGATGAACGACGGTAAGAGCAATGATGGAAAAGTATGGATTGATAGATTTGATGACTTCCGACCAGATGATACAGAAAGAAGCCAGAGAAAGAGCAACTCCTAGCACTACTCTTCCGTAGGGAAGGACGTAATTCTTGTAAAGATATCGTGTGTACGGCGTAAGTATAGTAAATCGATCGAGTAGCGAAGCATTAGGTGATGCTTCTCCAATTTCAATACGTTTGGATCCTGCAGAATCCAATATAGTTTGGACATCTGTAGAGGACTGGAGTATTCGGTCCCACTCATCCAAATATCGAGCACGACTGTGCCGCGCTCTGTCTAGTTTCCTACTCAAATCCGCCATATAACCTTCGGTAATAACATTTGGAATCACTACTTGTGGTGTAGACATTCTGCGCATCAAGGTTCGGGGTCTTGATTCTGGCAAATGAGATTCCTCAGCCAACTCTTCAATCCAATCTTGAAATAACTTTGCAGAGCCATTCTTTCTTTGCGCTAGAGCGGTAACTTGCGCCTCGAGGTCCTCTAAATTCGTTATGGCATCCTCCATCTTCTCATGAACTGTAGCAGCCTTTGCTTGGATTCGTTTTAACCTCCCTGCTATACTGGCATTTCGGAATAGTTTCCGCGGTATCGACACAAGCCCGTTGCCCATCAACACAATCGAAAATATAAGACTCCAGCAGTATGCCAACGCCATGACGAGACCCTTGAACGTAGATAGCGTTGCTCCAGATTGAAGAAAGAAATATATCATTGCCAGGATGCCGGATCCTAACATGATGCCTTGGTACAATGCATTGGCGCGAAGAGAATACAGCAGCCGACTCCTAGGCTCTCGGTACCCAGCATCTGCATATTCTTCGAGTATTGGGAGAATAAACCTGTGCAAAGATTAGTCGACTGCTCAACCCTCCAGTGGTATTCTTGGCTGCTTACCAAGTAAGTGCGAACGTCAACCAGTACGCAACCCGCCATAGGACAAGTAGCGCTCCATCTGGCAGCCAAATTCCCCTACTTGCGCTATCCTCTGCTCTTGAGCTAGACGCAAGATCTATAGGCACTAGAAGAATGATACTCGCTGGCAGACCGAGGGCGAAGAAAATAGGTACTGTCAAATATGCCGGAGTCGTTCGCAATGGTAGGTAATGGCGGAGGATCAGGAGCACCAGCAGGACAATCGTGAGCAATGCGCCTAACAAGAACACGATGGAACCCGCGGATGATGGTGCGTCTTTCATGGCTGTATCTTTGGGTCCGAACATCCCATTGGGTTTCGTGTGAGAATTGAAATTAAGAAGTTATCCAAAACTTGTAAATCCCATCTTTTCCATGTGTTGTTTGAGATTTCGTGTCCGGACTCTCACGGGGCTTTGTTATGTTGCGTCGCATTTGATGAGTGACGCAGCCGGTAGAGACGGCAGTGATTATTAAAAGCACCCCTAAATTTAATTAGCTCACTTCTTTCTATTTACAGTTCTCTCTTGATCCAATCATGTTCCCAATTCTACAACATATGAATGTGAGCCATTAATTGACTGGATTAATGACAATGCAGCATGATGACACACCAGAATATCTAATCGCTTTTATGAAATCACAAAGTTTCCATTCGAACGCTTGACAAATCCCGATTTTGAGGGTTGCGGATGCGGGAAAGATTCAGAATAATTTTAGATTGACTTTCAATAAAGAACCCGAAGTAAAACCTGGCTGTAGAAATATAGAAATTATAGGTGTAAACCATTTGGCTTGTATTTCTTCTAACTTCAATTCTTTTTATCAGGATCATTGACACAAATTTACCCTAAGACCTTAGACTCACAACAAAGTTGAACGACATCTAGTAAGTTCATCGTGTACGTTAATATAGAAATTCTATATACCGTGACATCCTTAGGAATTGGAACATGCAGGAGGCTTGTGTACGATTCTTGCTTGACACAGTCGACTAAGAAGTATTTAGACGATAACAAAGTCGTCGTAGGGCTATATTTTTTGAACTCGGACGGGACACATATGCAACTAGGAGATGCGAACAATAAACCTCGTGGCACGCACTAATAAATATCTCCAATCTTCTATTCATTCTGGCAGACCGTTACTTTCATAACACATAATAATCACCCCAGAGCTAATATGCAGCACTTGCTAGCTCTATTTTTGATCCTTTTACCCCGTCCATGCAATGCAATTCATCACCATCCACAAGTCATCGCTAAAGACATCCAATAGCTCAAGGAAATTTATAAGCCGACTAGCGCTGGATCGATGTGTTCTTCATCGATCAATCTCCGCATCTCAACCTCATCACGCCTCCATACTTGTGATCCAGAAGTATTCACAGGGGATGTATCACCAATCCAGAAATGGTCTTGCGGAGCAAATTGCTGGTCGAAGGATACTGTTGTTAAATCCGGACTCTGGGGAAAGGGGGGAAATGGTGGTGCAGGGTGTACGCTAAACATATGATTGTCGAGGTCATACTGTCGAATGAACCTATGATCGCAGCCCCGAGCAGGACAAGCCAGAGTCCGTCTTGGATCTGATGCTTGAACGTTTCCCACAAGTTGATCGATTATGTTCGCTGCATGCCTTCGACTTTTCCGTGTAGCTTGCGGTTTGGGTTTATATTCTAGCAATTGGTAACCAGAATCCGAATCAGATCCAGACTGGTCATCTGAAGCATAGGCGGAATTTGAATCGGAAGAGGCGTCGTAAGTGGCAGCAACACGATTGGCATTGAGCTCACTAGCAAGGCCCAGATGAGCAGTTCGAATATGATCCTCTAGATTGGCTTTCGAGGCAAGGGTCTTTCCGCAACCGTCCTTGGGATCAAATATAGATAATCCTCGGTTATAACTGACATCGAAAGTGCCGCAGACAAATCTCCGTCCTTCATGGGCCCCACGTATGTGAGAGGCAAGATTGGAAGATGTTGTAAATGATTTGTTACAACCACCACGTGGGCAGCCGTATATTCGTCGTTCCTCTATGCTCTTTCCAGAATGTTGACTATCGATATGGGCCTGCAATTCTCGCCGCCCTGAGAATTGCATGTCACAGAAAAGACAATCGGCATGCTCCTTTCGAATGTGATTCTGTAGTTGCAGATCGGTCGAAAAGCCAAGGTTCTTGGGAGTTCCGTCAGAATTGAAAGAGTTTGAATCAGCGCAAGATGTACAGACATATTTTGAAGGAGTATGTTCCTTTTCCACATGTTTGCGTAGACCAACGGCCCCATCATAGCCAGCACCGCACTGAATTTTTGTGACAGGATCGATGTGTGAACAAATATATGGGGCGAGCTTGAGGTGATCTGAACGAATATGGCGCTGGAGTGTTTGATGTTTGCGAAAGGCCTTGTTACAACCTGGATAATCGGAGCATCTGAATCTGTCGAATCCCTTGTGTGAATCGATATGTCTCCGGAGTCTCGTGCCAGTCAAAAAACTTTTACCACAACCTTCTCGGTCACAGACATAAGTCCGTTCAGTTTTGTGGGAACCCTTGATGTGCTGTTGTAGATGTTTCTCCTCATAATAAGCCTTTTCACAGTCCGGATATGGACATTTGCATGCGCGATCGTCCGTGTGTGTTCTGATATGAGCTTCCAGTCTGACTGGCCGATTGAAAGACTTGTCACAGCCTGGGAATGTACATTTTATGTTTTTTAATTCGGAGGGAAATTTCTTTCGTACGGGTGCTGGTGTGGAGGCGGGAGAAAAGGGTGTGAGAGGTGTTTCGGTTCCAATGCCCCCTTCAGACGAGTTATCATCTCCTACGTCGGACTTGTCTTCAGCTTCATTCTCGACATTATCTTCTTTTGGCGGGGTATGAACTGTAGTAGTGTTAAATTTAATCAACGAGCAATTAAATGGTACTAACCAGGAGCCTCGACACATAATTTCTTCGAAGGATCTTCAAACGGCTCATGAGCTTTCCTCTTATTAGCTCGTGTAGCCATTGAAAATGTAATTGTTAAGACATGGGGAATTGTTTACCGTCTGGAAATTTAGTAGTGGCTTTGCAAAATAATTTTGGTACGGGTAAACACCGGCTGATCCTGCCACGCTAGTTCTAGACCAAGCTCGAAATTCGAGCAAGGAGCGCGTCCAAATTTCTTTATCAGTCGCAAACAGCAGAACACCGCACCATTTTACTACAACGCTCCGTAAACCAGACTACATAAATTTCAAAACTCGAAAGCTTCTGATAAAATGTCTGACGACGAAGGTGGACATGGCGGTGGCGGGTAGGTGCAGAGTAAAGTTGAAGTAGGCGCATGTTAACCTGTGGAACAGCTTCTCCCCAGCCTATGACAATGACGAGCCCGCCGAATACGATATCGATGAACCTTTGGAGCCGTATGATCCTGATGAGGAAACTCATAACCCAGACGGTACGGCACTTGGGGAAGATCAAGAGAACTTTGAACAAAACAACATCGTTGAATCTGGAGATCCTTCAGCTGCGGCAAATAGAAGCAAAGCGAAGGACATAAAGGACAAGAAGATCTCCAAAGAAAACCGAACTACGACGCCATATATGACAAAATACGAGAGGGCCAGAATTTTAGGTACAAGGGCGTTGCAGATTAGGTGGGTTGAAGTGTATGCAAGGAGAAAAGACCTACGAATACTGACTGTTTCTTCAGTATGAATGCGCCCGTTTTGGTGGATCTAGAAGGAGAGACGGATCCTCTTCAAATTGCGATCAAAGAGATGAAAGAAAGAAAGATACCCCTGATCGTTCGGCGATACATGCCAGATGGATAGTAAGTCGAGTGCCGTCGTATCCAAATTAAGTAAGCTAATTGCTTCAGCTATGAGGATTGGACCTGCGAAGAATTGTTGCAGTAAAGAAGTGCTTGATTTGCGATTTACAACATAGCAAAGGTGCTGGTTAGGCGTAATAAAAGGCGTTTGGAAGGAAATGAATGGGCCACCAGTTTGTAAATCATACTTGAAGCTTCCCCAGCTTTTATTTTTGAATCTTACACGGTGTTGATCACAACGAGCTGAGAATCTGTTCGTGTTGAATTAATGATTAGGAGAATATCAAAACATCCCGAAAAGCAGTGCCAATGCCGTATCTTCTCCGATTTAGAGGGGATCTTCATCCCGAACAAGGATGCTCAATCCCGGTGGGGTAAAGTATGGAGGGGTATCAAAGCCTAAAACGTCACTATCTTAATAAATAAACAACATCCCCTCTCAACTCTAACGCCCAATATTCAATCCTCTCCCAAATTCAATTCCATCAATCTCCTCAATTCAACCCCTCAAAATGTCCTTCAAAACTACCGCCACAATCTCCTCATTTGGAGGTAAACTCCTCAAGTTAACCCACGAAGCAAAATCCACCTCCTGCACCATGGCTCTAAACCTCTATCTCCCCCCAACCACCCAAAAGAAGATCCCCGTCCTCTTCTATCTCGCAGGCCTAACATGCACCGGTGACAACGGCGCCGAAAAGGGATTCTTCCAATCCGCAGCTTCACAGAAGGGGATAGCTATCGTATTTCCTGATACCTCACCACGTATATCTCCCTCCCCAAACACATCATTCCTCGTATCCAACAAAACAGCTTGACTGATCAATCCCAGGCGGCCTAAAAATCGAAGGCGAAGACGAATCCTACGATTTCGGCAGCGGCGCCGGTTTCTACCTCGACGCAACCCGCGCCCCCTGGTCCTCCGGCTACAAGATGCAAACCTACATCACCAGCGAACTACCCAGCGCCCTCTACTCCGCGTTCCCAGAGCTCGATTCCAGCCGCGTATCCATAACAGGCCACTCGATGGGCGGTCACGGCGCCTTAACACTCTTCCTGAAGAACCCAGGCATGTACAAATCCGTCTCAGCATTCGCGCCGATCTGCAACCCGTCGAAGTGTCCGTGGGGCGAGAAGGCTTTTGGCGGGTATCTTGAGGGGAAGGAGGAGTGGGCGGGCCACGACGCGACGGAGTTGATTAAGGGGTGGAAGGGGGGGTTCGATGCGTTGATCGATGTGGGGACGGGCGATAATTTTTATAAGCAGGGACAGTTGTTGCCGGAGAATTTTAGGGATGCGTGTGTGGAGAGTGGGAAGAAGGGGTTGGTGATGAGGTTTCAGGATGTAAGTTCTTCTTTTCCGCGGGGGTAGGAGGGGAGATGGAGGGCTAATGAGTAATAGGGGTACGATCATTCGTATTTCTTTATTTCGTCGTTTGCGACGGATCATGTAAATCATGCTGCCAAGTATCTTTTCGCATAGTAAGTCTGCCCTCTCTCTATGTCCGAGTTGGTACCTCACGCTAACTTCTCCAGAAGCGATAAACCCAGCAAAGAGAAACTATAAAAATACCAAAGAACTAAATGCATCTTCTTGATCAAGAAACGAATGTGTCTGATTTATGTAAATATGTAAATATCCCACGAATCTATCTATAACCCCCTCCTCGCCGATAATAAGTGCTGGTAGTTTTGATCCTGTGAACAAAATATGCTCGCTCGCTGACATGCGGGTATCTCTATGCATTATTCCCTTTTTCCCTCAGTGCAATTCTTTATGCCGCTCAGCAAGCAACTAGAAGTAAATGCATCTCTCAAATCATGACTTCATAATTTCGTATCCTCCTCTTCATGCTGCTTCTCACGTCTTATCCTTCTCTGATTATGTCTGGCTGACGATATAGCAACTATCCTCTTCTCTTGCGTCAACTCGTCTTCCGAATCGACTTCTCGAGTTCTTTTGAGACCTCCACTTCCATAGTCTTTCAGCTAATTCTCCTATCCACCATCATTCCAGGTGGCAATTCCTCAAATCCATTCCGATCACCCATCTTAGATCTCATTTCAGCTTCCGCTTCCCGTTTAATCCTATAAAAAGCCAGTTTTTCAAATCGACTTAATGCTTTCCACCAGTGTCGTCCTGCTTCGTGTTCGCTGATACGTTCTAAAAGCTCGACAACTTTTATTCGTACCTCCTTCTCTTTGTGAAACAGACCTAGTGCTATGTAGAAGAGTCCTGCGTGTGATTCTGGTGCTACGGTGAGAAGTTGACAGATCTCGTCATACGAGCGTGTATATTTTGAAAGAGCCATGTAAATTTCTCGACTGGCTGCTGGAGTTAGTTTTGTCATGCGCAGGCGGTCATGTAAGTGGTGAAGATCGAGACTTTTGAGCGGTCTGAAGTTGTAGAGTTGGCCGAGGTCCTAGGAAAAAATCAGTGGCCGAACATAAACTGTCTAGTAGCAAACGCACCTGTTTGAAGCTGTAGTAACTTCTAGTGTTCCTCCAGCCTTCAATTCGACTCACGCCACCTGCCATCTCTTTCAGTCTCGATGCGTCGTCACTCCAAACATATCCGTGTCCACTAATGTTCACATTTCCTGGTTCAGCCTCTTCAACCCCAATATACAAAGCACTAGCTCCATACACACTTTCCTCAAAAGCCGCTGATATCCGTGTGAACTTTTCAACCCAATCTCGCCATTTCGTCCTAATCACACCTTCCCCATGGCGAGCAGCCATACTACGCAAAACATCATTCATAAACGCCTGATCTCCAGTTGGGTCCCCTGTAACTGTAATACTCGTCGAGGCTGCACTAGCGGCATTGGCGTAAGCCGGGTTCTGTTGCATGAAATTTGCCATGCCTTCAGTCAAAGGTGCAGGCTCTATCCTGTTACTGATCTTCATCCGGCCCGTTGGCAAATCACAAAGAACATCCCACCACTCGGGATGATTTTCAAATGTTGGATTTGTCACTCCCGCAATAAATCCCGGGACCTTTAGCAAGTCTTCAATCTTACTGAGATCAGTATATGGAAATGCATGTCGAGTAAAGCCACGAAGGATCCCCCCTGAAGCTAATGCACATGCTGCAAGTACCGCTTCGGCAACTTCGCCAGATGGCCTATTGTGACCAAGGAAGATGACGCGCTTCTGCGTCAACATAGCATTGACCAATACAATAATCGGGTGTGTATGCGCTCCACCCGTCGTCAGATGAGCATGAAGAGTGAAAGGTAGAGGCGATTTCGCATGTGGTTCAGCGAACGTCTGAATAAGCTTGATAAGTGAAAAGTCGCCAACCGTTTCAGGAGAAACAGCGACTGGGACTTTGATAGGTATTGGAATTCCGTTATACATGACTCTGGTTTCGAATTCATGAGTGTCTCGAGGGACTGAATATTGCGAATGTCCTTGGACGTGAGCTTTTGTACCATTTCGAGTAAGATCCATGCGATGCTCAGGACTCTCGCCTAAAGCTAGGACATCCTCTGGCGCTTCTCCTCTATCCTCTGCCATTCGCATTTGAATCATTTGTTCGAACTTTTCCACAAAAAGATCCTTGTTGTCGCTGGCCTGGAGAAGAATTCTTTCCAATAGCCCTAATCTCGGCATAAGCGAGAGATCCATGGTATTTACAGCATCGTAAAGCAACGCCAGCGTCGCAGGGTGTGGAGATTTAAAATACTCTTCAAGAGCTAGTAACAGTAAAGGCTGCCAACGTCAGCTCGGGTCAAAGTCAATCAATTGCATATACAAACCTTGTATATATGCAGAAAAGGATGCCGTGTACATATAGCCATAGCTTTGACTACTGCTCCTCTTTTTGCAGTCTTGTCTTGCTTTGTGTTCACCAGATTCAGCACATATATCAGTGGAGGTCCCTCTCCCCCTTCAGGTTCACTGTCGTCCGAGTCTTCAGATGATGAGTCCCCATCCATTTCAGCTTCTTCAGCATCGTTTTCCTCGTCTGGGTCATCTGGACCCAATAACCCAGCAGCGCGATCTTTCCTCCTCTGTCTCCTCTGGCGCAATTCCTCCTTCAATTCTGCCTCTTCCTCTTCCTGGCTGGTATCTTTGTGCAAGAAAAAAATGGTCCAGTCCTGGTTCCGTACGTGCGCCTGATCCGGCAACATCAATTCTGCCAGCATATGCTCGTCTCCTGTGATAGCTACTGGGTACTGATGTTCCATGATCGGTCCCTTGTCAATGTCGAAAGACGCAACCAGTATGTATTCCACATGGTTTTCCACGTCTCCGCGAGGGTACTGCGACCGCAATTTTCTCCGAGGGTGGGCATCTGGATTATATTTTCGCGGGGCCGATAAGGACGAATGCTGGGACGAGATACCGCTGGACGTGGTTTTCGAGGTCGAGCTCGGGTCGGATGTGCGATTCGTCGCTATCATGGGCGGATTGGGTGACCTCGAAGGTCTTCTCGAATGCCGCGACATGGTGGAGGGAGATCTCGAGGAGGGAAAGGAGGAGAGGGAGGTTCTGCGAGCTGCGGAGGCACCACCACTGCCATTTGAACTCCACGTCCCGTTGTTGGCGTGGAAATTGGTGGAGGTGGCTGCACTCTCGGTATTGGTAATTCCAGCATTTCCCCCTCTTGTGGTAGGACGTTGCATTGCTTGTGCTTGCAGTGCCTGTTTGGTCGCTCTGGTCTTATGATAGATCGGCGAGTAAGGTAAACTCGAGGCCATTGCTCGCTCGGTCGCTCGACCATGCAGAGCAGCGCAGTCGACGAGCCGGCTCGTGTCAAGGGGCTGGAACGTGCTCCACCTGCTCGAATAAGTCTACTGGGCGACGATAGGGCTCACTTTGAGACCCGTGCGTCAAGGGGTCTCGGTAGACACTTTGGCTGGTGGGGGACATATAGGGGTCGTCAATCTGATATATATAGTGGAGGGACAGGAGGGACACGACGGACAGCTTCGAAATGCAGTGATGAAGATTGCAAATTCGTGGGGTGACGGTGGAGGTGTCTCATGGTGTGAGATGCACCTAGGAGACTTTTGGCGCTGACCGGCTGGCTAATGCATCTCTTGAACTCTCAGGGGGTAAATGACGGCGGCGGCGTGTTGGGGGTGCTGATTCGCTAAGGGGGGTGATGGACGATGGAAGCTTTGGGGGAAATAGCCATCTTTGACATCTCAGCTAATGTTCCACGACATCTGCCACCTGTCACAATGTTTCGAGAAACACAAGATTGATGATGGTTGGGAAATAATTGGTCCGGAGGTGGTACAGGTTCGATTCTTTCCGAGAGAACGCATGGCAATATAGAGAGGGGGTAGGTGTATACTCAAGCAGAGCTGAATTCCTGGTAGGGTCAGAGTTTCATGTTTGACAAATTATAGTTGGGACATTGTTTCAATACATATCATATTTAGTCCCGAGCTCTCTGAATTTATACGAGTGTCGCGTGCTCAGGAGTGGCATTCATGAAAACCATCCAGGGATATCTCGCTGATGAGAATCAAGTCGTAGTAACACGAACTTTATATACAATTTATTCTCGTACGAGACTTGCAGCTATACAGGAATTCAAGAAAATTCGACCGGCTCACAATTACCATGAAGCCACAGAAATTGCAGCAACTTGTCTAAGATAGAACCACCTACCAGTGATAATTCAAATGAAATGGGTGAGTAGTCAATTCCAGTCCTCTATTGATACGCATCTCGATGGCCGAAAGAAGCAGCCAGCGGCTAGTAGGCCAGGTCCAATGGACCCCAATATCCAAAATGGTGATTCGAAGCCAGAGTCTGGGTGGAGGTTGGTCAGCTGACTTGATATCTTATCCCACGCGGGTATACCTCGGGAACGCGTCTTGTTTACTTTGGCTATTTACTTTTGATACCAAGACGACCAGCTATCGCAAGAACACCACCTAAGAACCCAGATACAAAATCGTTACATCTACCAGAAGTTCCTCCATATCGTTTCCCCATCGAGAACAATTGACCAAATCCCGCCTCAAACCATCTATCACCCACCACACCCAAACCCCCGTAACCATGGTAAATCACCCATCGCAACTTCTTTCTCCACCACACTAGCATCCAATCTCTAACACTCAAACAGTCAATTTCAACACCCTACAAACCCTCCCCCTCTCCTACAACTCCCCCGAGCCTCCCCCTTCCGCCGTCCAGAATCCCCCGCCTCGCCCTCCCCCCTCCGACAATCCACCCCAAACCCATCACCTACAAAGATGTCATCTACCACCATCACCACGCCCTCACGCTTTGCACAGGCCTCTACACCCGCCGAGAGTTCCCAAGAGTGGACGCCACGGGGCCTCTCGCGCTTTGCGGCTAACTCGACGCCCGAGGGTGATGGGACGCCGAAGACGCAGCGGAGAGAAAGAGAGAGTTCGCCTACGCCCGTGAGAGGGACGCAGAGTCCCGGATTTGGAGGCATGTTGACGGGGAGAACGGTCGTGGATTCGAGTAGTGCGCTTTCGAAGTTGCAACCTGCGCAGGTAAGGGAGCTGAGGGAGGGGTTTCAGATTCTGGATCGTGATAGTGATGGGTTAGTTGGGAGGGAGGATGTTGCTGATATGTTGACACAACTTGGTATGTCCCCTTTTCATTCCCGTTAAATTCTGCTAAAGTTTTATGTCTAGGCCTCCCATCTACACAAGCTGATCTAACATCATTCTTCCCGCCTTCATCACCCCAGACGCTCACGCTCCCCGCTTTCCTCTCATCAATAGCGACACTCCTAGCTTCCCTCTCGCCGTCCGCGGAAATGCTAAGTGCATTCTCAGCCTTTGACGAAGACGATAGTGGACAGATTGATGTGAAAGAGTTGAGGGATGCGCTGTTGCATACAGCACCAGACCCAGGGGAGAAGGCGTTGACAGAGAGAGAGGTGGATCGGGTGATGAGTGGGTTCATGGGACGTAGGGCGTTTGGGAAGATGGGTGGGGGAATGGGTATGGGGAAGAGAGGAGAGGTGTTCAGGTATCAGGAATTTGTGAGTGGTTTGGCTGGGGGCTCGGCGGAGGAGAAAGAGAGAGATGAGTAGGAGGATACGAATCTATTAGTGGGACTATTGGTTCGTGGGTTAATGAGTTTTGATATTTTTTAGGAGTGTGGTATAAAGGGCGCATTGGATGGCGTATGGAATTGTATAAATTTATCAGTGTGTTACAAGACTGACGAGCCAGACGCTGAAGTCAAAAAGTTGATATATTTAACCTGTGTACTAGATTTATCCGAGGAAGTCTACTCATTATCTTTTTAAATATGTTATGAGTGTTACGATCTGATCTCGTACTATTTTTTTCTTCTGACATTCTCAAAACCTCCCCTAACGCCTCCATTCTTCTCTCCCGTTCCCCTTAACTGGCATTTTCATTTTCCATCCCTAACTCCCTCAAGATTTCCTCGCCAAATATCTCGGATTCCTTCGACTTTCGCCCTCGCCATGACCCTATCACTGTGTTCTAATGCTCTCTCCACAATCTCGATCCATATCAAGCATCTGTCCTCATCGCCGTTCATTTCCAAAACCTCACTCGTTTCTCGAACATTCCCTATATACGCGCTCAGCGCATTCTAAATTCCTCATTTCGATCACATCTCTAGCCATGGTTTTCTCAATCCGCCCAACAAACTCCCACAGGTCGAAACAGTCACTTTGTCAACCACTCTAGCGTAAGTAAATTCTCCCCCGTTTTTCCCTATATCCATTGATAAAGCATATACGATTCCTTCGCGTGCTCGATATGTTGGAGCGGAGATGAGAGTGTGGATAAACAAGTGCAGTAATTACATAATTCTTTCGACTTGTGTTGTCAATCGCGCGTGGCTTTTTGTACCAAATTAAGTTACTTTCCTCGATGCTAACTTATTGTCGTTAACACAAGGTAGCTCGTGGTGGATACTGTGAAAAGTAGTTAGCTCCTGGTGAGTACTTAACCTTGACACCACATCGTAAATCCCATCCAAAAATCTCATCAAACAAGACATGTATAAAACCTTACAACTCAACAAAACATCTACCATCCTCTAGGTCTTTTTTAACATCGATCATGTTTTCACTCACCTACCATACATCCCATCTCCACTAAACCCGGAATTTCTCGAGGTTCTGCCTATCTCGCTTAGGCTGTCGTCTCCCCTATTCGCTATCGGCTATTCGAACTTTCTGCTAAGTTAACAAGATATCTTCTGTATCGTTAATGGCAGTCAGTAAAGACCAAAAATCTTAGGTCCGAGGTACTGTAGTATCCATTAGCACTAAAAGGGAAGTATAGCTTGTAACGTAATAGCATAGCCGAAAGCTACTACTTACTTATCTTGTATACTACAAACACCCTACTTGAGAAAAAAGTCAACATCGTTACTTCACCATCGGGTCTTCTAACACATGCATAAACAACCCAATTGAAAGCGGACAAATCCATTTTCATTAGTGCCCTCAAAATACGCTACCTATAATCTCCCATCAAGATCTCTACTCCACAATATGCAACTCGAATACCCGAACAAAACCAAACCAAACCAAATTTCCACAACCCAAGACACCAGATAAGCCCCTCCCGAGAAACAGAACGCCATTTCAAATGCCCAATGCAATTCCCGTCCCAAAATGCTTCCCCGTCCATGCGAATTTCAAAAAGAGGATCTTTGTTTCTCAGACACCCCGACCAAGATTTTGGATACTCATACAAGACTTTTCCCAAACTCTGACATATCAAGACACTTCTCTCAACATCAACAAATCTCTCGCAGCATTCCCCTTAACAGCACTACTCGTCAGATCAAACTCCGCACTCGGACTACCCAGATTAGGTGGATTAAGCATACTCTGTCGTTGGCGAGGGAGAACCGGGGTATTATATCCTTCTCTGGGGATAGTGTTTTCTTTGCGGGGTGAGTGGATGGTTTGAGGATCTGTTTCGTATTCTGGTGGTGATGAGGAGGGGACTGATGGTTGGGCTTCTGAGATGGGTCTTGACGTCTGGAGCTGTCGTGGAGCTGTGGTGATAGATGTTATAGGTTGAGGGACTTGCATTGGTCGATTGGCGTGAGGGGATGAAGGTGTTGATCTGACCTCGAGTCGAGACATGGGGACGTCTATTTGATTTGTTTGTACTTTGTACGCGGCGAGTTGTAAGCGGAGTCTCATTTTTTGGATCTTCTGTAATATTGTTAGAGAAGCAATGCTCGATTTGACATAACCAACATACCTCACGCGCTTCTTCTTTCGTCGGCGTTCTTCTCGAAGAATTATTTGGTACCGTCAAGACGGCGGCACCAGTGGTAGGCGAATGATCCGGTTCAGTGAAGTTTGTTTGCTGGGTATTATCAAATTCTCCTTGACTGGAGCCATATAATGATATTGGTGAGGCAGCGGCCGATGGAGAGCGACTAATAACATCTTGATCGTCCTGCAGCTAGGTTAGCCCATCGCTACAACTTCGTGGCTCTTCCTTATCCACTTACTCGAATGTTTCCATCAAAAACATCTCTACTAAGTCTTCCATCATATTGCTGATACGTGTCCAGTCTCTCGAGCTGATCGTCATTCTCATAGCGCAATGCTCCACCATGTGATCCCTTATGCTTCTTTGCTTCTTGAGACATATCTCGCGTACTTTCAAGTAAGTCGTGAGCCCTCTTTCCGCCCCACGGAGTTTGTGTAGGAATTGTCGATTGGGTTTCTAATGGAGATACGCCCTTCAATGTCGATACTTCTTCCGTCTGTCTGGCCGGCTTCGTAGACAAGCTGGTATAGGTGCTCTTGGCCATGTTAAGAGATGTAGTGGGGGTGATGGCCGAGTTAACATCTAAAGGGCCTAAAGCCCGACGAAGTGGAGTGGTGATTGACGAAGACATTTTGGGTGAAAGCGAAATTGTCACTTTCTTTGTAAGTCGTATCGAGGAAAGAGCGATTGTCAGTTGTGTTGACCCCGAGGCTAGAAAGCGCGTTGTTTGGTGATGTCTTGAGTCGCGTTAGTACTTGGTAATAAATAAATAAACGTCGGCAGCGGGTTCCTGCAGGAACTATGCAGATGACTTACTTTTGCTGTGTTGTAGCTTGAAGATGATGACAAGAAGAGAGAGTATCTATTCAGAAAACAAAAGTCTACCAAAGAAAAGTATCCGGCGGAAGCGTGTCTCTTTAAGGGAAGACCAAATTGTTATGCAAGTCGCGTTGAGTAGCAAGCATCGCGTCGTATAATCGATAACAGGGGACGGCAACAGCCGCAAGGACCCTGAAACTCCAGTTTTCTCGTGACTCCCAGCCACTTTGCCCCGCTAAGACCACCCCACTTCAAGACATTTGAGCATCGCGGAGGACAAAATAAGTGGCAATTAAAATACAATACCGTCTTAAAACAACTGACGGAATATCGTATACATAGCGAATCAACTTGACACACCTCGCATATACCTCTCAATCATTTCAAGTAAATGACACCTTCTGAAGCTCTGTTCGAGATCAACTTGTCCCGTCCAAAAATATCCTCTATTAGCTCGAGTTAAAGTGACACTTACGCAGTATCGACAAGGGAAAGGGTGTGGAGAGACACTATACTACACATATCTCTTTCACAGTATACACTATATATGTCTCGAGAAATTTCTTGTAAAAAGAACATTCGCTGCCTGCTTAGGTGGTACTCACCGTCAACTCATTTCTCAATTAATAAACCTCGTCGCCGGAACGTCACCACAAATTAAAATATGCAATAAACAGAAACCTTGTAGTAGAACAATAATATTGTATAATCCTCAACTATTCCCATTTCATACACAAATGCGTTTAATTTCATAATATACACAGTATGCTGTGTTATTCAGGAACGCCTCGCTAAAAGAAACCCCCCAAAATAGATCCAAATCCAAATCTCAAGCAAGTTCCCAACCCGGAATTACCAACCCACAAAACGGTTGTAAGCTTGATTCCAAAAAAACGCCCTTTCATGCTTTTTCCAAGTGGTATATCTCGCCAGCTTCCCCTCCTAATGCCATGAAAGCCACCTTGTCTTTTCCGTCCGAAAGAAACGCCAAAATTGCCGAAAAATGAAAATAGTAACATGACTTGGCCTAGTCGGCGTTCATCGAATAATAAGATGTATCGAAAGAAAATGGCTTATCGAAAGCTGAAGGGTCGACTACATCATCCCAAGAAAGGTTGAGCGGTGCTTGCGGATCGTCAAACATCATTGCGTCAACGTCCTTACTAGCACCAAAATTATCCATATCAAAGAGCATGTTCGCATCGCTCGAACCAAATGGTTCCCAACTGTTGTCTCCGAATAGATCGAGACTAATATCTAACCCAACACCTTCCGAGATATCGCTATTAGGCTCCGAAACGCCAGAATCCTTGCTTGATTCAGGAGTATCATTTGGAGTGATAGAACGATAGACATTCATGTCTGAGATCGCACCTCCGGCTCCACTCTCGAATGGCTGAAAGGCTTGGAAGAGATCGTTAGGGTCAATCGTTGCGTTGGCCCAAGGATCCTCAATGACAGGCTCCGGTACTGGTGCCGTCTGCTTTGCCTCATTGCTGGCTCCATCTTTCAGAGGGGTCCCTTTAGCTGGAGTCGCTGGTCGAGCACCAGCGCCACTCGGTTGACGATTCATAGAAGCCTGTCGATGCATAGGAGTTGAAGAGGCCGGCGTGTTTCCGGCTTTCATCGTAGGGGTCTGTCCTTGTTTCGATACGCTTTGGGCCATCTTCGCAGCTGTGGGTGGCTGCGTGGAACTTTGCTTCGCAGCGACTTGGTGTTGCTGGCGACCTTGGTTATCCAAACCCAGCGAGGATGCCAGATTCTGTTGCGCGTACTGCAATGGATTAGACAATGGCTTAATGTGTTCTTCCTGCGTATGTTGCCGGAGTGCTTCTTCGTTATCGAACCCAACATTGTGCCTTTCACATTCAGGCTCCGAACAACACAAAGAAGGCTTCGCTTGAAGTTTTGACTCGGATATCTGACGTTTCATATCTGGCGAGATAGGGGTCTTTGATACTTGCGGCGAGGCATTGGCAGAGCTATTTTGACCAGGAGCATTGCTGTTTGGCCTTTGCTTCTTGTTCTTGTGAGCTGGCAGCTGGAGGTTTTCTTGCGTCAAGTTGTTCTTAAGAGCATAGGAACGATCATAGGCAGGAACCCCATCAGGCGGAGACTTTGCGCTACCAAATTGGTATGGAGCGTGGGTTTGTGTTGGCGCGGCAGGCACGTTTGATCGACTCCCACTTCTGTGATGCATCTTGTTTAATTGCTGTTGCTGCTCTTGAAGGTTTGCCGCATTCAGTGGAACTGTCGATGGAGCCGTGGACAAAGCTTGCGCAGCGTTGTTCGGTGCAGTTGACTGTGAAGTTGGTGCAGGCTGAGGAACTGTGGCGAGAGATTTTTTCATGGTCGGGTGTCGTTGACTCAAATCATTTACAATGTCATTTAGAAACATCCGTGCATTTTCTATATCTTTGAGAGAAATCGAGAGACTATCCTTCATCTGGGACATTTGTGGGTCTTGAAATTGTCTGGCAATTTTGCTTTTCTACGATTCATTAGTATCTCATCATAAGAAAATCTCAATTACTACTTACTAATGCGTAAAAAGTTCTTGCCCGCTTTTCGTCCTGCGATATCATATAATAGCGAGGCATGGCTCTCGACATGTTCATCAGTGGGGTGAGGATTTCCTTCAGCATTGTCTGAACAGAAGCCTTGGTATCGGCGTTCATTGGAACGGGGACAAACTGCGTGTTGTCCGACTTTTCTTGCTCGTCGCTTGCAAAAGCTTTGATCTTTTGCTCAGCTCGCGCAAGACGGACGCCGAGGTCGTGTTTCTTTCGAGCTTCTGGGTCCAATGCAGCGACTTGTTGTGGGGTTAGATTCAAACTTGGACGGCCTGGAGGAACAACTGGTTTCTGGCCTTGGTTCTGCTGTGCGTTGCCCGCTTGGTTCTGCAGGGTTTGCTGGTTCTGTTGGGCCGCGTGAGCCTGTTGGACAGGCTGCCGTGAAGGTTGAGAAATGTTAGGATTTGGGACCTCAATAACATCGTCACTTTGGCTTCGTTTCAGACTCTTTGATGGCTGAGCGGGGGAAGAGTTCTGTGGGCCGTTTTGAGTAGAATTGGCTGCGGGTCGGGCGTTGCGGTTGGCATTTTGGAGATTATTGTTAGCAGCATTGGGAGTATTCACATTCGGTGGCATCTGCTTAGGTTGATTAGGCTGGGCAGGTGGCTGAACTGCGGGTCTTGCGTTTGCCATCTGAGGCTGCTGGCCAGACCGGCCTTGCTGCATGTTCAACTGTGGCATTTGATTCTGCATTTGCATATTTTGCATCATTTGCTGTCGGTGCCTCTGTTGTTGCATAAGGAACTGACGAATCTGGTCATCCGTCGCGGCAGCCATTCTACCACTTGGATGCTGTCGCGCATTTTGAATTTCTTGTTGCGTAGGCTGGCGAATTTGGCCAAGTCCGGCCATATTCATGCCAGGTGGTTGTTGCATCGCGTTTTGTGTCATAGGGGCAACTGGAGCAGACATTGGCATACCTGGCATCCCAGCTTGCCCTCCTTGGATACCAGGTTGCATCCCACCCGCTTGACCTGCCTGAACCGTACTGTTCCTCCCCCGTACCATCGCCTGCCAGTGAATTCTCTGTAATTGTCTAAGAGTCTCTGGTACTTCAGGTGCTATACTGTTCTGGTTTTGCTGAACCCAAACTTTCAGGGGACCCCATTTTTTAATCTCTGGCGGTACACCTTGGGGGAAGCTACCATGGTTATGAAGGTTGCTTGGAAAATCCACTCCATCCATCGTTCTGACAATATTTTGCTCCATGTGCGGGGGTAAGGGTTGACGCTGCTGTGGATTTTGCTGTAGGCGAGCTATTTGTTCTTGGAGCGCTATCTGCTGCTGTGGTGTCATATTGGAACCATTCAACTGAGCTGGTCGCTGGCCAGGCATGCCAAATTGATTTCCCTGAGGGACTTGCATACCAGGTTGGATTTGGTTGTTGCCCTGTTGCATCTGCGGTCGCTGTGGATTCGCAGAGTTCATGGCTCTCTGCTCGTTCAGCTTCATCAAAACCTCTTGCAACTTGTCAGGGGGTAGCTGTCCCACTTTTTGCTGCTGTTCCCGAGACATACTAGCCATCAATTGCTGCGGATTGAAGCCAGCATTCATGCCGGCGCCTGGGCCCATGAGTCCTCGATTATTAGCTTGAGCGAACCGAGGGTCTAACTGCTGTCCAAAGTGTGAATTTGGATTGACCTGGGGAGAGTCCTGATGGCCCATTTGGGACGGTGTCCTTAATGGGGCGTTCAATGTTGGTAAGGCTGGGCTCTGCTGCGGAGGCATTGGTCCATTGCCCATGCCGCCTGGCTGACCCTGAAGGCCCATCTTCTGCGCATTCATCCTGGCCTGTATTTGAGCCTGATGTGTCTGCTGTTGAGCCAATCTTTGTTGTTGCTGAAGTTGCTGATTGTTGCGGATCTGCTGTTGTTGAGCCGCATTCATCTGATTTGGTACTCCCTGCTGTCCATTCATGCCCATGTTCAGCTGTTGTCCTGACATGGCTCCGGGCTGGGGTGTGCCGTTTCTCTGGGCCGCGTTCGCCGGTACCACAACTTGCCCGGCTTCCGCTGCCATCGCGGCCTGTTTCTGTTGAGCGGCAAGATTATCCATGTTGTTCAAAAAGTTGAAATCGCTGTTGGTACCCATGCCGGCAGCTAGTTGGGACTGCCCGTTTAACGGACTTGGATTCATGGACCTCTGTTGCTGCATTGGCGCTCCGTTCGGTAAACCTTGAGCCTGCTGTGACATGGCAAGTTGTTGCTGAGCTTGTTGTATCCGTAACTGTTTGTCGTTGCGGAGTCTCTGAAGGGCTTGCTGACGGAAATACATAATCAACGGGTCTTGCCCTCGCATCTGAAGATCCTGTAGTACTTGTGGAGTCATGCTTTCAAGGAGTCTGTTCTTGAGAGCAACTCGCTCCTCCATGGAGGTCTGATTCAGTAATCGGTTCGCTAATTCCATTAGTAGGGCTGAATCCGGCTGATTGAAATTATTCTGGCCATTGAGCGGTCGGCCCATACCATTCTGCTGCTGCTGTTGTGCTTGCTGCATAGCCATCTGAAATTGCTGCTGTTGATGATTCTGGCCCATATTCAGAGGAAGTGAATCATTTCCCATTCCCATTCCCATCTGGGGATGTGGTTGTTGTCCAGGGAGAGGCGTCGCTTGCATTTGATGCTGCAGATGTTGAAAACCTTGCTGGGAGGGCTGTTGGCCCATCGCTCTCGACTGTTGGCCGTGCATGCCGTTTTGCATCATCATCTGAGCTTGTTGGTTCTGGGCTGCTTGCGCTTGTGCCTGCTGATTGATGCTATGTTGAAGAGAAGTCTGGTTCTGATTTCGTCGTTCGAGCAATTGCTGCAGCTTCTCGTCGAGAGCACGCTTGTAGGCAGCCTTGTAACATTAGTATATGAAATCCGCTTGGTGGGGTGATGTATACCTTGTCTATGGATCTGTCAAAAATCTCCTTTTCAAATTTTATTCCGATTTGCATCATTTGACCCGGGCCCGGGGCAGTCGCTTGTCCCGCACTTGCAAGTCTAAGACTTGAAACACTATGTAAACGTCAGGTCCTTTACAGTATATTCTATGTTGGTCGACACCTACAGGTTGTAAATTAACCCCACACGCTCGCTCATTGCAACCTGACTTTGCCATCCAGACAGAGGCCCGGTCTGCGTTGAAAGGTTCTGAAAAATCATGGCGTGCATTTGTTGCTGAGTTGGCTGAGGACCGCCCGCTCGCTGTTGCTGCTGCTGGCGCTGTTGCTGTTGTATATGTGCCTGTTGCTGCATCTGCATCGCCTGGTTAGGCCCGCCCATATTGTGAGGGGGGAACCCCGTCGAATCCATCTTGCGGACAAATGTGGCCGCGCCACGTCCCTACCAAAAGGGTATCCGATTCGGCTGCTAGGTATAGGTCCACGACCCGACCGCTATGAACAACCAACAGTGACTGGGACCAACGGTTTGCTGGTACGGTGGAAAGATGTCGAGGAATGACTGCAGTGCCGTCCGCCGCGGAGGAGGAAATGGAGCTCGTACTATGTTGTTGACAAAAGGCGGCCAGCCGTGTGGTGGGCTGCACGTTGCCTTGAAATGATCCGCTACCTCCACATGAAGCTAGACCGTGTGTTGCGCGAGATGGTGGTGATGAGGGATATGCTCTCGTTTGCGACGCTTTCCAAAATGATCGAATGGTCGAGGGAAGGAGTCTGGTGTTTGCGTCGGGGAAGGATGAGGCTTAACGGTAGGCAGAGAGGGTGTGGGATGAGGACTGCGAGCGCCTACGAGGACCACCAACATTCAAGGTGAGCGGAATGACAAAGGTGTATCGACGACGCAGCGGTGAATGTCGAGGGTTTTCGGGTTCGGAGGTTTGCAGAATGCTATCGTCGAACAAGTAGAATCAATACAAGGCGGTTCGGTCGAGGTCAGGATTGAGAGTGCAAGGGACTGTCAAAGCGTGGTGAAGTCTCAAACGGCAGGGTGTGTCGCAAAGCAGCCGGCGATTCTGGAGGACTGACGATTCCAGACGAACTTCCGGGTCGGGGGAGGGCTGCGATGAGGATGGATGCGATGACTGTGCTCTGCACGCGAGGATAGAATATGGAGGAGCAAGTAATGGCCGTCGTCGTCGTCGTCGTCGGGGCAGCTCGTCTCTGCGGAAAATGGTGTGACAAGAGAGGGTTTGGGTCTGGTGGTGAGGTGTAGAACGAGAGTGTGAAGTGTCGGGATTCGCAGCAGACCAGCAGGTGTGGGCACTGGCGAGTGGGACCAAAAGGGAAGCGCCTTTGGCCCTTGGGAGTGCTTGGGATGCTGAGGGCCCACCAAAATAGCGCCCCCCGTCCGCCTCACGCGCGATCATTGGCTGAAAAAGATATCGGCTGTGCTGTGTTCGCTGGTTGCTGGCTCCCTTCCTGACAAGAATACATTTCCTTTTCTGCTTGGAGCATTCACTATGTAGGAGTTGGCTCAAGTAAGCCGTTGCAGTGCACGACAAGTGTCTGGGTAGATTCTACATTATTGACTCTCATAACTCTCATAGATTCACGGACAGGGCCAGAGTCACAAGCGGGCAGCATTTGGCTTCTACTAGTTGCCTTTAGTCACGGTAGTCGCGCTGTTAGTGCAAGCAACAAACCCCATCCGCAGCCACAGGTACAGTAGAAAGGACAGCAGGGACGCTAGACAGGAACCAAGTGCAGACGAGGGGTGCCAGGGAGGGGGAGGGAGAGTAGTAGGAGGGTCGCGGATGAAGGAGGGGACGATCATTGCAGCCTGAGCGAGGTGGTGGAGGGTCACCGAGTGAATGAGTGAATAAGTGAGTAAATCATACGGAGCGAGTGGATGGAGAGACGAGCAGAGTAGTTGTGCTGAGCAAGTCGTAATTCATGAGCGAGCGAGTAGCTGCTTCTCCCACCCCGTAGACGGTGACCCTTTTGCTGCTGAAGCCCATCAATCGCCCTCAGCTTGTGTCAGACCTCAAACCCGCACACCTCAGGACTCGAGATACTTTCGAATCCGCCAAGGTGCAAAGAGTGAGGCATCCACGGATTCTGGTCGCCCCTGCAGGCTCGTCAGTCACCCAGTCACCGGGCTTGATTGGGTATAGCCACTGCTGGTGCCAGCAAGATGGCTCGTCGCTGAGCGCAAATAACATCTACCCATTCGGTCTCGCGGCCGTGGTCTTTTGCCACAGCCTGATGATCAGAAGAAGCAAGAAGCACCTGGGCAGTCAGAGAAATCGGGGCGTTGAGGGTGATGCGGTGGAGCTCAATACAATACACCAAGGGCTCATCTCATGTGTGGAGGGCAACGGGCACGAAGGAAGAGAGCGAAAACACCAATATCTCTGGAGGAAGGAGTCGATCCTCTTTGGGTTATCCTCGCAGAAGCGGTTTCGCATCTACTCAACTCTTTGCCATAGCGGTATCATTCACCCTCGCGGTGACTTGGATTACACTTACTCGCTACACATGGTTCTGGGGACGCTCTTGTCTTGTTGCATGCTAAAGAGAGTCACATAATCTTTTGCTTACTCAAAATAGTAGACGAGATACACAATATTTCACCAATTGTATCGAATAATTATCGTGTTTGGATTGCCACTGATCTTATCCATTGCGAGGACCCGTAAAAGGATGACTCGCTACTCGTACCAGAAGACATATGATATGCTTGCAAGTTAATAACTGCGCAAAAGAAGCTTAAATTGTCACAACCAGCTCACTGGAGAGAATCATCTTGGATAACTCCACCACAACTTGTGACTTCACCGTTCTTCGGTTACAGCCAGTTGTGCAGTGGCACGCGCCCATCTCCGGCGTTCTTCATCTGCAGCGGTGACTTGCTGAAGTGTCACGAAGTCTGAAGTCTTGAGGAGATATCGGGATCATCAATAGAAGAAGTGGTGGTGTTCGCAATTTCCTGTCCCACGAGCCGCTCTCTCGCTCGTTTTGATTTGCCTCCCAGGAAATCAATCCGACAATCATTTAGCCCCTGCACCCGCTGAATGATCGCCGCCACCACTTGTCAAAATGTACCCAGTACCGTACCGATGAAGTCAATCTCACTGCAGTTGCAGCCAGAGGAATGACTAGAAAAGGCAGCGCTCCAGGAAGGTCGCTCAGCTATCGATTGATTAAATTTCCCATGGCCGTGAGCGCATATCCTCAGTGAAGCAGAGTAATTAGAATCCTTTCACCTTCTCTCCAAGTAAAGCAACTTGTCGGCAGAAGCGGGGAGCATATGCAATTGACCACGCCGCCATTCGCTCGCAGGCGGGTCGCAAAGTCGAGATACCAAGACACTTGATGGTAATGATATCAGCACTTGACTTGGTACAAGAGATAGAGAAGAGCAGCATCGTACAAGATGAGATGCTCGCGAATAGAAATCATACCCTCAATCTCTGCGCTGCACAAGAATCGTCATAATGTGCTGGAGTCTCGTGCGGTTGGTGATTTCGGAACTTCCCTCCTTCCAATGCTTGGTCGAATGTTTGCTTCCCGATCACAACTTCGCCGGAAGAATGGTTGGCAGGATCTGTGAGGCTTTGAAAAGAGAGTACTTTTAGAAGTACCTCGAAAGCAAATATCTTCATAGTTCTCATCAATGAACTCCATTCAGCTTGCTTTCTTATCTCCTTTCCTACAAACAAATTCCTCGATCGAGCCATTTGTAGCGAAGCTTTGTGCAGGGACCAGAACAGGGCAAATGCAGGGCCAGAGTTAGCTCCCGGGCAGGGCTGTTTACTACCGAAGATGGTTTGTTGGACATCAAGGCATCTCTCGACGTCGTACAAATGCCCGAGGAACAAGACACTTTGTCCACCTGTCGCTAGCCATGCCATTGAATCGAAAGAAAGAACCGCGCTTGAACAATAACCAAAGCTGGTGCAGAATGCGAGGTAGAGGAATAGGTTTGCTGCAGAAAACTAACCTTGGCGGCGTTCACGCACTGACCCGTAGTGGATTTTGGGTGGAAAGCCAATCTGGCGATCAATCGACCTGGACTCGATGCAGTCGGTCACGTGCTGGCGAACTAAGATTGTCCAGATCACGTTGGCTCGATCAACAACCCTACTACGCTTTCAAAATCTCCTTGTCTACCACCATCACAACGTCCAAAGAAACTTCACACAGCACTTTAAAGTAGCTGATCTCCTAACTACCAACCTACCTAGGTACTCACCGTCGGGTACACACTTCTCGCTTGCGCCATCACGGAAAATAGTTCGGTCATCTTCCGGTTCCTGGTGTAGATGAGACGAGACGAGTTTTGAACAATGATCTTCCCTTACCCTTGGCATAGTGCGTCGTAACCACACGAGCTCAACAAAAAATATTTGCGACGAAAAGGATCAGCTTGAATACACCCTCTCGTATTAACTCAAACTCGACCCCTTCTTCAATTACTCCCACCGTTCGCCACGGCCTTCAAAGCACATTGACTTGACTCCTTCGTAGTCTGCCTGTGCTCCCGTTCAGCGTCGTATTGTTGACCGGCTGTTGGCAATTACGAACGCGCATACCTACTGTGTCATCCAACACTTGCATTCAGCTTCCGAGGCTCTGACTTCCCCAGATTTTCAGAGTACTTCAAACAGGGCACTTGGTCAGCCCTGGAACGGAGACGAGGCGATCTTCTTGCTTTGATACAGGATCGATATTCCTCCGCGCCACGACTCATTCTCCTCCAGCTTAATCGAGTCTTTTCGGAGCAACATCAGACGGAGCAAATTTCGTTTTCCAGCATAATTTTCTGTACTCATGGTGCTTACGCTCTTTAGGCTAGAAATGAGGCTTCAAGCCCATCGCTCAGTCCGAGTGACGCGCCTCGCGAAGAACAATATAAGCAGCAGTACCTTTTGACTATTCAATCCTGTGAACTCAAGTTTCATCACAGTGTAAGGAAGCGCTGTTATCATCTTTCTTCAATATGTGTCAAAGAGAGTCCGAAATCGTCTTATTTACCAAAACGATAGACAATATTTCGTCGACTCGATTTTTTTGGTTTCGACTTGCGACTTACTTTGTCCCACCGCCAGCTTGCCCAAAACTTT
The DNA here is from genome assembly GCF_000409485.1 of Glarea lozoyensis ATCC 20868. Taxonomy (NCBI): domain Eukaryota; kingdom Fungi; phylum Ascomycota; class Leotiomycetes; order Helotiales; family Helotiaceae; genus Glarea; species Glarea lozoyensis. The sequence goes on from NW_007360984.1 coordinate 1,419,877, forward strand.
GTCGTCAGGCATCAACATGGCACATCCACTCTGTGAAGTTTCACAGCATACTATGCCACTAAATGAAAGCGAAATGAATTGATGGCTGACGGCAACGAGATCTTTATTTACAGCTCTAGACTCTTCATTGGCCATCTTCAATTTAGCCAACAGCAAGCGCTTCGAGCCGCCCAACATCAAGTCAGATGTTGCGATTGGTAGAATTTATTGGTTTGTGGAAGTTTTCCGTTTCGCATTGGTTCTGCAAGCGCAGAGCTTGTTTTTTTATGTCAACATATTCCCAATTGAGAGACGACGTCGTCGTTGGGAGCGCATTTTTATTTTGCCGTTTCGTTTTTTGCCAGTTCTATTCTCTAGGCGTATCAGATCTCCATGTTTTTGACTCATACTAAGCAATAGACGTCTTTGTCACACCATCACGGATGTCACAAAGTGACCTGCCGGCGTCTCCGACGACCGCAGCATTCTATCTTTGATTGGAACAATTATGCCAAGCTTCTCGGTGAAGACAAAATATGGCATTCAACTTGGTTCTATACTCTAGACTAATGTTGACAATACCATTCGTCTTGTTGGCCAGCAATGGTACTGCGAAGACATATTCCATAAGGTGCCAGGATGGTAGCTAACATAAGCTCCGACTGCCATTATTGCTAACCAGTGTGGCGCCACCAAAGCTTTTAGTTTAGAATGAAGCTTAGGGAAGAAAACATAGGTATGGGAAGACGAGCATCAAATGCAGTCCACCACTTCCACTATACAATTTCTTGGAAGTCGTTCAAGTACTGACGTGTGTGGACAAGTGTTCCTCCCTCTTCAGGTCGCACCGAAGCTTGGAACTTTTCGAAAGACTTTCTAAGGCTAGCCTAGTCAAGAAAGCAATTTTCTCTGCTGTGTTTGGAAGTCCAAACGGGCATTCCTGCTGTACTAGTCGAGGGAACAAAAAAACTTGTCTACCTATCTCATCCTTCTTAAGAAAAGAGGAACTTGTGTATCGTCTATCGATACCGAGGAGATTGTTCTTCATTGTTCTCTGGTTGGTGATATCATGCTGTCAGACATAATACTCCCATCGCACTACTCGAAACCCTTATCACATACACGTCAAAGGTGGGATGTATGCTTTGCTACGTTCGGCTTTTAAATGTACTGCCGTTGCAGATCTGCAATCTCAGTAGTTAAATAGAGTTGGTACTTTATCTGAGCCTCCGTATTGGACATACATGTCATCCAGGGTCTTTTTCTGTTACGGCGATAAGAAGATCGGCCAACGTCATGTATGAGCAATTCCAAGGACCTGAATTCACACGTCGTCATTAAGGCACATTGAGATTTGCTGGGAAAACCTTCACCATAAACCACCCTGACTGCATAGGGGTTATCCTGAAGAAGAAGGACCGTCACGATATTGCAATGTCTTATCATGCTTCTTTTGGTTACCCAATCCTCACAACTACCAAAAAGATGCTGAACAATATCATAAAAGCTTTCTGTGCCTGCTTCACTACAGAGGATTAAACAAATATCCTCTTAGTCACAAAACCATTTTTACTACTCTATGTCAGGTTCTAGTCTTTCCGCCATCCTGCTTCAAAAGGTCGTTCCCACTTTTCAAACCCTAGGATTAATGTGAACTTAACTTGATGCATAACCGTACGAAAGCTTATCATCTCCCACCTTCGAAAAAGGTATGTACTTCGAGGTATTAGTCCATGCTTCGGAGAAAATTTGGGATTGAACCTGGTAGTACTTGCACAACGGCATTTCATAAAGTGGACCCTGTACCCGGGAGCCCTATCGGTAAGAACCCATATGAAAGACTCCATCAGCCCCATGGTTCTTTCTCTCCTCTCAATTTGAGTATACTTCATTTTCCCAAGTACTCATTTGATCATCAAAGCGAAATGGCTACAGAAACAATACCCCCTACTCTCCCTCAGGGTGCAGGATACGGTGTTGTTGTTGGCATCGGTGTAAGTCCATGTTGATCCACTAGCGAATAGTTCTAATTGGTATTAGTTCTTCTTTGCGTTCCTGATGGCAGGAATATCCTACGTTCAAGTATGTTTACAAGTACGATTTCCAAAATGCTGCTCAAACTAATTCCTACCAGAATAGATACACGAAATACTCAACCAAGACGAGTGAAGAGTTCAACACCGCAAGTAGAAGTATTAAATCAGGATTGATAGCGTCTGGTATTGTTTCTGCGTGGACCTGGGCAGCTACATTGCTCCAAAGTTGTACTGTTGCCTATTCTTATGGTATTTCTGGGCCTTTCTGGGTAAGTGAACTTCCACTGTCTAATAATCTTTTATATGATCACAGAGACTAACAATTAGTAGTGTAAGCATCAACTTTAAAACTTCCTATCATTCTGGCCTATAGCTTACATTAAGTAGATGCTGCAGGAGCTACAGTTCAAATCTTTATGTTTGCTATTCTAGCCTGCAAGGTTAAACAAAACGCGCCACGATGCCATACCTTCCTCGAGATTATTCAAAAGCGCTATGGAACCACTGCACACATTGTCTTCATCTTCTTCGCTCTCTTCTGCAACATCCTCGTTGCAAGTCAACTGTTACTTGGTGGGAGTGCGGTCGTCACTGCACTTACTGGAATGAACGTTTATGCCGCAATCTTTCTCATCCCACTGGGTGTAGTTGTATATGTGGTGCTCGGAGGTCTAAGAGCTACATTTCTATGTACGTTGCTTCTTTTGTCGTGGTATTTACGCTATGATTTGAGAAGAAGAACTAATATCTCACAGGTGACTTCACTCACACCTTTATCCTACTAATCATTATCCTCTACTTTATGTTTTCAGTCTACACCACGAACCCTTTGATCGGTTCGCCTGACAGGATGTATGAAATTCTGACTGAAGCCTCCAAGCTTCGTCCAGTAGCCGGAAACCAGGATGGGTCTTATCTCACACTAAAATCCAACTTCGGCTTAATATTTGGTGTCATCCAACTTTGTTCTGGCATGGGTACGGTTTTCCTCGACCAAGGATACTGGCAACGAGCAATAGCAAGTCGTCCTACCACCGCCGTAAGAGCATACATCATGGGTGGTATGGCATGGTTCGCCATCCCTTTTGGCTTTGCAACAACTCTTGGTCTTGCCGCCGTAGCACTTACCGACAACCCATCATTCCCGACTTACCCAAATCCAATGTCCACTTCCCAAGTATCATCAGGCCTCGCAGCACCATTCGGCGCCGTAGCATTACTCGGAAACAACGGCGCCATCGCCTTGCTAATCACACTCTTCATGGCCGTCACCTCCTCCTCCTCTTCCGAACTCATCGCCGTATCCTCAATCCTCACATTCGACATCTACAAAATGTACATCAACCCCTCCGCCACACCGTCCCAGCTAATCAAAACCTCTCACTACATGATATGTTTCTTCGGCTTCGTCATGGCAGCTTTCGCATGCATCTGGAACGCAATCGGCATCGATCTCGGCTGGCTATTCCTCACCATGGGTCTTCTCATCGGCGGTGGTGTATTCCCTGCAGCCTTCGCAGTAACCTGGAAGAAACAATCGAAATGGGGTGCAATCACAGGCGCTGTCGGTGGGTTGGCCTGTGGACTCACAGCTTGGCTTGTAACAGCACATGCGTATTATGGCGAACTCACCATCGCAACAACAGGCGCCAATTACCCAACTCTCGCCGGGAATCTCGCGGCAGTGCTCATGGGTTGTCTAATCACCGTCACCGTCTCGCTTGTCAAACCAGATAACTTCGACTGGGAAATCACACGCAGTATCAACGCAGCGCCTCAAATCATCGAAGCCCAATCCAACGACCCTCTGGCTACTTCTCACAACACATCCGAAAAACCATCACCCTCTCCAACCCCCTCCTCTCACACCCCCCCACCCTCTCACACATTCACACCCTCTCCCCTCCCCCCTCCACCCTCAGACGACGACGCCATCCTCACCAACCCCAAACTCCTCAACCGCTCCTTCAAATACGCCTGTTACTCGGCGCTCATCCTCACCCTGCTGATGGACTTCATCATCCCGATCCCGATGTTTCTCAGCCATTACATCTTCAGTAGAGGATTCTTTTTGGGGTGGATTGTGATTGGGTTTTTGTGGGTGGCGTTTGCGTTGGGTGTTTGTGGCATCTTGCCGGTTTGGGAGGGGAGGGGGTTTTTGGGGGGGTTGTGGGGGAGACGGTAGGAAAGTGGTATATAGGAAGCTATGTTAACAGCTAAGGTAGATAGATTTATTATTCGTTCGATGTACTTGATATCTTTATATTGGGGAGCGTGGTAGATCCATAAATTGTGAGTGAACGAAGTGACTTCGAAAATTCTACATGTCAATGTACGACTTGAGATTTCCGCTTTGATGACAAGTAAATCAAGAGCCTCAAATGCAGCGGATTTATTTTATGAGGCATTTCTCTCATTGAATTTACTCTCATCTTTCACACTGCCAGTTCTTAGAAATTAGATGGCAGCCCAGACGCTCTCAATTCTCGGCTAATTTAAAGATGTTGGTGTTGGACTTCACATCCTCACCAAACAACAAATTTAAGCATCATTATAATGACTTCGAGACTAACCGTGTAAAGGATCGATTTTACCCTAAACGAAGCTCTATAAATACCACCCAGAATTGTGGCTTCAGCGGGTATACCCTGCATGAAGGTCGTTTCATGGTCGCACCGGCGCCTATTTCCAACCGCCAACCCCTCATGCTTATACTCCCACAATCGACGGATACACACCTTAAAGCTAAAGCGCAATCCAGACAAAGCTTCTGAGATTCTATTTCGAGTCCACCTACCTCTTTTCGCTCAAACTCATATACCAGGTCGTGACCACGCCTTCCCGTTTCACACCACCATGACGACCTCAACCTACACCATCGATATCCAGAGTGTCTACGATGAGAAAATCAAGCGCAGTCAAACAGACTCTGTAGTTCTACGAAAAACAGCGGCATGTCCCATCGGTGCGCCGCGTAGCGTTACGACTTTTCCTAAACCTACCTCGTAAATACCACGCTTTTACTATGTCTTTCGCTGGAGAGGAGGTAGACTAATTGTTGGCAGTGCGACGCATGGCTCGTGGCATCATGATGGGAAGCGTGAGGGGAAAGGTCCGGTTGTGTTTCGTGGGTGGCATGTTACCGAGGAACATGTTAGGAGGAGGGCGTTGTGGAGGGGGAGGCAGGAGTCTGGGGTGATCTATGGGGGTGGAAAGGAGGATGGGAAGGAAGTCAATGGAGAGCGGAAGAAGAGTGTGAGTGAAGTGGTAAAGTGATGGCAATTGTATGGAAGGAGAATATCTGGTTAAATCTGGCTATGTCGTTGTGATGTTGACTTTACGCTTATCATTATGCGAGGACGTTGGAATTTAAGGTTGATGATGAAACAAACCTAATGGTAATGTAAGCGATTTTTTGATTTTCTCTTTTCTGAACCACTTCTCAAGCGCTGTACATAGTTTGGCTGTTTTCAGTGTCGTTGGTTTTAGGTTTCAGAAATTCGGGATGGCTTTGCATTCCACGGCCATTACCGCGCGCGAAAAGTACCTGAAATTCGACGGTGATAAAGAACTCGTCATCCACCGAGAAATGCAGAAAAACCTTCTTCTTCAACCTTTGAATTTGCTCAAACATAATTCCATCAATTACAAGGAAATATGTCAGACTCTCCTATCGAATCTAAAATCAGCGATGAAAAGATCAACAATGAGGCGACTATGTTGACGCCTCCAGCATCACCCGCTTTTCAATTCGAAGAAGGTCATGCTGTCTATCAAAAGGATGGCTTCCATCCGGTCAATATTGGCGAAGTTTATAATGGCAAATACAAGGTTCTCAGAAAGCTAGGATACGGGAATTATTCAACGGTGTGGCTTGTACAAAACGAACTGTGAGTTTCCACCGACATCGAATACTGTATTCCTTATACTGACCAAATTATTAGAGACAAAAAATACTGGGCTATGAAAGTCTACTCCGGGGGTGTTTACGGTGCTGGTAGTGCAATTGAAGAATTTGAATTGAAAGTCCTCAAACACTTACGAGATGCTGATCCTAGTCATGATGGATATGAATATATCTCTATTCTACACGACTCTTTCAAACATCAAGGACCGAATGGAGAACATCATTGTTTTATTTTCAAAGTTAAGGGGGAAAGTTTGCAGTCGTTTGTTTCGTGGTGGGATAGACGGCCCCCGATTCCAATTATACGGAATTTTGTGAATCAGCTTTTATACGCGCTGGATTATACGCATTCATGTGGGATTGTGCATACGGGTAAGTCAGGGGTTAGAGGATGTGGTATGAATTGAGAAAATGCTAATAATGACACAGATATCAAACCTGATAACATCATGATTCAAATCCCAGATGACTCCATCATATCAGAGTACCTAGAGAAAACCAGTGTCAAAGTCTTAAGTCAAGACCCAACTACAGATTATCAGATCATACAGTCAACCAGTCTAAGGGAATTCTACTTCGCCGAAGGGTTCAACCTGATGAAATTGAAAATAGCATTATCGGACTGGACAACATCAAGTTTCACCTCAAATCATCTTATTGAATTCATCCAATCCGATTTGCTGCGGGCTCCAGAAGTCTTCTTAGCAGCTCCCTGGGACACATCAGCCGACATCTGGAATCTCGGTGCTCTAGTCCCCGAACTCATATACAATCAAAACATGTTCAGTGGACGAGACCCAAACAGAAAATACAATGAGGTACGCCATCTCCAAGAAATGGAGAATCTGTTCGGGCTTTTCCCGCGGTCTCTTCTGGATAAGGCGTGCCCAGAAAATGTGGAGACGGGTTTTGGTGAGGATGGCAAGATTTCGCTGCCGGAAACGACAACTGTGGGGTTGGAGGTTAGGTTTGGAGATATGGAGGAGAGTGAACGAGCTGAGTTTATTGAGTTTGTGAGGGCGATGCTTGTGATTGATCCCGAGAAGAGGAAGAGTGCGAAGGAGTTGCAGGAGATGAAGTGGGCTGTGCATGATTTTAGGGATAAGTGATGAGGGGAAAAGTTCGGGTGGAGATATTTGTGACGAGAAGGATGATTTCAAAAGCGAGTTGGCTGATGTGAATCGAAAAAAGGGATTCGAGGAGCCAAAGTTTTTACGGGAATGGATTGTAACAAGAATGAGCACCGATGAAGAATGACTGGAACTCGAAGAGTTAAGTAGTAGTAAGCTACCGTACGTTATAAGATTAAATAAATGCCTTTTATATATAAGAATAATTAAAATTAACTTCCTTATACTACCTCTATAATAGATTTATTTATCCTAGTCGAAAGAGAAAATTTAGGTATATTTATATAAGTAAGAGTAGATAAAGTATAGTAGATCGAATAATACTATCGTTTTACAATAAGGAGGTGTCCCGTTAATTCTACTATATATTAATAAACGTTAATAAGTATTTAATAGTAAGATGTATATTTTTAAAGTACTAAGTATTAAGTTTAATCTTCATTAGTTTTATATAGATCGTCCTATATATCTTGTTACCTCAAAAGGCAACAGTAAATGCAAATTTCTTGCATTTCCACTGATTAACTTATCTGAATTCAAGTATTTACACATCCCCTAAACAAAGTAAGATTTTGAGAATAGAGGCCAGACTAGTTTGTATTTATAGCGCTGAATCACAACGCGGAGTACACTGCTCTATATAAAGACTCCTCGCGCAAGCCGACGCCGTTCCTCTGGACCACCCGCACCGGAGAAGAATGTCAGTTACGTGGAGCTGAGTACCCGGACTCGACAGGGCTACTTTGGCTTTGTAGCAAGTATGAGATGAGTGAAGCGAGAAACATTGTATTTATTATTTCTAGCAGAGGAACTGCGATTGTTGGTGTATTGTGAGTGACATGGGTTCAGATGAATATAGGGAGATGGGAATATATATATATTAATCATGTGACGTTTTAGCTAATTGTGGCATCCTGTTTGATTAGGTGAAGATTGCTGCTTGAATAAAAAGACTTTTGGGAGGAGTGTCAGTGTGTCTTAGTCACAGTAGATTCTATAGTTGGGAAACACTTGTAGTGATTCCTATCACCTTGATACTCCAGATATTCGGAAAGACTCTTGGTGACATGATGAGTAATTGCTTGTTATATTTTCGCCAGAATCAGACATCGTGCTCTGAACTTGTCAAGTCTGTTGTTGCTTCGATAAGATGAGAATCGCTTAAGATATATAAACAGCAAAATGTACCATGCTTCCACAAGCTCCTCATATGCAACAGCAACTTCACAATCCCTCATATGCAACAAAAAGCCTACATACCCATAAACAAAACCTCAACCCCACAGCCATTTACAAGACTTACTTTCCCAAGCTCCTCATCCCCTCTCCCCATCACTCCCCCTCCCCCACCCGCCTAACAACACCAACAACAAGCCACCTCTTCCTACCCGTAACATCCTTATCCTCCTCCCCCCTATCAACCCTCCACTCCCTCTCCGTACCCTCCGCATTCCGCTCCCATATCCTCTCTACAACCAATCCATCCCCCCTCATCGCTTCGGCATCAAAAAACGGTGCCATTTTCGCGCGGCCCGTGTGGAAGCCTGCTATCACGTAGGCTCTGCCGCCGTCTGAGGGGGTGTAGGGGTGAGTGGGTGAGGGAGGGTGGTGGTGTGGTGGGATGGAAGAGGTCTCATCGCGTTTTGGGGGGGATGTTGAGGAGTTTGATTTTGGCGACGGTGTTAGGAACCAAGCGATGCTTTTCCTCAGATTTGAATGCTGCCATGGCATCCACAAACAATCCGCGACCAACACCCTCTCAAACCCACCCTTATACCTCTTCGAAACCCCATTATCCTCCACCTCCCCCAAAACACCCCACTCATGCCCCCAAACCTCCACATCCCCACCCCTCCCCCTCTCCCTCAAATTCGTCTTCACATTCACCTCCACATTCGCCACCACCTCCTCAGCCGGATAATCGGTGATCACTGTCCTCCTCGCCCCGCGTAACGCGGCTATCATCCCGGATAACCCGGTTCCGGCGCCGAGTTCCAGGACGGAGCAGTCACGGGTCTCAAAGAGTGGGAAGGGTCCTTCTTCGAGGTATTCGGCGAGAAGGACGGAGGCGTTCCACAGGAAGTGCGAGAAGAGGGTGCGTGAGGTTTCTGTTTTGGGGTCGGCGAGGGAGAGGGTTAGGGGGCCGTAGAGGGGGGAGAGATAGGTTGGAGAGGTGTGGGAGTCGCCGTGTTGGTTTTGGATGCTGGGTGGTTGTTAGCTTGAAGAATGTATTTGGGATAACGCAAGAAAAGCGAAGTGCTCATGTTTTATGAGTGTTGTTCGTTAGAGTCTTGTTTCCCAATTTTGTTCGAAACTTGGAATATCAAAATCTGATTCCCAACCTCTTCCAAAACTCACGCAACTCATACACTTCACTCACCTCATTCACACCTCGCTCATCTCATCTCACCTCACACCTCACTCACCTCACCCCCTCAACCAACCCTCTAAAATTTCCAACCCACCCCAATCCAAAAAATGATAAAGAAAACAGCTCACTCACTCATCAGGAAAAATCACACTCAAACTCGAACTCATAATATCCTCAGGCGTCGGCTCCAGATCATCCGGCAGATGAATCTTATCCGTCAACATTCTGTCTTTGCCTCCTTCCTTCCCCTTTACCGCAATAATCCGGTACTCCAACAATCGTAAACACCTGAAATCCGTCTTGATTTTTGAGTGTGTGATAACAAATACCTGAATCTCGGAAGTATTTCTTTTGAGAAAAACGTGACATGAGATGAGATGGGTCTCTGCCCTTCCGTCCAGTCTACGCGTGTAGGATAACGACGTTAAGATATACAAACAAACCTAAGATCTGAGCCTCGAATGAAGATCAATGACCAAATCCCAGCTGCACAAATCCCACAATCATCAAACACCAGACCTCGAACTTTGTACACGTACATAACACCCCCACCAAACACTTTTCCTCCGTAGTGGGGTGCACGAAGATTCTGCCAGCTTGGTGCAGAACCTACTCACCGCCTAGACTTATGCTCCTACCAACATAACGTACGGCCCGATTGGGTTTTGTATGGCAAAACGTCGGATCCTGAACGATTGATTGGCCACAAAAAGAGGCGGTGACACTTCTTTACGTCCTGCACCTTCGTACCTTATTTTCTATATATATTTTCCTCAGATATTTGGAGTGAATGAGTGAATGTAAGTGAATGACATCTCTTTTGATACTTTGAGGTGTGTGATCTTATTGGCTTTTAAGTATATTGATTTGGTTGGTGATTTGGGTGGAGTACTAGCGTTGCTATCTGGTCAAGTCTTAAATCATCTTTCATCTAATTGATAGTTTGGAAACTAATTCTAAACTAATTCTATGAAAACATCATACTTACTCTGAGGTTTGTAGATACGTCAATATGAGTTCGTCTGCGCAAACATACAATACGACTTCACACGAGCAAGCAATATCTAGGCCGCAAGACATAATTTGATCAATCGATAATTCTCATTCCATTCAAAATTATCTTTAACTACTAACACAATAGATGGCATCTCCCCCTCCTCCAACGTTACATATCCGACAAAAGCGCACGAACCGGCCCGCAGCCGAACAAGATTGTCGAAAAAAGATCATATAAGTCTGATCCAAAACAGGACGACGCTAAGCGACATGATTTGAAGAATAATAAGACGCCCTTTCGTCCCGATGCAGATGTAGAACCAAAGAGCTTTTATCTTAATAAGTGGTATCGTCCGTAAACCCAGATCCTTCAGCGCCGAGAATGAAAAAAGCAAAACAAAAAGTGGTAAGATAAAATAGTGGTGGATGCAAAAAAATGTAACCAAGAAAGGTATAATCATAAACACGTAAATATCATCAGATGATGCGAGGTAGAGAGACGTTTATGACTCGTGCTTGACCTCCATCAACTTCTCGAGGTCCAAACCGGTGAGATCGTCGGCGATCCAGGGACCTTTCTCTTCTTCCGTGGCATCGTGAAAAGCCTCGGCTCTGTTCATTGTCTGGACGTCAAGGTCGGTGACATATGCCTTTTCGTCGCGGAGCTTCAGACGGACTTCATAGTCGGTATCGAGCATCATGTCGTCTTTCCAGAGACGACGAGGTCCGTCAAATACGCAGAGAACACGCTTCTTCAACTTCATCTGGGAAGTTGGGCAGCCCCATGATGATGGGTAGTCCTTGCGCTTCTTGCGGCCTTTGGTATTCAAAGTATGTCCACCTTTGGAATGTGTCATTCCTCGGGACTTTTGCACACCATTCGCTGGGTTGCGATTCCCGCGCGACTTTCGGGACTTTGAACGAAGGGTGAAATCATCATCATTCTCATCGTCGTAATCTTCTTCGGTGTCCTCTTCTCCTGCGGAATACATGGTGGTGGTTGGTAGTTGATGGCTTGTGAGAGTGGTGTGAACGTCGTGATCCTGCTCGACTTCAGCAAGTCTTGCAGCGTTGATGGCCTCTGAAGGTTCTTCTTGTTGAACAATGCGGAGAACGCAATCGTCGAGATGCTCATAAAAGTCTTGAGCATTGTTGAATGTGGCGGAACAGGTGGAGCATTTGCCAGTAGCATCGGGTGCGTATCCAGAAAGTTTCTTGCCGCTGTTGAGACCGCCGGAAGTCTTCTTGCGACTATTGGGTGGAGTCTGTTCAACCGCGTGTACGGAAGTGAGATGTCTCTTGAAGACATCGGCGCGGTTAAACGACTTTTCAGCCGCTGATCCGGATCCAGGACAGAAACCACAAACCATTGTGCCTTTGTAATGCGTCAATGTGTGTCGGTTTTTGTCGTATTTTCTTGCGAAGCCCTTCACGTGGTAATCGCAAGTCTGGATTGGACATTTCTCTGGACGTTCGTTTTGGTGGGTCAACATGTGCGCCTTCAAGTCCTTGAATACCTTGCCACACTCAGGATATGTGCATCTTCCCTTCTCTTTGGATTCCTCGCCACTGTAATTACCATCTTGGCTGCTACATGATTGTCTTGAACCTGGAGATCGTTGGCGAGGTGGTGGATAAGGATAACCGTAGTGGGCATTCATATATGGGGATTGGGTATGGGCTCGGTGTGGTTGAGGGCTTCGGGACATCTGGGAAAGTGCAGGTGATGCTGGATATGTTGGTGGTTTGCACGTGTCACTGGATTGGATGACTGATGTTGGACGCGTTGCATACTGAGGATGTAAGATTGAAGGATCTAGAGCAGAATGTTAGTCAAAGAACCAGACACGAATGAGTATGCTCTATTAGAACTGGAAGGAAACCGACAAGATGATTCAAGAGGAGGTACAAAGTTTCCACTTGACTGAGAAAAGAAATGTGATTGATAGATTGGTTTCGGAGAGAACGATCGTGAGCTAGAAGAGACAGGAGAGCAGAGAGCTGCTGGACCCCGACCAGCGGAGCTTGAGGCGAAATGAGATGGATTGAATATTTGCGACGGCCGTCGCGAAGACGAAGGAGACCTTGAAAATGCAGACACAGGTGATTTGAAACACTCATCTACAAAACCCGCGTTCGTCGAAACCTCTTGCTTTGGCATTCCACTCTCAACCACCGAGGGAGTCGCTGGAGAAGATGCAATAGTAGACAAAGAAAGAGGGGCAGAGTTTGAAGACACCGAACCACGCTGATAAGATACAGTTCTAGAGATATTCTGACACTCACCAACAAAGCCATTTGGTTTGGCGGGGTTGAAACTCAAATCGAATTCTTCCATACCTGAAGGAGCGAATGTGTATTCGTTGCCATGTGTGTAATTGTCATATCCGACGATGGAAGGATTGAGACCGAGTCCTTGTGTCGCCCATTCGTGACTTGGAACTACGCCGTTATGGATTGAGTGAGGCGAGCCTACTGCTGATGGCGAAGCCGAAGGACCCGATGCCGTCGAGTAACTTGAAGGAGCTCCTCGTAGATCTGGTGATTCTAGGTATGGTGGCGCTTCGGTTGAATACATTGCTGTGCTTTGGTAGTTGCTGGTGACCGGAAATCCATCTTGCGTATTCGTGTAGGTATACGGAGAACCATTATCAACATTGAAGTTCTGAGCAGAGAATGGGAATGCTGGCGGTGAGAACATCGCTTGTGGATCTGGGTAAAGAGGAAAGTCGTGTTCTTCGTTTTCGCTCATTTGATTTAACATATTGTAGGTATGTGTTGCGAGGGAAACCATGTTGCTAGAGGTGTATGTGAGGGTGGCAGTGGTCGAATTTGGAGCCACTATTGCCTAAGTTTATTAGGATTGAGTTTAAGGGCCGACCAAGTTGGACCCGTACCTTATATTCATTTACTCCACGATGTCTGGGGACGGTCAACGAAGGATGACCTTGATTTGAGGTGTGGACGGTGTTGGTTTGTATAGTTGGTTGGTAACGATCGTCGTCGTGGTTGGCAGTGTCAAGCCTGGGGATGGTCGGCCTTGAAAGTGGGTGTTGATCTACTGTGATCTGAGACAGAGATAGACGCGAGTCCTTGATGATATATAAGTTCGGACTGGGAGATATGAGGTCGGCAAAAGAGGTACGGTTTGTCGAGATATAAGATTAAGTGCAATGCGGTCAGACAACTAGACGCTGATCGATACCTGGTTCTGGCCAAGGGGTCTTGTTGATCCGGGAAAGGCTCTGATATGTATGCTCAGGGCCACTGGGAGGAGAGTATTGGGTGGTGGAATAGGATGAGGCCTTTTTTTCGAATTGGGGGCACTGGCCGGGATATAAAATAATATTGGTCCATGGTCCATCACGGCAGGGAGACGGTCGTAGACGCGTCGTAGGGGAGTGCACCCAGAATGCGCAGTCGGCAAGAGAGCAGGGAACAGGAGACAGTTGACAGGGAGCGCGAGAGCAGGGACCAGCCAGGACAGGGGAACCGAGTTCGAACCAGGATGCGGGATATCATGGGCGATGGTCAGCCAGCGCCTCTTGAACCAGGCTTGGACCGGCGTGCACATGGGGTAAGAAAGTGGTTGACTCCAGGACTGGTGCTGGTGGTCGATTGGAACCTAAACGAAAAGAAGCCCTTGCTAAGCACGAGCGGAGTTCCACTCATCTGTCAGGACTCGCTGGATTCGGCCGGTGATTTTGGATGCCCCTTAAAGAGGCTAGAATAGCCCCTTCGTTCGTGTCACTCGCAGTGCTGCTCCTTCTGTGGCTGCTTCGAGTGCACCTGGGCAGCCTTTAATTCTTTAGTTAGTCTGCACGCCGAGTCGCGGGTGACTTTCTCGACAAAACAATGCTCTTCCAGTTAGTGTTCGCGCTCTCTCGATTAGTCTCGCCCGCTTCGATGAAAATTCGTCTTCGCAATCGTGCTTACGTGTGGTTGCTCTAGACAGTCTGGATAAATGCCATCGCATAACAACACGACTCTCCAGCTTGCCCATCTCGCCGTGGCTGCCAAACCGCATGGCCTGTTATCGCAAGTGACCGCATCTCGTGTTGCTGGCGACATCTTCCTCTCACCGTGAAGCTTCTGTGGAGCCTGCAGTGGTGATGTATGGCTGGTATGGTGGGCGGACCCAGCCCTATCCGCTTGGGACGTCCATCCAAGATTTGCCTGGCTCAGAACTCTCCAAAATGCTTCCCACAGGGATCGCTGGCAGGGGCCGACGTGCATCAACAAAGTGATTTGATACCGCGACGTCCGTCAGAGTCGGTCAGAAAGGCGGAGCCGTGCCATGACTGTCAGTTTGTGTGCTTTTCGGTGAGCTCAACACCTTACACCACAGAACATGGTGATGCGATGGCCTACGAAGACGTCGCAAAAGCCAAGTCTGTCTCAGAAAGCAAAGGCAGCAACATTTGACCCCATTCTATGTGGAGAGAACCGTTGAGTCTACTGGATCCCCACGCGAGTGTAAACGTTTTTGAGTGCCGCTTTCCTGCTACACATCATCCTTTGGGTCAAGATTAGAGCTTGTACCTGTGTCTCCATACTGACGGTATCGTGCATCCAGGCAGCGAGCAGGAACAGACATTCGAACCGTTCATGGGACGATTTGTGATAGACTCTAGAACGGTGGTCGAGTACAAGTTGGTCCCGCTCTGTGATCACAAAAACAAACCTTGGATCACAAATGCTTCAAATCCGTCGGCAGAGTCGAGACTGCTTGCGACCAGTACCACTCGCAATCGTACGTGGTACAGATCAGTAAATGTCTGGCTTTGTGAGGCTCTAACGGGAGGGGTCAATTGAGGTTCCTGGTGTAACTTTTCGATAAATACAATCATGGGTCGCGGTTCATTAGTCGCCGATCTAGTACGGGCGAATTGTCTTAGAAAGGAACAGCGAAGCGAAGAGACCAGGGCCGAACAGTAACTCTAAAATTTCCCCGCCCACTAGCCAGCAGTACGGATCTCCTACTGCTCAATCGAGGTAAATGAGATCTGCGACTCCACCCCCAAGGAGCAGATCATGAAGGAAACGTCAAGTATCCGGAGACGGGACAATAATCATTCTTCACCGTGTATTCTTGGTCATGTTCAATGATGAACAGCGATCACAATGATCTGCTCAATAATCCTGACGGAAGGAATGATCGTCAACCTCTTCACTGTAGCGAGAGATTGCCAATCTGAGCGCTACTGTATTGTCGTCCACAGGCTTCAAGATACAAAGGCATCGAAAGAATCCGATTCGACCAAACACGAAGGTAGGACAAAGTCATTGAACCACGTTGAAGTTTCCCGAGGATAGAGCACCCTTGGTTCTTCAAAGCTAGGTGACAACCTAGACATTAGTTTTGTATGTATTAAGGTTAATAATTTCGTGAGAGGGAACTCGGTGGACGATAGCGATAGCCTCATTTGAGGTGCACGAATCCAGCACGATATAGGGAAAAGTTACGAAGCTTTCCCCACGTTCAAACTCTGTACCACCACCACCAAGTCCCCGGTGGACACACACACAGCGTGGAATATTGAGTTTCCGGTATACACTCTCATCCATTGGCTACTTTACGGCAGGGTTACAAGTGCACGCCAACGCACGATATCGGTTTGGGTGTTGTTGTGGCTGGCATCGCTCGAAGAGGGATAGCTTCCGTGACGTCCATAAATAGCTTGGGTTACTAGCCTCCACAATCGGCACATGTGTTGGAGAGTTCACGATGCAAGGACTGCGCAAAGTGGCTGTGACCGCGATATTGCCAGCAAAAGTCAGTCATCATCCCCATACTGCGACGCATCTTGTTGAATGACGACTTTCTCATTTGCTCAATTCATTGTGATAAGCTTTGAAGCAGCTGCGTCATGATTGATCATTTTCGTGAAGCGGGTTTAGATATCGTGGCAGGTCATCGAAGTCATTTCATCCATGCTCCGAGTCGCTCGCCTATGGACAACAAATTTCTTCGTTGAGCCATTCAGAGGTCCGAATCACTCTATCAGACGGAGCGGGAACGGCAACACCCATCGAGATGCTTTGACGAGGCAGACTCTGTATCTAAGCGTTATCTAAGACACTCGACGTGGTGGTGGATTTGGGCAGCGGTAGTCGAACGGAAGAATAGGAGACTCTTGTGAATCATGAACTTGCACAACGTCCGCCAACCGAACACTCGAAGGCTTGCCCCTTTCTCCTGCTCCTCTCCATCACCCGGTTGGGGGCCGAAGGAATAATTCTTCATGCTATCCATAACCCTCGAAGGATTGATTGGGTGATCATGTGCGGAATCTGTGCAATGTTTCGCCTGTCGTAGATTTTCCTCCCATTTCGTCCAAACTAAAGTATGCGAATCCTGGACTTGCTGCACGATGTCGGATATGAGCAGCTCTTTACCTCAGCCTTATGGTCGAGAGAGCTCCCACAATTGGCCCAGACCCCCTGAGCACAATATTGCTGTGCCCGAAATTGGCGTAAGAAGCTTGTAGGGAAACGTGGGCTTCCTGTCGATTGAATGGCCCGCCAACTGCCTCAAACAGCAGGATGCGGTAACATGTTCTATTCTCGGAGACTCTTGCACGATCGCGTGCAGCAGGTCTTAAAAGACGGCACTTGACGTCGGAATTTCCAATGGAGCATCTGATAGAGTGCTGATTCAATATGTTTGGAGTTTGAGTTGACGCTCGATTGTTGTTCCTTCGTGGGCGTAAGCGATGAAGCACGTCGGTCCCTGAGCCCAAAATCCTAGCGGCTGTTCTAGGAGTGATTACCCAGGCCTTCCTAGTCAATCGACCGTCTCCCTGCCTCTCACAGGTGATCTGCCCTGAGGAATTGTATCATTTCGTGGGAGACTACTTTGCTTGCACAGACTAAGTTGCGGCTCATGTGATGGACAGTGGGGAAGTGTGAGGGTGAGGATGAGGGGTTGAACCAAAATGCGAGAAGCGAGAAGCACAGTAATTTAGAGCACGTTTTGACAGCCGGAAGGGCTCCACGAACCACCGGTTAGGTTATCCATCATCCCTACTGAAAAATAGCGAAAGGGTAATTCACGAACAAACGGTGTTGTTCCACGATGACCTTCTACGATGTACCAGTCTAAAAGATGACACGCAAATGGTCCGGAATCAGCCCCTAAACCAGAGGACTGGAAACCTGCCGTAAGTGATCAGAACTCAAAATGGCGTGACAAACCTTAAAAGGTCTTTGCTTATTCAGTTCCAAGCCCACATCAAGGGGACGATATGGCTGTGGCTTAAACGGGTGCTGTAGATATTTCCTGTGGTAACGAAGCCCGAATGGTTGCAGCACCTGCTGTGGCTCAGCACTAGAAATGGCGCATCTTTCCCCTCTTTGGGCTTCAGACTGTAAGGCTTAGGGTGGAGATCCGAGTCCAATTTACCGAACCAATGGGCTTTTCCTTAGTAGCCTTGGTCTCGGTCTCGCCGCCATGTTACAGAACCGATTTCTGTCCTGTGGAGAGATGATGGTTCCAGGCTTGGCGGAAGGGTCACCGCCAAATGCTTTTCTCACCCGTAGCGCAGCCAATGGCTGGCTGGAGATCTTCGTAGGGCAGAGTATGACAATGTCTGATCGTGGACTGTTGATGACTGCATAGAGGTCTGCAAATGAGGTGGATGAATCATACCTAAGCAGACAAGCGACGGTGAGTCCAACGGCTGTTATATATCAAGAGAGTCCGCAGTACATCCGGTCTATGTCAGGAAACGGTATATTGCAGAAGAGCGGACAATAAAAGGTGTAACGTTTCAACATGTGAAGCCTTTGTTCTGCTTCAAGATACCCGCCACTTCGACCTCACAAAACGACTTGGATGGAAATTGTATACGAAATGAGAAGTTTCCTTCAACCCTGGTGTACCATTGTATGTCGCGTTCGTTGTGGCATGCAAGAATGTTTCCAAATGGTTTGCATTTAGCCGACCATGGAAGCCATGAATAAGACCGTTTGATCTGACCACATAGGTCTACATGGTAACAGAAAAGAAATCATCAATTTTCACCTGTTTCCCGAAAAGGAATGTGTGCCCATGGACATACGAAACAAGTATGGTGTTTGCAATAATCAGCAATATAATGTGATCGTCTCGAGGGATTATTGATGGTAGCGATGAATGACCTGGAGGCTACTACTTGATGCTTGAGGGCAAGAATTAGCTGTTCATCTGCGTGTTCTGCGAAAGGAGGAAGGACGTGACGTGCCAACTATAGTCATGAGATAAAGTACCGGAGGAGAAAGGCAAAATAACCTCGAGGTTACAATTTCCCCGTTGCCTCCGTCAGTTGCGCAAATCCTGCGGCCCAGATTCCCGGAATCCTGAGGCGGTCTGACTGACATCCATGATAACGTGACATTCTCATATCTCTTGAAGGTCATACGAAACCTCATTCTGTAATGGCGCAAAGGAAGAAGGTACTTTTGCGTACCAAGATTAGCCGGGTGGACCTCCTTTTTCATCGCCTTTCCACTCTCCGCGAGCAGAAATCCAAGTACCGATTTTGTCTTCCTCGCGATGGTGTGCCCAGAGCCTTCTGTTCGCATGGCAATAGTTATCAATCCTGCAGCATGCTTCAATATTGGCCGACTTCATTTGCCAACACATGGGGCCAAAGTTTGCATGTCCCAGTCGAATGGACGACTTTAACCGTGCCATGCTTGGACCATCTTTTTACCCTGCAACCTCGTGTCGGAACCATCACAACATGGGCTCCAAACGGAGCAACATCGCACCGCTGCTAACGATATTTATTTTTGGCATCAACTTGTGATCTGTATCCTGGAATATTGTTCTTAATGTCCTCACAAAGTTTGTTTAAATGTCCGAAGGATCGTGGTCCAAGTCTACCGACATGGATTTCTTTTGGTGTTTATCGAGGTGCCTTAATCAAAAGGTTCCTGCAGTCAAGAAGTCGCGATGAGTCTCCGATTATTGGCCAGGTTGATGATGGATCAGATTGCAAGGACGGAGACGGGTCACCCCACGACGATCATCACACAACTGCAATGTCCATCAGTGCCAGGAGCAGCGCAGGGTATGCCGACAATATTGATGAAATGCTTGTTCTGCTTTTTTGGCGACTGGCGGATCTCCCCGCATCTCTGATGCTGGCGACCAAATGGAAATGAGGAAGGTGATGGAGGTGTGGGATCTGTCCAATAATAGCCACTACGCGGAATATTGCTCCAAATGAATTGTCGGGTGAGTCCATGCTGTGTCGCGGTAACAGCATGTGCTGGATCGATAACGTGCTGTGAATATGCAATGCAACTCAAAAGATGTGTATTTCTGGGAGAGTTCGAGGTCGGCGACTGCTGGCTGGGCTAGTATAATGTTTCATACGTGCTGCCACTTGCCAAAGTTAAGACAGGGAGGTGGGTTAATCCCGTAAGTGGGTAGGACTTACGAAGTTTAGACTTTGGAGGACTACCTAGGTACTGTATTCCAAATTACCTTTCGAGATGGGAATGGTTGCGATCCACGAGAGGCCAGGAAGAAGGATTGGTTTGCTCGTCGAAGAAATTTTGAAAAAGAGAGCTTCCTCCGTGCGGCTCTGCTAGATCTCCGTCTGACTGTCTTCGACATGATCTTTCCCCGCGCTTGGGCGCGATGCATTCTGCGCCTTTGGCCCTCTCATCTTTTCTGGGTTCAAATCCCCTTTCCCCTGCTTTCAAAGATTGTGATGTGTCTGCGCTAATCCGAAACACATGCACAAATCCCTGATATTTCCAAGGGAAGTTTTCCTTTTTTTCCTTACGGAGTACCCGTTAGTCTCTTCAGCCAATTACTAGCACCGCACTGCACCAAGGCGTTTCCCAATGCGGCCTCCACAAGCGATTTTGACATGTTTTAGGAAAGGCGCAGCGGGGAAGTCAATCACTGATCCACGGGTGGCCGCATGGCAAGCCATGATCCACTCATTATCGTTCCACCGTTCTGGTTGTCGTCGATTTGTTGGCGAGCGCGAGGTTCGAGGCCTGAGACAAGAATCGGACGATAGAGAGTTTGCCCCGTTGCCCAACGTTCTTTAGTAGACCTTCTAAGAGGTCAGAGCAAACGTTTGCAACAAGATTGCTGTATAATTTGCGATTCGCTGGCTGAATTACTTGCGGGTCGAGGTCCAGTGGTGCTGGCGATATCAACCAGTCAGTAATGTGATTTTTCAGGTTAGTTAGTATAGATTGCCACAACATCCTCGTGAATAGGCTATCGAGGTGCAATTGTAGAGTCACAGGTGTTGATTGAGGGGTAAAGGAGCCAAACTTATCACTCAAATTAGTTTTTGCTTTTTAAGGAATGAGTTAATTAGCGAATGGTCAGTATCAGATGGGACTAAAACAATAAGTCACGAATAACTGACAGTACCAGCAACGATACGCGATAAATGTTACTGCACAGATGTTGTTTGCTTGCAAAAAACAAATGATAGATACTGATCGCTTTCCCAGTTGATAAGATGGCTTACTGCCCCCCTCATGCATAAATGCTGGAAAGGTTTGTTTAAAGCCATAAACAAATGTGGTTGGTTTTGGAGAAATCCATGGTTACCGTCAACCAGTCAAGCCTTCGAGGTTGCGGCGCAGCGCATTAACCATCCAAAGTCCCAAGACAGATTGAGAACCACAGCTTTGGAAACTTTCTTGAAGGTTGTAATCCGATGAAAAGCATGGTACTGTGACCAATTGAATTGATTGAATTTGTAACTTCGAGATATGAGCTGTTGGTTCTCTTCTGCCCGATCTAGCGTCGATATGCAAACTGTATACAAGCCGCCCAGCAGTATTTTTATCAGCCTCCAGAAAAGGTTATCTCAACCCATCATCCGAAGCAATCGATTTAGGTCAGATCGAGTGTAGTTTGTAGTTTGGGTTTTCCGGCCATCTTAATCGGTTCTATTTAGGTGAATTCACAAATGGCCGCTCGCTTAGTACTACATTATGTGTATTTCCAGTTATCAACACGACCAACCTCTTATGTTTAACTATTTCCAGACCTGTTAACATGTCAAGAAAATATGTTCACAAATTAGGATGTATATGTACTTATTGACACAGCTCTCCCATAGATTTGTAACTCATTATTCTCCTAATGCTTCCTGATAACGTAATAACCACCTTTGATAAATACCATGCGCCTCTTATCCTTGTTAGTATCCATTTGGCTCGGTCTCGCTGCGGCACTTTCTTTCTCACGCACGCCTACGATTCAGCGGCGACAAATTCCTGGGTTTTCAGAGGATGAGATGAAAGAAATGCCTAACGTTTCCCCGAGAACGTATATAGACGTTGCATGCACTGATGAAGAGAAGCCAACAATCGAGTTCGCTTGGGATGAGGCAAAATTACTTGCAGATGCAGCAACTAATATCGTTAGCGGCTACGACTATAACTTGCCGTATACACAGTGGTTCGGTGATGATTGGAACGTACAGGGTGATCCCAAGGCTGAGGAAAGAGCTGAGGCTATTACCCATGCCTTTAATCAACTTGGAAAGCTGTTCAGAGGAGAGCCAAAGGATCACACATATTTCATATTTCGGTGTAACGATAAGAGGAAGGATTGCACTGGACAGACTCAAGCAGCCACCTGGCAGACAGAACGAAAGGATGGACAACACGAGTTACTCTATCAAAATGTCATTTTCTGTCCGGATTTTTTCACTGATAAGACACTAGGAGAACAGATTGCCAGGTAAAGAGATCAAGATGACAGCGAGAAAATACAGATAGACAATTTCGACGAAAACATCGCTCAGACTATCTTGCACGAAATCTTTCACTTTGATACAATAGTCAAAAAGCCAACCTTGGACTATGCTGATGGCGCGGAGGAAAACTTCGAACTGGCACGATCGTCAGGGACGGAAAAAACGTTTTTGAACGCGGACTCGTACGCTTACGTCTGTTTGGCTATCTATGTACATCAGACTTTCCAATCGAGTACACCACCTGTTCCTAGGATGTTGCTGCATGAAGAGAGTCAGCGCCGGAAGTGAGAGTACCAGAAAAAGGCAAGAACAATAGGCTGCCAGAAGCCTTCTAGGTAAAGAACATCGATAAGTAACACCAGCGACGCGGCTGTACCTCGATAAATTGGGAGTTGACTAGACGCTATGAGTGGGAGATTTCAGGAATTGAGAACAGAAAAAACCATCCCACATATTTGAGTCTAATAACGTTATAACGTTATCACCTCCTCTTGAATGTGATATTGTCCTCGTACATGATATCTTTTTCTATTATCTTTGGTAGTTTAGCATGTGATAGATGGATGTACGAGTCCGGACTCGGAGGCCACCAGCGATCCGCTAGTGACTTCGGGCCGAGCAACATCATGGTCCCGGCTGCGTCGCCAAGACATTCAATCGACAAGTGTCAACAACATCATATCAACTTCTTGAGCATATCAAGCCAACAACATTTCGAATCATGGGTACATAGCTCTAGAAGAGCTGGTTATACATCTGCGATCGATCACGGAACAAATTTCACCACTGCGACGAATAATATGGGACGCCTTGCGTGGTATGCGGGGGTAAGCTATCCAATTGCTTGAAACGGGTGCGATGGAATATCTAACAGCTTCATTCTAGGTATCTACTGCCCTCGCAGGAGGAGTAGTAGTCTCGGCATTTAATCAACGTGCGAATTTCTACTCTGCATGCGTGTATCTTTCCCAGAGTAACTTGTGTTTGATGGTACGGATGAATAAATCTTACGATTACCAATAGCTAACCCAACCGTAGATACTCATCAACCTCATCCTCTTGATTTATACGAGCTTTATGTACGGGTTACAAAGACTCTGCTACGGACCCCTGCGACCGATCGAAATCGAACAACTATATGAGAAGGCATGGTTTGCCGTTACAGAAACATGTCTAGCTATGACCATTTTCCGGGAAGAAGTTGGCGCGTGGTTCTTGGTCATGTTTGTAGCTCTGTTAACGGGCAAGGTATGGGGTTGGATCGGTGATGGCAGAGTCGAAGTTTTGGAACAACAACCTCCCGCAAATCCTCGATTATTCCATATTCGATTGTCAGTTTCGCTGACCATGTCGATTCTTTATGACCTCTGGTTGATGAACTACACGATCAATGCCGTTATTCAGCAAGCTCGCCCAACCATGATGGTTATGTTCCTGTTCGAATTCGCTATCTTGACTACATGTTCCTTTGCGACCGGAATTCGATACTGTATCTCTTTGATAGAGGCGAGGCTTGTCAAGAAGCAAACCCAGGAAAGACTTTTGGAACGAAGAAGGGAGGTCAGGGAAGAACGCGCCGAGATACTCAGGCAAAGAGAAGCTGCTGTGGCGGAAGCCGAAGCTGCGGGTACAGTGGTACCAACATCAACTGATCCCTTGCCATCAGAAGATGATGTTGATGAGATGGATATCGAGGTCCCAGGCTGGGAGTCAAAGGGTCAGTGGGTGTTGACCCTAGACTTAATCTCAGGTCAGTCTATTTTAGTCTTTGTATAACAACAAGCTTACATGCCTAGACTTTATCAAACTCGGAATCTATGTCACATTCTTCGTCATCCTGTTCATGTTCTATGGTCTCCCGATTCACATAATCCGAGATCTATTTATGACAGCTCGGTCGTTCACCAAACGTCTTGCGGCATTCCTTCGTTACCGTCGCGCCACACAAGACATGAACACGAAGTATGAAGATGCTACTGTGGAAGATATCCAGAGAGAGGATACATGCATCATTTGCCGAGAAGAGATGAGACCTTGGTCGGTCACCAATCCACAAGAACCAGCTGCAGCTCCCGGAGCCGCTGCCGCTCCCGCAGCTAGAGCTCCATCAACTCTGAATGAACGGTCGAGGCCTAAAAAACTGCCTTGCGGTCATATTCTCCACCTTGGATGTCTTAAAAGCTGGCTGGAGCGTCAACAAGTCTGCCCAACATGCAGAGCTTCTGTCGTTGATGCACCACAGGCTCAAGCCACACGTGGAGCAGCCAACAACGCCAATGGAGCAGCTCAAGGTGCCCAGCCACAGGTTCCAGGGCAGCAAGATGGCCCAGGGGCACCTCCACCACCAGCAGGAAATCGTCCTGTGCGAGGAATGAGAATGATCAATTTCGGACCTCTAAGAGTCGGCTTTGGTCAAGCGAATCTTCAGGATCTTGCGCAAGGCGTCGGAGCTCAACAGCCGAACCAGGACAACGGTGTGGCTGGAGGTCCTCGAGTATATGGCTTGGAGTTGGGTTTTCCACGACGAGTTCAGCCCCAGCCACAGGCACAAGATGGAGCCAATCCGATTTCAACATCGACAAATTTACAAGAGAGCTTACAGCACATTGAACAACAGATTGTGGCTGAAATTCGCAGTCTCCAAGTAACACAACAAGAATTACAATTGGTTCAGTTATTGCAGGTCGAGCTTGGACGACTTCGTCAATTACAGAATGCGGGATCGGAAATGCCAATACCTCCAGTGGTTCCTTTTGGAACAAGAGTTGCACTATTTCCAGTTACGGTACCGCAAAGCAGTCAACAACCTCATATGCAACGGCATGGAGCAAGAGCAAATACAGCAGCCATACCTTCTGGAAGTAGTGACCTTCCTCCTGGGGTTACTATTCCAGAAGGTTGGACTCTATTGCCGTTACAAAGGTTAGATGGACCTGTCGTATCAAACACGATGCAAACCACACAAGTTCCTTTAGCCGGTCCTGCAGGGAATCCAACAACGGCCCCCACAGCCACCACTCAACCTGACACAATCAGCCCTATGAGTGGCGCTTCTAATAATAATCAGACGCCAACGATTAATCCCGAAAACAATTCACAAGCGTCACAAAATGATTCGTCAAATTCAAACGCCATTTCTACTTCGCCGTCAGCATCAGTTGACCAATCAACCACATCGAATGTGGCCTCAAGTACCACACCTACCAGGACAATCAGTACAACCTTGAACAATAATCCTGCATCGATCGCCTCAACTGATGCGACGCCAAATCCTTCCGTACTTCCCAACTGGGGTTCATCTCAACTATTTTCAGGCCCAACTTTGACGTCGGGTAATACGAGCGGTAGCTCATCATCTGGCACAACTATGCCACCGCCCCCAAGTCAGGGTAGCCATGTGGACAATAATGTAAATGCAAATGCACATGTGGCTCCTTCCACGACCACCCCCTCCTCACCCCACAACACAGATGATTCTGCCTCGTCTGAAGCACATGCTTCGCGGGAGGAAAAGGGGAAAGGTAAAGCCACTGCGCAAGCGACGGTGGAAGATACCGTTGATGAAGATTTAGCTGGTGGTGAAGGATCTTCTTAGTTCTGGTTGATTGATTTAAAATTAAAAAAGACAAACCATTCGGAGCTAGATAATGATGCTTAGCGTGTATATCTGTTCTTGCATTCTCAAGGCGTTCAGGGGCATAGGAAGAGATATTTTGGAATGGGAAGGGGGGTATTCAAGATATTCCCCAATTCTTTTACGCTAGCATGTATTTTAGTTCTTTAGGTTATTCACAAAAAAGAGGAACATTCTTGTTAAATGCATACCCCGTATCATGCACGTCTAAAGTTGCCAAAGGAATCTTACACTTCACCTGTCGATCTTCGTTCCTGCTCGGTTAGAACGGACACGACGCGGGATGTTACGACGGGTGACATTGTTGTCAACGGTTCCTTTGTCTTTCTTTCCTAACGGTTGCTGTGAGAGGTCAGAACTGTAATTCTTGTACGTGCTATCCCTCCGAGTCTTAGGGCGGGGTTGGGGATCCTTTGAATGTTATTCTGCGTTTGTCCTTCCATCAAATAATTCGTAAAACTAAAATTGTTACAATTTCGAAGGAAGAAATGGCTGAGAATGTCATACCCCCTATCCCCTTATCTCGCACCATACTCCGTACCTTGACAACAACGTGTCCTTGTATCTAGTTCATAGGGCTGGCTGTTCGAGGGGAGAGGGTGAGGGGGGTAAGCCGCATCTCGGATCCGCACCTGTCGTTGGATACGAAGCACCGACTACGAAACCAGGATGCCTCTTACTCTAATCAAATCAACAGGAACATGTTAACAGTCTCGTCTCCGCCGGAATCTTAAAATTGGAAGACTGAACTGACAGACAGCGTAACGTTGACACGTGGAACGTACACGCGAAGGGTGTGCATGAATGTGCTACAATCTGTAGAGTGTCTGGGAGGGGGGACTCAAGGGAGTATGCTTGAGCTTCTATATTGCTGATTATGAACTTTGTTGCCAGGATTCCGAGTCGGTTTCGGAGGTTGCTTGATGTAGGAGTTGAGAGTTTGACGGGTTGTACAGATCGAATGGATCGGGGTTTGTGAGATACAGAGGTAGTAGGAAATGTTGTTGCTGACGTGAGTAATGAGATACGTAAAGAGTAACTGGCAGTTTTGTTGCTGACATCGGTGTGGGATATTATGTGACTTGATGAGTTGTTTCATTCAAGATTTTGACAGAGTAGTCGCCCTTGAGGATAAGAGAAAATGGTCTTACTACGGCTTCCGGCCATTCACAAGTCCTGTCAGGGGAGGAAGCTCATCTCTCCATTTCACAACGAACAGCATCGCGGGTGGTGCAGAGAGTAGACAGTAAGTCAAATTCTCGCGCAAGATTTTCATTCAGAAAAGAAGGGTATCTGTTGACTTAAACAGCGAGTAACCACAAAGTCATTCCACCTCTCATACCATTTGATAATCTCAAATATCAACCTGATCGTCATCACCGTCTCTACATCCCGAATTCCTACCATTCAAACCCCCTACATCGTCTCTCAAACTCGAATCGACCTTCTCTCGATAAATGATGATAGAAAAATGATGCCAGACCAAACATATTATACAGAGAATCTCCCAAGAAATGCAAAAGCGCGAAGCAATGCTGATGATGCAAATGCTACAAGCAATCCATGCTCCCCATGAAGAAGATAAACGTTGCAAACAGGGTGAAAACAGATGATGATAAGTTGAATGAAAAATATGCCATCTCATATGGCCTCAAACACTCCTCCTATTTGTACAACCCGATTTCCATAGAACATTAGACATTAGTGGTGTAAGATATTCAGTTTTCGAGGGCATCCAACTCCTCCTCGGTAGCAGGTTCAGGTGTCGATTTGAAAGCGTAAGTCTCTCCTTTTTCATGAAGAACTGGTGGGCCTTCAAAGGTTGGTTCTTGTATGGCTCGTGGTGTCGAATCCACTGATTTAATGCTTGACCCAGAAACAGGACTCTGAGCAACATACGTGGGTGAATGTTTTATACCCTCCGACCCAAACGGCAAAGATCTCGACGGGATCTCTCTAGCAGGCTCTTCCCCTCCCAATTTGCTAGCTAATACCTCCGATTGTCTTCGCGCGAGTTGCTCTAATTGGGCTGCAGGATCCTATCTAGGATCAGTAATTGAACTAGATGCGAACACAAAACAAGTCGTACCCATTCAGCTTGGGATGGCACTCCCTCTGCGGCAGGTAGCTCGCCTTGGTCATTTCTTTCCTCTCCCCAAAAGTTCGGTCTCCGGATGGGAGCGGGGGTCACTGGTAGGCTTGGTCTTTCAAGCTCTGTGGGAAAGTCGGTGAGCTTAATACTACGCCGTCTGGCACCTGGACTGGAAACTTGTTCTATACCTGAGCCGTATCCCTGCAGTACTTGAATATTGCCCTTGCGATTCTTTTGCAAGGCTCCTATGTACCGCTCTATCTCAGGGATATCGTCCCAGGCATTACCTCGACTATACGTCTGCCAGGGATCAGCGGGAGTGAGCTGGATTGTAGGAGTGGAGGGTGTAACTGGAGTTGAACTCTCATTGCCCGATCCTGCTGGTTCAGGTGCAAACTCGACACTATTATCTGGCTTAGTTGTCTCGAGGTTGTCTTCGGGAAATACTCTTGTGGGTTTTGGGGCATTCTGTTCCCACGGAAATATCGGTGCTGGTTTCTGATATGACGGAGCCTTTGGCACTTCATACCACATGTCCTTTGGAGGATCTGGGTATCTCTGGGGAGCCTGGAAGGGCTTGGTGTCCGAGGACATTTCGTAGTGGGTGGAAGGGAAATTGTGGGCTTCAGGACGGGAGTCTGACGGTGGGGGGGCTCTGTAAATTATCAACATTTGACGCATAAAGGGTAGAGCTTGGAAGACTCACGTTCTGGCATCCCATGCATTATAGGGTATCTCCCGCTCCTTTTCCTTTTCGGTGTGTTCCTGTGCTGGAGAAACATAAGCCTCGTCCACATGTGTCGCATTATCCGTAGATTGATGCCAAGGTGATTCAGTTATCGCATGGACTATCTCACTGTCGGTCTCTGCCGTTGTACTAGAGGATTGATTCTCTGATCCTGCTGCCACATATGGCTGCTCAGGCGATGCTCTGTTTTCCTCTTTCGTGTCGGCTTGGGAATCGTGATACGCAACTGGAGGTGGTTGTGTTGGTTGAAATTCGCCTTTGGTGTGGTAATGTACAATCGTTGAATTACCTTTGGGTGTACTCTCGACCGACTAGAGGAAGCGTTAGGAATTTCATTTCTTAAATTTCGATGCACCTACTGATTCCCTGTAATGTCTGTCATAAACCGCCCACCATCTTCCCACCATTTCGTCATATGGATTCGACCCTTTATTTGATTCTCGTCCTTGAGACCAAGGCTTGTCATGACCGATAAAATGGCCCATACTAATGCTTGATTGGAAATGTCGATATGCTGGCAAGTACTGGTAATGCGCAGATGGGGTGACGTTGTACGTGAAGCTCAAACGATTGAAGGTGTTTTTGAAATGCATGTTCAGTAGACCTTGATCTGCTCCATCAAATGATATGCCTCTCTGCGCCATGGCGAGCAATGCATAATAATCGCCCATATTTGGAGTCAACACCATCAACCCACTGTTGAAAATGTCAGGCCATCCAATATCTGGAGCTGCTGAAAATGCGTGCGGTAAATCGAATAGTTCATCGGGTGCGCGAATCGAAACCATATCGGCGTCCACGTATACAATCTTGCGGAACTGTACCAGCTTCCATAGGTTGAGTTTGGTAAACGTCGAATGGAGATCCGCTCTGTTCATGAGAAAGAGATTGGCTTGGGATTGATTGACGATTCGCTCGACGGGGATAATAAAATCGAAAACAGTCTATCGCAGGCCATCAGTCTTCCTCCAACAATTCCTCCGACAGTATTTGCTTACTCGTAGCTGAGCTATCGCGTCGACGGACACTGTATCTTCGGTGATAAGTACCGCCAACTTCTTGGTGGTTCCTGCATCTCGTAGGGAATGCGCAATCACCAGTGCACCTTGAGAGAAGCTCCAGTCAGCTCGAATTAAGAGGATAGAGGGAAATCGTAGTACCTGGGAGATATGAGTCGCTCAATAGAAGCTTGGAAGTCGATCGTCAGTACCATCCATGCAAACGGCGAGCTGGAAAGGGAGCTCACTGTGGCGTAGACATCCTCCTTCTCTGAAGCCATTGCGGTCGCTATGTACAGATTGCGAACGGCTCGAACAGAGAATCTCCTTGCGAACCCTCAGTATATCCTCGTGGAGATTGACGGGAAGAGAAGAGGAGAGGAGAAAAGTTGTCACGAGAGGAAGCGGGCGGTCTTTGCAGGGAACGATGACATCGGTTAAAGAGCTGCACCAGGCAAGGCCTGGCTTCTCGCCTGGAGTTGGATGGTGTTGATGGTGGGGAAGCTAGGATCAGCGAGAGAACATGGCAATCGAACAATCAAAAATCCCGGTCACAACAATCAAACGACACTCAACACAACATTGATCCTTTGCTACAATCTTATATAATTTGCTAATTTGCTAATTTGCTCTGTGTAGCAGAATTAAGTATGCACGACTCGTCATACAACGAGAATGATTTATCTATGCTTTACCCAGTATGCGCTTCCCTCTCGCCACTCCTCCTGCCATACCGCCCAATAAATCGGTGCTACAGCTGCAAGGCGGGGGGGCTCCCACTCGCATTTGGCTCAAGCTCGCTTCCTTGCTAGACTGCTCTACTCCTCTTGGTGTAAAGCTTCCTGCTCGCATCGAAGCATCCTCTCTCACTGGTTGTATGCACACCGCAGCTCCAATCATGCATTCATTTGCCTAGGAGCAGCCGCATTATTGCTACATTCGAACATCACTCAACAGCGAGAAGACCGTATCAACTTGGATCTTCTGCCACCTCAGGTCGTGTGACGGCCTCAACGGCCCTCGACCTCCACCTCCACTCCTCCACTGAGTCCACTCGCGGAGAAAAAAGGACATGAGCAATTCCACCCGAGTCCACCGCAGGTTTCAGCAGGTTTTGCTTGGAGAACATAGGGAGTAAACGCACTCGCATCCATCACTTGAAAAATACCCGTACCGACGCACTGTTTCCTTGTCTCGGATATCTGCCAGCGACGAGATAGTATCACGGATGCCACGTGTGCGGGGGAAATGTTGTGGATAGCTGCAGCTTAAGTCAACTCTCTCAGCAGAATCACGAGAAACGTATTGCCTCAGTATGGAGGAACAATCAACGGTGGAGAACCAAGCTTCGGCGGCCACTGGTAGGATAGGAACCAGGAGTCGCTTTTCTTTTATGGAGCTTCCGACGGAGATGCGCGTCAAGGTTAGTGGTATTCCTTGCTTAAGATATTCATGGCGTTTTGAGATCAAACCCCTGTATGCGCCAAGGGCACATAGCTAAGATCACATAATGAAGCTAGCAAGTGGCTAGTGGTTATACTGGTCTACGAAGTTTGGCGCTAGACAATTTGAATGGCAATCGAATTTGATATTAATCCGATCAACCGACCAAATATCGCGAATTTCGTCCATTATACCAACGAACATGCCGTCTTTCACCACTCCACTGCTGATAAGCATAATCTAGATATACAAATACATTCTCCTCGTCCAGGAGCCCTTGGTCATTCACTCCGCATATAAAAATATTCCACCAGACTTCACTACCAATTATCCTCCAGTAGCCATTCTTCATACCTGTAAAGATATAAACCGAGAAGCAATTCCCATCTTCTACTCCAACAAACTAGTGATAGCTCTACGTATGTCTATTTACCTACCTAACTCTCATCGACTAACAACTATCAGCACTCGGTCGCCCCTCTGGCACTAGTCGTCAAAGACCAGCCTTCTCGTTCGTAGACTATCGGTGGACAACAATATCTCTCATGAAATCTCTTTCATTTTTTAATCATGTCGACCCGCCACTAGAAGCTGTCTTTCCCTTCGACGCAAATTTGGCAAACACGGTCCCTAACGCCACGTCCAACACCACCACCAGCGCTGACATTGTTGCTAACCCATCCGAGCATCCCCCACCCACCTTCACGACATCCGGCGGGGCAATCATTTCCCGCTTTGCCATCTCAGACTTACGTTACAGTCCCGGTGGACCTGACTATACCATGGCCCTTTCGTTGTCGAATTGGGTCAGTATGAAGGTGACAAGGGCGGAACTGAATGCTTTTGAGAGGGAGTTGGAGGGGATGGCTGGGATGTTTGGTCTGCCATTCCCTCCAGCTTAATTGAGAGAATGATTTGTGTGTGTCTGAGGTGGGTAAAGTAGAGAGAGGGCTTGTGAAAAGCATTTGGTCTACTGAAACTGCCTGGAAAAGGTGAGTGAGGAGGTGTGGCTCTGTTGAATGTCAGGTGGTGCTAGGCACGATCATGGCTTTATGGGCTCGTCCCTATAAAAAGGAGTTGGACTTGGGATTTCCGTACGGCGTGATGAAATATGACGAAGCGAGGTATCCAATTGCGTAATTTAACGAATGATTTACCAAAAAGTAACACTCACAAACGAAACACATGATTCATATAGTGCGTCGCAGAAGACAGTATATGTATCAGAACGCTATGGCTATTGCTAACTCAACAAGAAGTCACGGTGGTACGTACCCTTGATTATAAGTTTGTTTTCATAGTTCTTGAAATGTTTCAGTTGCTGAAAATGATGGGCAAACTATCCGATATCTTGTCAACCCTCTCAATGGAAGAAAAATCGCGTCTCGACAATCACTGAGTTCATATAAGGGGAGATTACCTTCCAGAAGCGAAATCCAATTTAAAGGGAATGGCGAAGACGAACGGAAGAGATAGAGAATGAAAAAGCTGCATGTATCAGACGCGTATGGCTGCCCGAAATAGATAAAGAACCTGCGCATCGAGTTTTGTAAGCTGGGAAAGAAAAAGGTGAAACGATCGTCTCCGGTCACAAGTCCCTTGGGTGGGGAAAACCCCAACAAATTGCGAGGAGCACAGATAAAAGGAATATTTTTGTAGAAATATGATACTTCCTAATCGGGGTACGAACGGTAACGAAAAGTTCTAATTGTTACCTTAGGGTTTTGAAAACTTAGCTGACAAATTCTAAACAGGAGAAGGACTGTTTAGTATATGTAATAGGTAGTCGAGCGAGCATTATATTTCTTCTGTTAGGTAGGTACAATATCGCTTTTTTCGTTGATTACGATCGAGGTTTACCATCTGTTCTTTCTACCATCTACATGAAATGGGATATTTTCGGATTTTATTGACTAAGGTTCTAGTAGAAAGTACTGTTTTAATTACCTCGTTACTTGATGTACGAATGGTATCAAACTACGATGGACGAAAGACTAAACTCACCTTTTGAATACAAGTTAACTTATCGTCGCTACCTCACTATCGGTTTTCATTTTCATATGAGCTATCTCTTAGAATCACGCTTGGTATTTAACCTCGTCTATACAAATAACGCTAAGATATAACCGCTATACAACAGCAGCAACCGCTAAACTCTACAACGTCAACCACACCTCGCTCAACATCATACTCACAACCTAACCCTCACCTCAACCCCCACTCATCAAGTCTGCTATCCTCATCATCCGCAGCATATCCCCTACTAGGCCATAGCCGTCTCCCCCATTCCTGCTTAACTCTTCCAAATATGCTGACACACGTGAAACGATTAAACTCGATACAAAGCGGACTTCGTTTGTAAACCCTCCATCTCCGACCACCCGTTGATCTTTCCATGATCCGGTCCCATTTATCGATTAGAAATTTACTCGCAGCCCTCGGCGTTCGACGTCGAGCCTGACGGGCTGAGTATTTTAAATAGAGGTCTGGATTGCTATGGCAAGTGACCGCGATACGAAGATATGGCATGTCGAAACTGACTGGTGCTGGTCGTGTCTCAAATTCATTTTCTTGCTCGATTTGCCTCAGAGAAGGTCGTAATCGAATTTTAGGGAGTGGAGGTGGGAAGAGGATCTTGTGAAGACATGAGTAATTACTAGGTTCTTCATCTTCCTCAAAAAAACCTTCATCTTGGTCTCGATATCGCTGCTCTGGAGGTGGCGAGTTCTCTCTTTGCATTGCTACCCCACCTGAAGATGGCAATTTTGCATCAGAAGGTCTAGGTGAAGATGGTGGACTGGCTGAGTTACTCATGCGTGCTAGGAAAGTTCGTAACTGCATTAATGCATCGTCAGGGTCATTCGATGCTTCAGAACTTGGTGGAGAAGTTCTTGTCAAAGTGCCTGGACATCTGGATGCCGAAACTCGTGGTCGTGGAACTGGAGAGATGCTTGGTGAACTCCACTTTCTAATTGGGAGGGAGTTGGCTTTTGTAGACACTTCATCGCTCGAAGGGGCCGTGTTTAGGCGATGTGATGTTCGTTTTTTTGGAGTATTTGGGCGATGTCTGGTTCTAAAGGGGTGTCTTATTGCTGATTTGGGAGGATGTGATTTACTCTTTTGGTGAGCTTTATCGGCTGCGAGCTTTGGATGAGTGATTGGAGATGATGAGCGTAGAAAATTTGAAAACTCAGGAGGACAGAGGCTGAAGTCTTTTGGTTGGGCTTCTGAACGACTAGGCAATATTTTCGTTCCACGGTTGAGAAATTCCCTTAGCTGAAGAGCTTCTTCACTTATTGTTGGACGATCATTTGGCAGGCTACCAAGAGGTGATATGGGTGTACCTAGACTTCTGAGTCCCGAATTTCGTCGTCTTGCAACTGGTGGTGGCACCTGCAAATCCATATCCATATCATCGTTGCTGACAACGGAATTCTGGTGGTTGTACGTTGAGTATGAATCGTCGACTTTGTCCTTAGTTTCTTCTCTGCCAGCCGCCATTTGCGCTTTTGGATAGTCTATTGAATTAGACCTCGTCGTAGGTCTGGATCCCGTCCAAACTCCAACTCCATCTTCGTCAGTCTCCCCGGAATATTCTCCCTCGGCACTCTCGAAAAGATCCTCATACTCAACAACGTCCGAACTCTGCTCTCCGTCATCGAAAAGAGCTTCGTCCTCGACACGCTCAATGTCTGGATACTCTTCAGCATCTTCCCAACTTTCCTCTTCGTCATCAAACAGATCTTCATCTTCAAGATTCTCAAAATTCATTTGCTGCTCTTCATCTGCCATAGTTGAATCCAAATAATCCAACGAGCCTTGCCCTGCATTCGATCCTATCCCAGGACCCTTGCCGGCATCCATATCTGGGTACTGGTGGTATGAAAGATTTGCGTTGATAGGTTGATATTTTTTCACAGGATCGGGAACTCGAAGGACGGAAATGGGACACAGATACTCTCTATAAGTCTCGAACCAGAAGTTGGATTTATCAGGTATCACTAGTTT
This sequence comes from Glarea lozoyensis ATCC 20868, assembly GCF_000409485.1. Lineage (NCBI taxonomy): Eukaryota > Fungi > Ascomycota > Leotiomycetes > Helotiales > Helotiaceae > Glarea > Glarea lozoyensis. The sequence continues at coordinate 1,454,948 of NW_007360984.1, forward strand.
AGGCTGGTTTTTCAAGCAGTGGAATTTGCATTTGTAGCACTAACGTGTAGTCAGCTCTTGTAAACTTCAAGTAGAGCAGATTACTGACCATGTCGCTCAACACCGGTATGCGATTTCAAAATTGAGGCACCCTTCGAGTTCTATATTGTTATTCTGGGTAAGTGAATGCTGATATCATGCTTCGGATATGTTAGTATTTCTTAGTATGTGGCGAGGATGTAGTCATGATTCTTGAATAGGTTTGTCGTGGAGCTTGAGGAAGAGGATTGGGGTAAAAAAAAAATGGTTTGGCCTTGAGATTCTTTCTCGGCAGTTCAATTACGTGGTGGTGTGTGTTTTGAAGCGAGGAAGGAACACACGAGTCGCTCGGTGGAACTTGACATGTTGGCCACCTCAATAATCTGGTTAAAAGTGTTGATACTCCTCGCTACATGGAAGTGATTACCGCAATGTTGTGATTAGGGAAGGATGAACTGTTAATTATACATGTGCTGAGAAAGTAGTTGCAGTTGAATTGCTTGAAAATTTTACGGGTCTCAAAAAGCATAACAGGCACAGTATACGTTCGTACTTGTAAGCGGCTGCAATTAATGCATCCGTCTCCCACAAGTACAATGAGAACCAGACTTTAGAGTATGATGGATATGGAAGTGTAGCTTGACAACCTAACGAGCCAAGCCAACAACGTACTTCCAAAGCACTCGAGCATCAACAAAATGCAACGGAGCAAAACGCCATATTGATAACTCAGCCTCCAATATTCTATATTCCCGTGGTATCTACCTTTTGAAACAAAAAACTCCGCCATTTATACCAAAGCGCCTAATTCCCAAACCCAATGAACCTCGAAACAGATTCTTAGAAATACACCGCTTGGCCAGAACTACTCATGATGAATTCACATCCCAGATTATGTACTGTCTCCAGCTCGACGCATTCGCTCAATATAGTATCATTGACACTCGGTCCATCGTCCAGAGTTTCTTTAACATGGATAATTACAATCTTGAGGCCGTCAAGTGGACGATTCCACCTTCCAGACGTTGAAGAGCTTGCATTAGCATTTGGTCTCAATGTAAGTGAAGCCGGCCGAGGCCCTTCTCGAGCCGTGACACTTGTACTTCTAAGACCAATCTGGAGGTTTCGAAGAGAATTGATGTTGTTATCCTCAACAAACCCCGCCAAGACCTGGAGCTCCTCGAAGAGGTAGAAGGGAGTAAGATGGCCAAAGAGTAATGCATCGGGTCTAGAATTACTGTAGGAACACTCAATGACTAAACCTTTCAATAGCCCTGCGGCCATCTTTGGTGCCGCTTCGATCCAGAGCTTTCGGTTAAGGTCTTTTCCAGAAGTAGAGTCAGATTCGAGATCTCCGAAAACGATAATCTCTTGCTCGCTTGCAACGTCGCGAATGAAGAAGGCGGTACTATCAGTGACACATCTCGCGCCAAGGTGTGTGTTTATGGTATCAGATTCCGGCACGCTGTGATGGAACTCACTTGCAGGTCCATCTTGCGCGAGAGCCTGTGCTGTATGTCCATGCACGTGGCGTGTAGGGACGGGCTGCTGAGGAGAAGCCGGTGATCGAGGGGTGTGAGGTAAGCCAGCCAGCGAAAGATCGGGTTCTCTGAAATGTCTTTCTCTACAATGTCCGTGGGCAATGTATACTCCTTTTGCGTGCAGGCCTTCGCAAAGCTTGACATATCCACCATCGGGTACGAGAGGACTGCCTCCTGGAATCATTCTAAGGTATGTCACCAATGAGAAGCCGCCGTTTTCGTCGGAAAGATTTGGCCAGATGATACCATTGAAAATGTGCGTTTTGAATGCTTCAATAGTGGTTGGCATTCCTGCCAGAGTCTTCCTCTCAGCGGAATTAAAACCAGCCGTGTTTATTACGAAGGCTGAAATATGGTCAAGATGTGGGTGCGTTATGAGATGCGTCCCAATAACATCTTTCACGAGATCAATAGCATTGGCATTTGGATTTCGGTTCTTGATTTTTAGGTCCTTGAACGGTCCCGAGGATATGGTAGTAGGAAGAGGATCGGTAGAAGAAACCGGAGAGTGTTGCTCCAAAATCCTGGATATCGCAGCCAAATGGACACCTGCGTCGACAGCTAATACTGAATTCGGTCCCCAGGAAGTGGAGGTGGAACGAATGAGAAGTGCGGTCGTATTGTCTTCCATAGGACCACCACCAGCGCCCTGTGAGATTGTGCGTCAGTAGTGAAAGCGTTGAATGAAATATGAAGAAGCACTTTTCAGACTCCAGGGAATAGTGCTGTTTGAATTCGTATTCGAGTTCCAGTTCGCTTAAAGCAGAGGTGGCTGGATATAAAAGCTTCTGCTTAAGACAAATTTGGGCTAATAAGAAATGAATGTTCGTTCTCCTAGAGAAGAGCAGTGGACATGTGACAATACAAACAGATATAGTGGATAGCGCAACGGCAGCGTACAGGAAGGACATGCAGGCAGATAGCCGATAAAGTGATCTCGGTAACAAGTCGTCGACGTTGCCACCAGGACGGTCGTGACCATCGAGGGTAGCCAACAGTGACAACTCAGCCTCGTCCACAACATTATCCACAGCATAACATGACAATATAACAACAAAAGCAAGCAAACAAACAGACAAACAAGACAAGCCCGGTCGCTTACCAGAATAATCACCTCCATGCGCAGCGTCCGTGGGTCGCTCACGCTCATGTTCCTAGCCGTACGGGAGCCGGAGCCTTTTCGGGCGGGTTGCAGATGAAACTTATTTGGGGTGGAACTTGGACGACTCGAGAAGGCAAAGACAACGCTCAAGATCGACGGGAAGGACTTTTGCGCCGCGGAACTTGGCACTTGTTTATTGTTCCTTCGACAAGAACGGAGACGCGTCGTGTAAGCAGGCAGCCGCAGCCTCCCTTCCCGCAACTGTCGGAATCGATCTGGATGGTTCAGGTACGTCCCGGCTGGGAAGGCGTGAATGCGGTTGATGCGCACGTGACGAGTAAGGGCTAGTATATCGAACTCGTTGAGCTTTGAGAACCTTTGTGAAAATAGACGGCGATTTAATTAGGGACAGCGCTCGCCAATTGCCGTGTTGGGTATCTTAACGTTTACGAAACGGGAGTGTTGAGGGCCGACAAGAACTTTGCCCGTAGATGGTTAGCTATGTAATCGTTAGATCAAGAACCGCTCGATAAGGTAGGCTCCGAATAACAAAGGAGCGTATTGAAATCAACAAATCTGTCTCCTGCATACATGTGTCTTTTGGGCTGGTCTTGAATTGTTGCTGCATTCGTGAGAAACAAAGGAGGAGGGTCAAGCCACCATTTGCAGACTAGAAATTGACTTTCCACCACACCTTCCGTAACATTTTATATTCAGCCTATACAATAGAGAAAATAACGTATATTCACTAAAAAGAGCTACGTAAATATAACGTTTCGGGCTGTTCTACCGGAGTAAATGGTGCTGTATGAATCGAATGTGGAATATCTATGAGAGACAAGAAGTCATAACTCACTTTGTCGCTTTAAACATTCCACTTTCCGGTCTTATTGTCCAACCAATAGCCCAAAACAAACTTAGGATACCGCATTATCATTGCGTCAAAGTACAATATAATATATATTTTCGTTGGGAAACTACTTGCAGATTGTCGAGCCTCGAGCCTGTCTAACTTGACGCTCGAACCATTGACCATCAACAAAGAAGCAATCACGACGGGTTCGGAAAGGTCATCTCGATCCTCGAGGTTTTGTTCAAGTTACACACTATCTGTTAAAGCAAACAATGAACTGCCCATCCCACATAGGACAACGCTCCTAAACTGCCGTTTCCGTATTGACACCCTATGCACCAATGCTGAATTGTAAACCAGGAGGCAGTTTTGGAACCAAACGCCCCAATTTCCCACCCAAATATATACGTTATCATGCATCGTCTATTCGAGTTCCTGTAAATGCCGCACACTACCCTACTATCGACCAAGATTCATATGCATAATCGCGTCCTGCTTCCAAGATTCATCTTCATCGTCACTGACTCCATTCTGTATTCGAAGGCCGCCACGAGGTTGTTGACTTGGCAAACTCCACAGATCTCCTGTGTTCGGTTCTGGATCGCTTTGGGGAGCAAAGCGAGGCTTGGGTCCAACAGAGGGGGGCGGCCCTTCCTCAAATCCGGGAATTACGAAATCGCTTGTACGCATGGTAGGGAGCTGGTTCTTCTCCAGTTCCCAATTATCGCCGGGTAATTCAAAGTGGCCGTGATGGGTGTTTGTGGGTGTATCCGCACTCTGAACCGATGCTCCGTTATTGTCTCGCAGAGACCCGGTCATTGAGTCATCGTAGCTCATAGCTGGCATTTCTGATATTCCTGTGGGAAGTGGTACAAAGCTATTCTGAGCCTGTTCCCTTTGTCGTTCAAATTCTTGTTCTTCGATTATCTGCGGTGCAGGCTCGACATTTCGAAGGCTGCTAGCCATGACACTGCTATTTCGAATACTGTTGATTCCACTTCGCGGTTCAATTGACTCCATCACATCCGGAAGAGCCGAGTCGGGATCTCTAATACCGAATTGCGCCATTGTACGCATTTTTCGTGTGACCCAGCTAGCCAAGATTTTGCCTCGTTGTTTCTCTCCCAGTCGTGACCTTGGAAAGTCCCCTTTGTTAACGAATGCTACAATGTCAACCACGATTTGATGCTCGTTGAGAATAGCGTTCACAATGACAGGGACAATCGAGGCCAAATATGCTTTCCTTCCAACCTCGACCAGAACGACAATAAGGCCACCGGCTTGGAAAATTGCGCTGTGATAGATTAGTTGTGGTTTTAGAAGATGCAGAAGAGGATGCACTTACCAGCCGCCGGGTACGATATTTCGATGACACTTTTCAACCGAGTATTCAATATCCATCGGGAAATGGCTGAGCCCATTGATTTCAAATGTCTCCCCAATGTTGCCAAGCACAAATAACACCTGCATGTCTACCTGGGCACCATTGGGCCCAATAGGTCGGCTAACGTTGTGAAGGAACCCGAGATCCCCAGTACGAACGTATTGGACACTTGGGTCGCCGTCGATTGTGCGGCCATCGAACCTTTCTGAATCGAATGCATCTTTGGAACCGTAGAACGATTTTACGCATGCTTCTGAGTCTACCCAGATCTCACCATATTCTCCATCGTGACATAGTGCACGACTTTCAGGGTTGACGATCGCTATTTGAGTCGAGACTGGTACCATACCGGAATCTTGAATTAGAAGCGACTTCGGATCCGTATCAGGATCCACAGGATAGATCATGCCTCTTCTTAGGGCTCCTGGGTCTAACCACAGTTCTATTGGCTCGATACACATATATGACCTCGATGCAATCATTGGATTCAAAACATGAGAGTAGATAGTGTTGATCGCTGTGCGGTCCAAACCAGTGGCTGCAAAATGAAGTCGAACTTTCTGGAACACATCGACTCGAGGTCGCCCTTCCGCGGAAATCATCATGTTTTTCAGCTCATGAAGGGTGAAACCTTTACCAGGCATTATTGACATGGCATGATCCAGCATTTGAGGTGTAGCATAGGTATCCTTGATCTTGTATCGTGACAATGTTAGGAAAAGAGATACTGGATTCTGAGCAAATTCGACCGGTGAGACTAAGTATGTTGGGGCGCCCACGAAAATCCCCATTAAGCATGTATGAATGAAACCTAGACCGCTTGTGCTGCGAACGCATCCAAGTACCGGTCTTGAACTCGTCATTTGGCAAGTCTCCTTTTGAACTTTGCACATTCCCATAATGGTATCATGTCCCAGTTGGACTGCTATGCGTCTCTGATCGGGAGTCCAGTAAGTCCATACAAGAACGGGATACCCTGGCTGAACCCAACTGGGCTGCATGGTTAGACCGAGATCTCTGCATCCGCTGTTTTGTTTCGGGGGTTTTGTTGTATTGTACACACTTGGAACTGACACCTTTAGAACTTGCGCAGATTGCTTGAGATGCTGTGACACTGCCTTCTGCTTCAGCAAGTGGTCCACGTCCTGGTTTACTAACACTGCTTTCACAGTATAGTCCGCCACCATATGCAGAAAAGCCGGTGCATCCTCGTTAAGCCGATTTTGATCCAAAGGAGCCATAGGTATGGCCGTAGCGCCCAGACAAAAGCAGGCATGCGCAGCGTATACAAAGTCCTCAGAATGAGTATACATTAGAATGAGATGATCCCCAGGTCGGATCTTGACTTTGTTCTTGAGGTACATTGCCACAGCAGCTACCTTAGTATCGAACTTTTTCCACGTGATGCCCTTGCCCTCTTTACCTCTGCCATCAATAGTACAGTATGACAGTTCATCGGCTTGGCGGGCAACTCTCCATTGCAACAAATCCACAATACTAGTGAAGTTGTTGAGTGGCGTTGATGTACGATCGTCTATCACAACCTCGCGGCGATCGATTCCAGAGTATTGCTTATCGCCTGGAGACAAAATGTCTTCCCGTGTTGCAGATGCCAGTGGTGACCATATGCCACCGATTGGATCAACACCAATTGGCAAATTCAGTACAGCGCGCTCGACACCAAATTTGACGTGTACACAAGGCAGGTTGCCCAAGTCAAACTCTCTCCTACAAAGCATGTTACCAATCTCCCTGCGCCCATTTTTCAAGACTTTTGGCAGACTATTGGGTGCCGTAATCATTACACAATAAACACGTAAATGATGTTCCTGCATCAAGACCTCCATGCATCGCTCTGACAATGAATCAAGTAAGGCAGTATCCAATTGCCGAGGTGGTCCACCAGAAGTTACAGGAGCGGTTGAAGCGGATTGAGATTCCAACAACACAATCGGCAGGTGCTCGTCATTTACGAAGACATCGAACGCCGAGCAGTCGTAGATCTTCGGCACATTCTTCATAATACTGACGATGATATGTTGCACAAAGAAGTAGCGATGTTCAGCAATCTCGTGTCCATGTTCCACCCATTCAACCTTTTGGCGCAACCGATCCTCGTAAAGACCTAGCACGAAGAGCTTCCCTTCAATAACAGTGCCCAGTAGCCCAGTGCGTAAGAATTCAGGCTCTACCATCATTGGAGTTGGGTCACCTTGCTCGAATTTATAAGGGCGTGCATGGAAGATTTGCTCTGTATGCTTCGGCAACGCCCAGAACCCCCCCGAAAGAGATGGAGAATCAACCCAAATTTCACCCACAGAGTGCGGCGAAGCTAACAGACCCGTCTCAGGGTCGACTACAGCTAGCGTGGCATCTGGGATTGGAAATCCAAAGGCACCAACTCGAACCGTTCCGGGCTCGCTGCTTGCCTTCTTGCGAGCTTCTTCGCCGATCGCTACAACAACAACCTCATTCGTTTTCAGGGCCTCTCGGTCCAATAACACTTCACTCAACTCCGTCCTTCCTTGCTGTTCCGTGGGCGTGGTACTGCCACCTCCTATCAGACTACCGAATCCGGGGCCCGATGGCTTCTCCTTTTCGCCGACCTTTTCGATGGACTCCGTATCAGAACCCATGTCTAATTTCAGCGGACAACCCATACGCTCCTCGCCGCCAAGCCAGTCTCGCATGCTTATTACCATACCGCCATGTTCTGGAAGACAAAGCATCGGCGCAACCAATTCGCGCGCCCTAGGATTCCTCATTGGTCGTAACCATCGATCTGCAAGCACCTCGTGGAATTCGCTATCCACGGTGAGTGTATCTATTAAACAAAGCTTGACATGCTGAAAGTTTGGTTCTATTCCTTTCTTGAAATTTCTAGTAGTCATCGGATCTTGTTGGTAGTTGTAGGCGGCTCTCTTCAAACCAGGATAATCTGCAAGCATCAACGTCGCACTGTATTTAGTGATTAAAAATGCGTAAAGACCGGGGGTTTCAACGGCCTTGTTCTCCATCCACACCGTTGTGTGACCGCCATAGACTGTAAGTAGGACACCAAGGATCATGCCAATACCTTGCCGCGGATCCAAGTAAGAAAGAAGAATTTCCCCACGATTGCTACTTCGAGCCATGAGTCTACCATTTTTATCCCTTAAACCAGAGCTGAATGTGTCTCCGGTCGTGTTTGATGGGACGGTGGATATTATGGCGCTTAGACAGGCCATCTGATGCATAATAGTGCGGTGGCTCATAACAACACCTCTCAAGTCTCCTGTTGGCGCCCGAGAAAACTCGATGTAGGCGAGATCTGGAACCGTTAATGGTGGCATATCTTCTTTCTTCTTTGGATGCCAACTTCCAAACTCATTCGTCTTCCACCACTCAACCCCGCGCGGCCAATTGAGTTTTTGAGTAGTAATATCTCGCTGGAACGCCTTTAAATTGTAGTCGGTTGTAAGTGCAAGATGAGCTTGCGTCGAAGTAAGGATGACGTTAAGTTTCGCATAATCTTCAAGGTCGTTGATTGGGACAGCTACCACGCCAGCAATAAAACAGCCAAGTAGCGCAATGGCGAAATCAATAATTTCCGTATCGCGATAGATCAAGGCCACTCGATCTCCCCGATATAGAGAGCTCTTATCTCTAATTACTTGAGCGACCTTTTCCGCCCTGCTAGTTAGTTTATCCCAGGTGATAGAGGCAATTTCCTTCCCCTTTCCATCTAGAACCCAATAGGCTGGTGCTTTTGCCATCGCTTTGCTGCGGTGACGTAAGACTGCAGCGATGTTATCAAATTTAGACATAGGAGTGTTCCCATCATGAGGATCATATACGGCGAATGGCACATCCCGTGGCTCTAAGGGCATTTGATATTCAAGAGCGGCTGGTGGAGGCAGATCGCTTGTGGTCAACATTGGAGGAGCCATGGCTGCTGTCGGCGAGAATGCATCGCTCGAAGAGTACCTGTGCGGTCCACCGCCATAGGAATTTGATGCGCCATTATCATAGCCTTGCTGGCCCGCGAAATCGGAAAAGTATCCTTGTTGTGATTCTCCTAGCATAGTGCCATGCGAATCCATCATGGTGCCAGCATGGCTTTCGTATGCGTTGTTTGGCTGCTGTTCAGAAAAGCCAACTTGATGCGCGGGATTAAAAGCATAGTTCGCCCCCGAGGTCATAGTACCCATTGTCATCGTTGGCTCAGCGGATATTGCGCCAGTATTTGGTGTCCTTGGGAGAAATAGAGAGTCGGCACCGTATGATTGCCTGTGAGCAGTGCCTTGTATACCAAGCCTAAGTTCCTTGGGCCTCCCACCAGATGCAAACCCTCCTTCTTGAGCTCTACTATCCCCAAAGCCATTAAACCCACTTCCCATAGTGTCTAATCGCGCCTGCGATTGCGGTGGAATATCAGGTCTCTGTTCATACTGCTCGCTGAATGGGCTTGTATTGGCATTAAGCGCTGCAAGTGAAGCGGTTCGAGAGCCATTGTGTGATGGGTGTGCTGTGTTGTCCGGGGAGTGTACTCGTAAACCCTTCAGCTCCGCAGACTCGGACGGAGAGCTTAAAAACTGCGAGAGGAGAAGAGTGCGGCGTTTCTGGTAACTGTAGGAGACGAGATCAGAGGCCGTACGATATGGAAAAGGGCGTCCGCATTAGACTTAGCCAGCGCGAAATGAATTTATACCCTTTTTCTGTGATATCTCCCTCCTATGTGTCTGTCAGCATGTTCTTCGACACCGCAATACCCATTGTAACAAAACCGCAGAGCTCATGCGACAGCTCCAGGCCCCGTTACAAGACGGGCGAATCTGCTCACCTCAAGTTCGTGTTCAAGCTCCTGCAGCATCTCCTGCAACACTGGGTTGTTCGTCGCCATTGTTTTCTTGTCACCGGCAAGGGTCTAGAGTGTGCCAGGAGAACGGAGGCTCCGTAGATGTGGGATATATTCGAAAATAACGGTTGAGGATTCAAGGTGGGCGTATGATATTGGACGCGGGAGGAAGCATGAATGGAATCACGGCTCCGAGTCTGATGAAAGGAAATGCGGCTTAGGAAAGATCGTGAGTATCACAGAGTGATGAATGGCCATTAAAAGAAAGAAATAAGATGGATATGGAGTACTTGTATGGGCTTGCGGGGCTGGCTATTATTGGAATGAAGTTGTGCGATAGACGTCTAGGGGAGAGCAGACTGACAGCGATCTTCGCTCGATTCTCCTCGTGTCGGCTTTCTGCTCCATCTTTACTACAGCCATTCGTCCCATTTGGGCGAGTGACGCCAGTACGCAGAGGCTGGGATTCAAATCACGTGCAGCATCCTCGGCTATGTGCTGCAAGTCGACCCTGATTTTGCAACTTCCATAGGTTCTCTGTGGATCCTTTACCTTTTTTCAAGTTTTTGACATTCTGTTTACGGCCTCACTTCCGGCATGAGACAGCATCTTTTTCTACAGCTTAGCTTCACCTGATCAGAGGCTGAACCGCCTTGCCCACTTGAGCTTTTTTTCGAGGGTCTTGTAGATCCGGACTTTGAGTCGAGTCACGAGTATCTTTGCTCGCGGTGGGCAAAATAAGTGGCAGTCGAAGCACGATATTTCTTCGAGCAAGTTGACGAGATATCGCTATTTAGCAGATTAACTTAGAAGAACATAATATACTTCGTCAATCATTTTGAGTAAGTGAAAGACTTCTTAGGCTCTATTCGAAGTCGACTTATTTAAACCGAAAATGAGTAGGCAGGTAACTGAGACTTATTTTGTCCTCCACGAGCGTTGTAGGGGATGACCCAAAATGCCATGAATGAAGAATTGCTGGTAGTTCTTCTGTTACCAAAGCTACAAACTGCAATTACGCTTGTCAAAGATTGCTACTACTCTTTACTTATTTACAGAATTGAAGTTATAAACTTCACGTAGACCAAGCAACAAGGGCACACTGCCTGATCCTACTGTACATTCTCGGTATTCAAAGAACCAATCCACCAAACTCTGCGAATCCCCAAGGTGTCGTCCTCCAATATCCAAATTTGTTGGATACAGCACTAAGTCATGGTAGCATTCAATTTATAGCACTTGTTCTTCGGAATAGTCTCTCCTTGGTCCCACTAGGAAATGTGTCAGCGTGACGAAATCCAAAATCACAATCAGTACCTACATGTTCGTGGACACAACCTCCAACCCACTTCCACCTATCGGTTGTTGAATACTGAGCATATGACATGTTTGTGCTGGCATCAAAGCACCATGCCGTATTCTTTTCCGTTCCAATCTTGTTCCCATTACAGAAAAGTGGCCAGATGGTGTTAGGTCCATCGTTATATCCAGGATGATGTTGCTAAGAAACATTAACTTATACTCTGTGTTTCGTTCAGCGACATTGTCGGATTGTTCTCACCTTGTAGGTTGAATCTATAAGCGAGAACATTGTTCTAGGATCACCATCCACTACGAATGCACGATAGAATTTGTAAGCTCTGAGTGCTGTCTCCTCCACAGTTACAGAAGAATTTGCTTGGCAGATGACCGGTGGTGTCTTCAGATTGCATAGATTTTCTCTCTTGGAAAAGGTTTCGCTAGCTAGAGTAGACTCCTGGAGCTCCATGACTGGCAAAGCAAGGCCAGTCATCGGAGCCAGGGCGCTAAGCGACAGTAGCAGTGTAAATCGCATTGCTTCGGATTTTCGATTTATGTGGTAGCGACAAGTGAGTATTCTATGTGGAATAAGTACTGCTTTAATAGTTACGAACCCACCACCTGGTGCACCTTGGCGAGATATCACCAAATTAGCCGAAGCGGCGAAAGGTTGATTACCCCTCAGGCTCTTGTTTGTACCAGCCAACTATGCTACATGCACAAGCCATCTATATTAAATTACTCTAAAACATGGGTTTGCCCAGGAAGAAAGATAGTACTCGTCACAGAGGGGCACTCGGCATATTTGCACATGTATGAGTATGGAGAGATCTACCTAAGTATCAACCGAGTCTGTTGTTCAGCCAGCCATACCCTGGATAATGCTCCATCATACGTGTATGTATGCATTACTGACTACAAAATCTCAAGGGGAGACAATATATTAGCGATCGCACAATTCCCGAATCGCAAGGCTCGCAAGAGACATGTATATGTTCACACGATGCTCATAAAAGTTGAAAACCCGGCTGATCATCGTACAAGGCTATAATCATATACCTAATCATCCTACGGCGCCATTTTCTCAACCTCGTCTACTCTAAACCGACCATAATATGAATTTCAGGATGTCCGAGAGCATTTTCTTTCTCACGGTAACGATTATGAGTCAATAACAACGTCGATAATGGAACTGCGGGTGAAGCAGTACCTAGCTTCAAAAGCAATCGGGCTCGCAAGAGGCTTCAAATCGAAATGTGCTCAGTCTCGCAGCTGTCTT